>NC_087571.1:3619252-3929502 GCF_036250125.1 Pseudopipra pipra
CAGGGTGGGAAGCTGCTGAGGGGAGAGGAATCAGGACAGATGGAAGCACTCAAGGGGCTCAGACAGGTTCAGATCCTTCCCCAAAAATCATGGATGCAACACAAAACTTACCTGTGTGGGGCAGGGAAAGATGTACCCATGTAATTCCAGAACATGCACATTACAGGATGTATGTTCTGTACTTAAATACTATATTGTAGTAGTCTAAACAAACACCAAGAGTACTAGAGAAAGATAAAATCACTTAAAGTATAATCACCTAAAGTATCTATCCATGGGAAAGTAGCAGGGCTATTTTGGGGAAAATAATAATTCTCTAATAATACCTCTCCTGCAGCCTCAAGCCCTGCCACGCTGTGAGGGTCTGTGTAGTATATTCCAACATCCAGAGTTTGTAGAACAGCATCATATTGAGAATGACCAGCAGCACCAGACTGGAAAGAAGGAGAACAGTCAGTTTAGCAGGAGCACTTCACAGCCCATTGCCAGGCACACCTGGGAAATGCCCAAGGCTTGAGAAGGTGTCTGAGGCCCAGGTCCACCCTGGATGTGAGTGGGAACTTAAATCTGAGTAAGGACCAGGTGGTCAGAACCCAAAACTGCACCTCGTGGAAGAAATGCGTGAGCAAGGAGGACAGAGAGACAGAAAGACAGGGATGAGGGGTCAGCCAGAACAGGTTGGATGGGTGGATGTGCTGAATGCAGAGAAAGAGAGGGAAATGGGAGACTAAAGAGGTAAAAAAAGAGAGAGACAGTACCTGAAACAGATCCTAATGGGAGCAGGGAAGAGAAAAGACGGAGCAGCTGCAGGTTAGAAACGGACTGACACAGACCAGGAGAAACTGGGCTGAGAGAGGAGGCTCAGAGACAGTGCAGGAGGTACAGGGGGGCCAGGGGAGGAGAAAGGAACAGTGGGAAGAGAGGCAGGAAGGACAGACAAATACCCCTGTGCCTGCATTCCTGGTGCAATTCACCCAGCAAAGCTGAGCTGTGGCTCTGGGGGACGAGCCCCAAGTGTGCCCACCGTGTGACACACGAACAGCCTGCACACAGCCAGCCTCACCTCCTCCCAGCACTGCTGGCACTGGGAACACCCCCACAGCCAGACCCTGCACTGCTCCTCTCACCCACCATCACCACCACACACGGGCATTTCCTCTCCTCCTGGGGAACACATTCCAAAAATACCAGGCTGGTGCCTGTCTCTGAAGAGAGCAGCTGTTCTGCTGGAAGAATGGCCCACTATCACCAGCTCAGTCAGGAGGAGGGCAACTGGCCAGGGGAGTGTTCTGAAATCATGATCAGGGCTCTCTGACCTAAGTGAAGCTCACAGCCTGTCAGGAGACGTTTTCATAAAGCTTTTTTGTACCTTTCTACTGTTTTCTTATCACGACAGGACTTGACACCACCCTCCCAGCAACTTGGCTGGGTTGCTGCTGCAAAACTCTGCAGTCAGTGCCCCCACTGGGAAAAGGAACACAGAAAGGAGCTCAGTTTGAACTGTAAGTTCAGTCTACAAATTCCAGTTTCTTCCCACCTCACTGAAAGGTGGCTGGAGTTTAAGGAAAGACTGAGCCCAAGGCAGAAAAAACCCCCTCTGTCCCTGGATTGCTCCTTTAGTCTGCACTGCAGCACTAACACATGAAGCTCACCCAAGAGGCAGAGAACCAGCAGATACACCTGGGTTCAAGTATTAGACTGAGCCACAGGGATACAAGAGGACCATTCCCAGCCCACTTGGAGCCCACATCCAAGTCCAGGACTAGCAACTGGGAAAGGTGTGGCAGAAAAGACCGCCC
Source organism: Pseudopipra pipra (assembly GCF_036250125.1). Classification (NCBI taxonomy): domain Eukaryota; kingdom Metazoa; phylum Chordata; class Aves; order Passeriformes; family Pipridae; genus Pseudopipra; species Pseudopipra pipra. Next base: position 3,621,052 of record NC_087571.1, read on the forward strand.
ACAACAAACACAGTTCTTCCTGCTGAACTAGGAAAATCAACCTCTTGTGCTTCACATGTTTCTATCCTTGTTTTGAAGAAATCATCTCTAAAGGGTCCAGCTTCTTTTTGGGATGGTATCTCTCACCCAAATCACCACCCAGGACTAGGTTTTGCCAGACCAGAATTTCCCCACAGAATCTGAACCTTGTTGTGATAGACAATGGCTCCCAGAGAGCTTTGCTTGGTCATTGTTCTTGATAACAGCTGATTTGTGAGCAGAATACATCAAAAGACTTATTTTAAATTTAAAACACCCCACGGTTTATAGATGTCATTGAAAGTCTCTAAATTGAGCCCCTGAAATAAAAAAGACTCTATCTACTTTTTCTCTTTTTTTTTTCTTCTTTTTTTTTTCTCTCTTTTTGTGTTTCTTCTCTTTCAGGTATTGATGCCCCTCTCCTTGCACAGCTGCCCTGCTTGCAATCATCACTGTCCCAAACATGTCCCAGACCTGCATTTAGGACTCCCAAAAACATGCAGGTCTACAAAGCCCACGTCTGGTTAAAAAAAAGGGTAAACCTGAGCAGAAAGAAAGGAGCACAGAACACCAGAAATGCAGACAAACCAAAGCTGTTCAAGGCTGAGTGTGAAGGAAAGCAAAACCCATCACTTACACAAAACTGATGACAAGGAGCAGCTTGGAGACACTCTGCAGGTGGAAGCCACTGGGGCTTTCCTCGGGGATGTGCCGTGTCTGAGTGGAACCTGAGGAGATGGATGCATTTAGGACAGGGAATGCAGTCCCTTGTCCCTCTCACAGAATCGACCAGGTTGGAAAAGTCCTCTGAGATCATCGAGTCCAACCTGTGACCCAACACCGCCCTGTCACCCAGACCGTGGCACTGATGCCACATCCAGGGATGGTGCCTCCACCCCCTCCTTGGGCAGCCCATTCCAATGCCTGATCCTTCCCAACATCCAACTTCTTCCTAACGTCCAACGAAAACTAAAACTTCTTCCTAGTGTCCAACTTAAACCTCCCCTGGTGCAGCTGAAGACTGAGCCCTCTTGTCCTACTGCTGGGAGAAAAGCCTGACCCCACCTGGCTACACCCTCCTGTCAGGGAGCTGTGGTCAGTGAGCAGCTCACCCCTGAGCCTCCTCAACCTCTCCAGGATGAGCTCCCCCAGCTGCTCCTCACAGGACTTGTGCTCCATCCCTTCTCTGGAATCGACCCTCCCCGCCCAAACAACCGCAACACCCCCTCCCTGCCCTGGAAACCAATTCTCCCGGAGCAGGGCAAGCAGAGGTGTGTTTTCTCTCCCTCACCTGCCACGTGCTTGCTGCGGTGTGCCACCTCCTCGTCGGTGGGGGTGGTGACGGGGCTCAGCACCTCCTCCAGGTGTGGCACCCGCAGGTGGGCGTGGGCGCGTTTCCGGCGCCGCACCGTGGATTGCTTGCTCACCTTCTCCTTGGGGGATTGTCTGTGCACCTCGGCCAGGTACGTGCTCTCCGTCTTGGCCAGCTCGCTCTCTGCGTGGGAACATTTCAGGGATGTGGCTTCCAGAGATGTTTCAGGGATTTAAGGCCTCTAACGGCGCAGAGAAGGTGGCAGGGGCTGAGAGACACGTTCCTTCCACCTCCTGCCAAGCCCTGAGCCCAGACTGCCTGGCAGAGAGCAGGACTCCCTGCCCTGGTTAATCCCAGCTGTGGTGGCCCCTTTTATAAGCCACCCCAAGGTGGGCTCCCCAGGCTGCCACGCCGTGCCTAAACCACTGTAAGTGTAGATACCCTTCTGGAAGATTTGTAAGGAGGAGATGAGGGCTTGTTTTGCTTAGGAAGCCTCTCCTGCCTAAGAAGAAACACCTTTCTCATGGTTAATTTGGATGTTTTATCCTCTTGCCTTAAACACCTCCAGGGATGGTGACTCCACCTCCTCCCTGAGCAGCCCATTCCAATGTCTGATCCCTCCCAATGTCCAACTTCTTCCCAACATCCAACTAAAACTAAAACTTCTTCTTAGTGTCATTCTCTCTCTGAGATGAAGAGAGAGAAACTCATGCAGGCTACAGGGCCTGGGGGGAGGCCAGTAAAGATAAAAAGCCTTGAAGAGAACAGGAGGCCTGTCTTTCTGAGGTTGTGCTTTTTGCAGCACTGCTTGAAGTTTTTTCCCCTTGCAAGCCCAGTGTTCTCGACTTGGGAATAAATTTTCCAGAACTCTTTCCACTGCCTGGCATTTTGGGGGTACATGTGTGTTATCCTGCTTCCCAGCCACGGGAGGTGCCACTGTCTGTGTGTCACTACCACAGTCACTGCCACTCTTACCCAAATGACGGAAATAATCCTCCAGGCCACTCCAAAAATTCTTCTCAATGAAGGATTTCACCAGTCCCCAAGGCTGTTTCCTGTAACGTAACTCCGTGGAAACCCTGTGAGAAGAAAGGACGGTCGTTCTCCCAGGTTTTGAAATATCAACTCACAACCTCTGTCACTGTAAATACGAGAAATAATCCTGCACACTGGGATTATTTCTGGGATGGTCCCAGCCCTTTGTGTTCCTCAAGGAGAAGCACTGCATGGAGAGTCCTTCCAGAGGCAGGAAGAGCCTCTCCCAAAAGGACTCTATGTGGTAGGCAGACATTTAGGCTACTTATTGAACCATAAGTTCAGTCTACAAGTTCCAGCTTCTTCCCACCTCACTAAAAGGTGGTTGGAGCTTAAGGAAAGACTGAGCTTAAGTCAGAAAAACCCCTCTGTACCTGGGTTGCTCCTTTAGTCTGTACTGCTGCACTGCAGCACTAACACATGAAGCTCACCCAAGAGGCAGAGAACCAGCAGATACACCTGGGTTTTAGTAGCAGACTTAAAAAGTCTACAGAAAAAGTCCCAGAAAAGCCTATAGCTCTGCCTGATACCAAATTCCTCTGCTTCTCCCCAAAGTGCATCTCAGAGGCACAATCCCTGGAAATATGTCCTGTTGCTTATCACAGATAGTTGACTGGCCACTGCTTCCAAGAAAGGGCAGGAGAAGTCTTTAAATCCTCTCCCTGACCTGGCTGGAACTCCCCTGCATCAGCTCTGATGTTTGCTCCGTGTCACCCCAGCAGGAACCTGCCCCTACTCTTTGTGACAGGAGTGTTCCAGCCACAGGACAAAGAGTCCCCCTCAACCCCTCCTAACACACCAAACAGCAAAACTCCCCCCCCCGAGGTGACTTTCTGGTCACCAGAAAAGCTCTTTTAACCCCCCCAGAAAGCCTACCTGAGTCGGCTTTTGTTTCTGGCCACACGAGTCAACGTGTAGCGGTTGATGGTGTAGAAATAATCGTGGTAGGGGACGTCGTGGGTTAGCACCTCTGCATCTATGACATAGCACTCGCTCTCCTGGCTGGCTTTGTACATTGTCTGCAGAAAAAACAGCAGGCAAGGCAACTGTTGGTGTGGTCAGAACACAGCTCTGATGGATGGCACCGGCACAAAACAGCTCCACCACAAACACACCCCCCCCCACGGCCCTGCCCCAGCTCACCCCGAAGGGAAGGCAGGCTCCAGGAAAACAAGTGTTTCACCCAGATGCTTCCCAAGGGTGTATTTCAAAAGGGCTTTATGTTCCAGCAGCTCAACCTCCAGTGTTTTGTAACACAGGTGAGGAGCAGTTCTTTGGGACCTTTGCAAGTATGGCCTCTGTTCTAATGTCTGGCTTGTCAGGGACCAACCTGAGCCACAGCCAGACACGGTCCTGCTTTGAGCAGAGGCCTCTCTAGCATAAATTATTCTGTGATTCTAAATGCCATAAAAACATGTTAATTACTTTTTTTAAGTGCTTCTGATCTGCTTCTTTCTTTGCTCCAGAACAAACCTCATGAAGGGGACACAGTTAATTGCAGATCCATGTACAAAAATATGGCTTTTCTTACAGACCATTTCCACTTACCTCTGCAGCAAGGGCACAGCAAGGTGTGCCTTGGTGGGTGACCCCAAACTCAGCATAAAATAGGCCATGTCTTTCTCTGAAAATGTGCTGTTCCCTTTGCCCATCACTTTGCTGTCCCCTTTCCTTTCCCTTCCCTGCATAGTCTTGGCTTCTGAACAGCACATTTCATCTCATCCTCCCCAGTTACACCTTGCTGCTGGGGTTCCTCTGTCCCTGAAATGTAATGCTCAGACATCCCTTCCAGGCTCCCTCTTAGTATTCCCTAATACTAAGCTAACTCTCAGTATTTACCTTTGGCCACTTGAACATATCTGAACAAGGAAAGAGGCTTTTCCTCCCTCTCCAGCTGCAGCTCCCATTAGATACAGCCAGCCTGGCTCCTCCCAGTGCACTGCAGGTCCTTCCCCTTTTTATCTTCTTAAATATATCTCATTGTCCTCCCCACAATAAAAACATCTCCCTGCAGAGCTGTGAGAAGGACTGGCCAGACAGTACCTGACTTTCTTGTGTCCTGCTCATGAATAACATCTGCTGGATTGACCACAGCCCAAAAACCACCAGAATGGGTGACAAACACATTTGTTAAAATGTGCTGGTTTGTTCACAAACTCATCTGCTTTTGTTGGAAAACTCCTGGTCCTCTCCTGGCAACACAATCCAGTGTGAGTGCACTGCCTGCAGTGACACTGGGTAGTAAGTTAATACAAAAAAATGTGTAAAAGGAAAGGGATAGGGACAATGAGAACATGCACAGCAGCATGGCCAAGGCAAGAAAATAACTCCCAGATCAGTTCCTACCCAGCAGCACAGCCCTGCTCCCCCTCCACATACCTGTGTCTCTGTGACAGTGGCAGTTTTGGGGGCCAGAGGGTTGGTGAGGGTAATGGTATACAGTATCACTCTGGTCTGATTGCCATTTTCTTCCTTCTTCCAGGGATTAAAGATAATATCTGAGGGGACAAAACAATATTCCAATTAAGTTATCAGAGAGGGGTCTCTGGTCATGCACTAGGGAAAGGCATAACAAGCTTGGGACAGTATTTCCTTGCCCTTGCAGAGCCTGGCTGCAGAAGCACTAGAGCTCAGCAGAGTGTGAAAGAAAGGGCTTCTGAGGTAAATGAGAATATTTTCCCTTCTTTGAAGTGCAGGGAAAGTTGGAGAGGCTGGGAATACATCTCCACAACATGTCAGGGGACACTCTCTGCATCAGCAAGTGCAGTGTCTGGTGTGGAGCCAGAAGAGCTTTCTCCTCACACTGCTAAGCCTTTAACACAGGGTCAGGCCTTAGTTGATGCTAAAAAATAAGAGGGTCTGCTTCTTCCATGAATTTTGCTGCTAGAAAATGAAACTAGATGGGCAAGCAAGGCTGGTTCTGCCTGCTTTTCATTACTGACAGCACTGTCCCAAAATCTGCTCAGACGTTACCCAACCCCTCCATCAGGCAAAGATACACCTCCAAGGCAGAGATTTTCCTTCTGCCCTGTGCCTTGGCAGGGACCACAGGAGGCTCCCCAGGGACCACAGGAGGCTCCCCAGGGACCACAGGCTCCCCAAGGACCACGGGCTCACCAGAGAACCGGCGCTGCTCCATGAAGTCCCTCTGGAACTGGGAGTCTGTGAAGAGCAGGTCGTAGAGCTTGTCCACGCTGAAGTTGAACACCTCGTTCACGTACTGACGGCCATTCAGGTCCTCGTAAAAGGCCTGGACTTCCCCTGTGGGGAAACAGGTCCCCATTGCTGAAAACTTTACCTTTGAATATTCAGCCTTGACATATCTGTCTCCCAGGATCAGGGGGGTTGTGTTTCCACAGCACCAGGGCCTCAGTATTTTACTTTGTGAAGAAGGAAGAAGAGGGACTTCTAACCCTTGTCCTCCACTGATCCCAGGACAACAGTTGGGATATCAGAAGGGGTAATCACCTCCATAGCTTATTTTAGGGATATCCTTCCAAATACCCCACATATCCACTTTCTGCAGCCCACAGTGGGGATTCTTTGCATCTTCTGAACCCCAGGAAAGGAATCCAGTATTTGCCACTCCAGTCCCTCACTAGAAAGGGTGTAAAACACACCCTTCCCCACATACCTTCATCGTGGGTCTCTGAGGAGTCACTGAGCTCAGTGGGAATGTCTTCGTTGTCATTGAAGTCCAGGGAAGGGGAGTTCACAGGGCCAATGATGTCCATCTTCTCTCCCATGATATTTGCAATGCCGAGGTCTTTTTCCACAGGGCTCTCTGCCACTGCCTCCTCCTCTTCTGGGAGCACTCCATCGAACTGCAGCAAGCACAGAGCACAGGGAGGGCAGCATCAGCACCTGGAAACTGGGGCTCATTTCTGAAAACTTTGCATTTGTGAACCAATTGCATACCTTTGAGTATTTAGCCTTGACATGTCTGAAAAATTCAATAACAGAGGAGGAAAGCTGCCATACAGTGTTTGTAAAACACGTGGATATATTGGATTACCTCCTGTCAAACAGTCAGTGTTTCAGCTTGGGACACCACAGGGCTTTTTTATCCAGACAAGCACACAAACAATACTAGTTTTGCTCTCAAACAAGCTGAAAAAACCTGAGGTTATAACTGCACAAGGTCTGCTCTGCCATAACACCACGAGGGCACTGCTGAAGGCAGCAAAGCAACGATAACCCTTTTTATCTCCAACACTCCATTCCTTTCCATCTGAGGGCACAGAAAGGAAAATGCACTTGGCTGCTGAGAGCCCCAGGCTTTTAGGACGGGCACACCTGGCTCATTGCTTTTTGGCCATGCAGAGACCTGAAGCCAGTGGAGGAGCAGAGCAGTTCCCTCACACCCCAAGGAGCAGCGGGATCCCAGGGAGGAGCATTCCCGCTCCCAGGGGAGGGAGGACACTCACCGAGGCTGGAGCTTCGCTGCTGCCCGTGGATGTCAGGGTGCTGGCAGTGACAGATTTCTTTGGCAGCTGAGGGCTGGCTTCTGGCTTGGCCTCCATGCTGCTCTTGGAGGAGCTGTCGTTGACTTCGTTCTCTTCCACGGGGATTTCCTCACAGTAGCTGAGACGCCACAGAGAACACAGGTTTTTATATCTACCCCTCTCAGTACAGCTACAACTGGACACACAGAGCAAGTCAGAACAGTCCTATGAAGTTTCCAGTGTGGCCAAGAAGCAGAAATGGCTCAGTGAAGCCCAGACTTTTCAGTGCTTACACAGAGACCAACAAGCATCAGCACTTTCTGACCATGTAACCCTGTGACTGGGATGCTCTGGCATTTGCACAGTTGCCCAGCTGGCATTTCAATCCCTACCAACTTCCATGAGCAAATGGTGGGCTTTCAGTGTTTCAGGCATTACACATTTAAGGGCAAACCTTTGGCCAGATCCCAGAACCTCTCCCCAGGGACAAGCAGCACTCTGAGGCCTGCAGTATATCCTGCTCTCCTGGGGCCATCTTTTCTTCCTCCCAGGCAGAGTTTCCTCCTCCTCACTCACCCCATTGTGTTGAAGTCATCATCAGGAGGCACATAGTCTTCATCATCACTGGTCAGACCCAGCTCGTTCCCATAGCACTGGTGGACAAAGTGCCAGAGCTCCTTTGGACACAGAGGCTAAAAGGGGATGGAGAGCAGCACACATTTGCACCCAAGAACACTAAACCAGAATGACAGTCTGGAATTCCCATTGTCAGGAGTACATTGCTTGCCCTGAAAGGAGAAGTGAGAGATCCTGACACAGCCCCTGATGGGAGGTGAGAGCCTTACACTGGACTCACCTCTGTGACATTCCATTTTATGGAATTTATTTTGTTAGGCCAAGCTACCTTAGAGGTTGCCCCCACCAAGCACTAAGAGGCTCTTTTCCCAAAAAAGCCTTCACCATCAGCCCAGGTTCTGCCCTAAAACCTGATTTTGTTATTTTTCCATGCCACAATCTCACATTACTCAAGACTGTCAGAAAGCCAACACGAGGCTACACCCAGAGCAGCACATGGGATGAGATTTTCTACTCTACAATGGAATAATGCCAGCAGCAAACCTGCATTTCCCTTTCCCTCCACAGGTGTTTTCCTACCTCTTCTGCTGTGCTTCCATTTAATATCTGCTACTTTACCAAGCCCCAGTGGGGAGTACTTACAAGGAAAATAACCTTACAAGGTTATTTTGCCCTTCCAAGTTTCCTTAAATTAAAGCTGCCTAAAGAATCCCAGCTGCAGGGAAAATGATTTAAAGCAGCAACAAAGAAAAACGCTTCCTGTTGCAGTCTGAAATCAAAAGGAGTTTGTATCACCAGATACTTCTGTGAAAAGTACATACTTGAGATAAAAAGAGAAAATTAATTATCCAGAGTGTTGACAAAAACCCAGTTTTTCAGGGATGCAGGTCAGTTGATCACCATATGACTGTGATCTGAGGTTCTTAAAAATGGGGCAGAACTTGTGATTTAAATACGTGGCACAGGGATAAAAAGGGATGGATTTTTACCCACGAGAAACTTATGACCAATGACAAAGATTTCTTGGTAATGAGGGAAAACAAATCCAGTGAACTTTTTCTGAGTTGCCGGCTTGAATTTCTTCCTATAGTAACTGCATGGGATAAGGCAGGAATTTTTTAATCCAGCTCCCAAAAGTAGCAATCAAAAGCATGGGAAAAAAAAACACTCTAATGAGGAACTTCTATCCAGAGAAATGTCTGACTGTTTCACCTTCTCCCCACACACACTCTCACTTCCATGTTTGATCAGGAAAACTGGACGAGGTTCTTTCTCCCCCTCTTGGAAAAAAGAGCCGTGGAAGTGTTTCCTGTTCTTATCATTCCATGTCTCAGATCCCATTTGCTCTGACCTTGAAACCAAGGGCCCACTGAATTTTGTCAGGAACTTCCAAAGGCTCCTCAAATTACAGCACTTGGCCCAGCACAAGCTGCCCAATGCAAAGTGATCCCCGTGCATCCCAAATACTCCCCCGATTTTCGGGACGGGGTATTCTGGGTGCTGGATTACTTGAGCCTCCCAGTATGGTCTGAACTCCAGCCAGGGCATCCTGAAACGCTGGAAGCACTGGAACATCAGTTCCTGAGCCTGAGGAGTGAGGCCAGAAATACTCACCAGGCTGTGGAGCAGATATCTGGATGAGATACAGGACATATGGGGCCTCTGGCACAGCAGGAGCACATCCCTGCTTTATTTTAAAACTGAGCCCTGAGTGCACCCTGCACCCACCACTGCTCTCCTTTGGATTTGGGATGCCCTGAACACTCTTTATCTGCCCTGTTTGGAACTCCACACTTCCAAAGCACACAACTCTGCCTGCACACTGAGCTATTCCTCCTGCCTTTGGAACTGCTTTTTTCTGGGCTGCTTCACTGGAATTACACACTTCAAAAAAATTCCCTGCTGACACCCTGTTTCCACTCCTTAGCAAAGGCAGGGTGGCACCTATAATGTGTGCACAGAATTCCATGCAAAAAGAAGGAATTGCACCTGCAGTTATGAACATGCTCTGCCTAAAAACATGTGCCTGCTGTCCCAATGTCTTTTGATGCACATGCAGCAGTGAGGTTACATTCATCCCCTCCCTTCCACCCCAGCCAACAGTGGATGGTCTCAGTACCTTGTCAAGCAGAGCATTCTGCCAGAGTCTGAACATCATCATGTACGTCCTGTCTCGAGCCCCAAAGGAAGTAAAAAAGTGCTGAAAGGGAAGAGACGGGGAGAAAAGTCAGTTCAGAAAAGGCCCAAAAAAGGGAATACGAAGAGACAAGCCTGTTTGGATCCCTTTCCAGTTCATGGAAGGAGTGAGCAAACCACACTGGATGTTTTACCTGGCCCCACATCCCACCCCCCACATCCGAGCTCCGTGTGTTCCAGACCCAGCCCTTTCCCCTTGCTGCTGCACGACCAGTCAGTTTGGAGAAATCCCACACCACCCAGAATTCTCCTGTCCCTGAGAGCCATCAGAAGCGAGGGCTTCAAGGATGTACCTTTTCAGTGTCAGTGCAAACTTGGATGGCATTGGGAATGAGCCGGGCTGTCTTCTCCTTGGTCATCGAGCAGATGTCCTTCAAGCGAACGGTCAGCTGTGGGCAGAGCCACCCAGGAAGGAAAGAACACAGGGAAAGACAGGAGATGGTGAGAGAGACAATGAAAAGAAGTGCTTCCAGAGCAGTGCCAGCAAACGTGCTGACACAAAGCCCACTGGCACACAGCCTGGCAGCCTCACCAGTGTCTCCCAGCGGAAGATGTTGCTGTAGAAGCAGATCCAGTTTTCCGAGAGGTAGAGGCGGCCCTGCAGGAGGATGTCTCGTTGGAGAGCACATGAGTAATCTGTGGGTGGACAGCAGAGGGTTTAGGAGCAGCAAAACCAGGCAGCAGGACAGCCTAAAGGTGAGGATGAGTGGCAGCACGGAGAGAAGAAGCTGCTTCACACAACCCAGCCCAGCCCCAGCTGCTGCCCCAGCCACTGGTTATGTTTCCTCCCAAGGGCATGTCACACACAGTCTCTCTCACTGACTGATGATCCTGCCTGATCAGCTGGCCACTCTGGAGCATCCTATGTAGGACTGCCAGATTTAATCTGTCTCCTCCGTTTTGCCTTCTAGTGTCATTGTTCACTTCCCTCCCAGTTCGAGCATCCTCAACAATTCCCACCCCTCTGCCCCGACGTGCCTCGCTCAGCAGTGAGACACAGCCCGAGATCAGCACTTACATAAGAGAGCAGAACAGATGCAGTGTTCTTGCACTGGGCAGCTCCCAATCAGCTGTGAGGCCCAAGCCTCACTGGGCGTGGGAAGGGCAGCCATGGGTGAGCTGGGAGCACCGGGAAGTGAGGGAATAGGGAAGCTCTGTGCTGTTCACATGGAGACCTGCAACCCCCACCACACGAGGCCACAAAGAACCCTCTAAGACTCTTCCTGAGTACTAGAAGAGCACAAACACCCTGTGAGGTTTGGGGAACACTGGGGAGGAAAACATGCTCCTCGAATCATGAGGGAACCCATCACAAATCAGTGCTGCTCTCCCTGAAGGAAAACGAGTGGAACCCACATGAAATGGTGAGGAGGGGCTCTGTCTGTACACAACAGGTTTTTCCTCGGTGGCAACCTCTTTGCAGAAGGAAATGTTGGATGCACACGTACTGGATTTCCCCCCCAGCAGGACAGAGCACAGCCCTGAGGGGCTGCACTTACCCACGATGAGTCGCTCCGTGTCCGGGAGCTGCTTGAAGAGTTTCCTGAAATCCTCATTCCGTTGTTTGTACGTTGGACTCAACACCTGCAAATAACAGAGGGCCTGTTAAAGAGAGGGGCAGGCATGAGAACAGAGCCATGGAGAGGGAAAACGGGAACACCTGGGGAAGGAGAAGGGGGGTCAGATGCACTCACAAAGCATGAGACCAGCTCCCATCACAGCCAACAGAGATGGGAGGGTTTGGGATTTAGTGCATTAAGTGAGAAGAAGAGGAGAACCTGACTTGGAAGAGCAAGTACAGGGTAGAAGGGCTGCACCCATACCTGCAGCTGGGAGTTGCCTGGAAGCTGTGGCTGCAGGGGAAATCTCCCTCCCTGCAATCCCAAACTGCACAAGGTATGACATGTGCTCTGTTTGCAGTGCATCAGTTAACTGCCAATTCCCAGCTGAGCTCAGCAAGTAGGTGATCCAGCACAGCTGCAGCCCTGCCAGAGGAATTTGAGCAATCCCTGCCATCAAGAGCTCAGGAATACTGCTCTCATCCCAGCCCTCTCCCCATGGAGGGGCACTCCGTGCACACACAGCTATGTGCTGGTGTGGTGAGGACACTTCTGTGGGGCTCAGAAAAGGCTCTCACAGGGACTAAACTGTGTCATGCACTTATTTTGTGCCCTGGCCTCATTGGAGGGCTCAGAGAACATGGTGCTGTTGGCTAGAGGGAGACCAGGAGCTGGTTCCTCTCTGGGATTTGCTGAACTACAATGTGAACTCCATGTCAGACCACCTCCTCCACACCCTGCCCTGCTGACAGCTCCCCAAAACAGCCACAACAGCCTCTGAAGGCAGAGCTGCCCAAAATAGAGGCAGGTGCAAATTCCCATCTCCCAGATAATCTGCCACGTTCTTCCTCACACAAATGTAGGGAAGGAGAAGCCTCCTGGGGTACAACCTCTTCCCTCCCTACCTCCCATTTCTTGCCAACAACCCTCTCCTATCCCTTCCAGCTACACAACACAAATCTCCCAGAGCAGAAAGGGCCTCAAAAATCAAAGGTAGCTTCTGTTTGAGATGGTGGTGGGAGTCACAGGGTGGGAGGAATGTGAAGTTTATTTAGCATTAGCCTCACAGAATTGCCAAATGCTGTCAAATCAAAGATTTGATTTGGGCTGTCAAATCACAGACAGCCTCCTGCCCCCAAAAGCATTCCCTCTTCCTCACACCAATTCAATGAACTACAAACAGTGTATTTCAACATGAGCTCAGCACTTCCAACACTTGCTCCAGTCCTGTGGGCCCAAAGGAAAGGATCTTACTTGGGAATCAAACCCGACAGGCAGCAGATGACACAAATGTGAATTTTACTCACCAAACTTCCAGCCTGAACATCTGGAAAAGATCTTGGTCAGAGACGGGCTCCAGCAAGAGCCCAAGCCCAAGATTTCCAGGAACAAGCAGACAGGATGGGAACGGAGTGGGGAGCAGAGATTGTAATCAGCCCAGCTGAGCAGCACAGCTTCCATGTGCAGGGGCACTCCCTTCCCTACACTAAGGGATGGTCCAGCCTGCCTAAAACCTGCCCTACAGCAGATGCTCTGCTCAGCACCAGCAGTTCTGTCAGGGTTCAGTTTAGAGACACTCACAGCTGGGATTCCATCTGATCCAAGGCTCACATTTCCTCGGGACAAGTCGACAAGTCCCTCCAGGTCCCACCGCAGACATGGCAGCTCTTGATCCAGCAGATGATCCCAGAGAGACCCACACTCCAGCAAGGAATCCATGGTGTTCCCTCAGCACTTGCACAGCTCCCCGTGCTCTCCAACTCTGCTCTTCCTGTTCCTGCTCCCGCCGCTTCTTGTTTATGTCCAAAGTCGACAGAGATACAGCAGCTTGGCAGGAGTTTAGGTCCCTTCCCCTGCCTTCCTGCTCACTTTTAGCTCCTCTGCCCCAGCAGCCCCTGAGGATCCTGGAGAGGACTTGCCCTCCAGAGGACTCTTTTCCAAGTGGCTCATCGGGGTAACGGTGCTGGTGGGCAACCCCAGTGCTCTCCTGCTCCCGGCTCAGCAGCTCCTCGCCGTGGGCATCCCCTGCACAAGTGCCCACAGCCGCCCCAGCAGGTGTGTGCAGGGCACCTGCAGCTCCTGATGTCCAGGGAAGGCAGAGCCAGCCACCAAAATACCTCCAACCCCACCGGAGCAGCTGGAACTCACGGATGGAGCCGCGGCTTCCAGGGCTCAACAGGCTGGTAAACAACTCCCACTTCAGCTCTTCCCCCCTCCTCTGAAAGCAGAAAAGCAGAAATTCTTCCTCCTCGGTGTCTGCTTTGGGCTGTGCTCTCTAATCCCCCTCTGCTCTCAAAGGCAGCTCCAGTCTGTGTGTGTTTCCCAGGGAAGATCCCAAAGTGCCTCGCACATGCCTGGAGTCACTGGAGCCGGGTAATTCCGGCGGCCAATGCCCGGCAGTAACCCAGCCCCGGCCCTGCCTCCCAGCAGATGTTTCCTGTCATGGAAAGTTGCTGGACAGGGTGTGCTGGGGGAGCAGCGAGGGGAGCAAGGAGAGACCAGCCTAAGGAATCAGGAACCGGCCCTGTGAGACCCACACAGACAGGAATCTGGAGGGCTGCACTGCTCCTCTGTGCATCTCTCTCCCCCCAAAAAAACAACAGGAATTTTTAGGTTTCATTTATTAGTCAGGTCACATTGGAAATGAAAGGCAAGGGCTTCCTTGCAAAAGAACTCCCTGCAAGTCCCAGGGAGTGCTGGAACTCCCTGTATCCCTCTGCCCTTAGTGCCCAGGCAGCCTCTCCATCTCCCTGCCCAGGTACAGAAATGCCCAGGTAAATGTTCACACCACGGCACCAGTGATGCTCAGCTATGAACAAACAAGCAAAATCCTCATTCTTCCTAACAAACTGGGTACACAAGTCTCAAGAAGAACCAAAACCAGAAAAACACCAAGCAACCAACCCAGCCTCTGCAGAGGTCTGGTTCCACTCCAGGCCAGTGACTGCAGCTTGCTCACTGACCCTCTGCCTGCTCAGCTGCTCCCCAAAATCACTGCTGCTCCCAGACAGCACACAGGTCTCTCCATTTAGCCCTGTTAAAAGGAACCAGTAGATCCATATGCATCCCAGGATGAGGGAACAATAAAAAACCAAACCATTCTGTAGCCTGGGAAGGACTAAGGATTGGGATTACAGGCATCTGCATTGCTTTACTGAACGACCCTCTTTGCTGGAAACTGCATATGGGATTCTCCTATGGAAAAACCCCACCAGGATGTTTCTGTCCACACCCCACCCACCTGCCTGTGCAGAGATGAAGGACACCAGTGATGGGAAGAACTGACCTGGAGGTGGAGGCAGCAAACATTAACTCTACTGCAAACAGAGGGAGACGGGACAGGACGGCACTGCCAGGGCTGGGGGGAAATGGGCAGAGAAGGTGACTGCCCACGGTGACATCTCCCTCTTATACACAAACAAATCCTCCCCAGGAAGCCCAAAGCATGACCTGAAGGACAGGGAAGTTGGACAACACAAGAACTGAGAGGTGTGTGAAACTGTACAGCACGTGTCACAGAAAACGGGCGAGGAGAGATGGCAAGAGGCAGAGGGGAAAGGGGGGAGGAAAACCTTATCCAACTTGCATGGCTGATGGACCCGCTCTTAAGCCTTTAGGGAAGATTTACATTGCTTCTGGAAAACTGCTGGAAAAGAACAGAATACATTCCCTGCTTGTGTGGGAGAGTTTTGACCCCACTGACAGCAAAGAAACTGGCCACCTGTCCCACAGCATTTCTTCCAAACCCAGGCTGGTTGCTCAGATTTTTCTTCTTTTTTTTTCTTTTTCTCCTTTTAAAAGTGAATGAAGAGCAGGGGAAGATGTTGCAAAGCAATCACTGGCCATCTGGGGTGGAAAATTGGATTTCATAATCACACCAGCTTGCACCAGAAGTTCACTTCTAATTTAGTGGCTCTACAACCCAACTGAGCCAGGCTGGCACTCCATACACCTAAAGAGCCAAGGAAAATCTGACAGGATGAAAAACACCTGAGAGACAGCGAGTTAACATTGCTCCAGAGAGGGTTTGATAACATGGTTATGGAACTTAAAAGATGGTTGTGCTGATGTAGAGAGAAAAAAAGGCTGTTCCACACCTTGCTCACTCACAGGCCTGGATTTTTGCAGTCAACCCTATTCACGTGGTTGCTGTTGCTGAGGCTGCCACTCACAGGAAAGGTGTTCCTGATGTTTTCCCTAAAATGATGCATAATTTCTCTTTGTCTTCATAGGGAACATTTGACTCTTTTCAACAGCTCAGTCTCCCCTCTGGGTATCTACGAGGTCTCCAAGAAGAAGAGACAGCACAGGGCTGAGTCCTTGTGGTGTTGAGTCTTGTGATGGCTTGAGGTTTTTCTTCAGAAGCTCAAGGGCTGCCCAAAGGTCTCCACAAAGGCCCTTTGCAGCATCACATTTCACCACAGATCCTCAGCCAGCCCCCAACTCCAGCTGCACAGGCTTTCACTGCAGCTTTCCCAGAGGAAAGCCTTGGGCTCTCTCCTCTGCCTGGGTGTGTTTTTGAGGCTCAGAGCTGCCCTGTGTGCAGAGCATTTGTTTGCAGAGCTCCAGGGGCACTCCTGTCCCACTCTGTGCCATCCCCAGGGCTCCCACTGATCTGCTCAGACTCACAGGGACAGCAAATGTTTTTAGTGGTATTTAAGAACACTTGACATGGACAATCAGTGCCTTTTCAGTGTTCAGGTCAATTATAGGGAGAAGCTGCCAGAAGAAAAATAATCAAGCATGTGATAGACAAAAGCAAAGGAAGCGAGTACAGAGTAGGGCAGACCTTGGGATCCCAATAATAAAATGAAAACCCCGTGGACAGATGTAAATCTCACCTCTCCCCTGCTGTCAACTGTTTCCTCTAACTTTTCAAGATCATCTTACTGCCTTTTCCAGAGCATAGTCTAGATTCTCCTGATGCCTGGTGCTACAGGAGGCAATTTAAGAAGCAAGCCTTGCTTCAGAGCAGCAGAAACGCTGCAGAAAATCAGAGACACCCTCCCTAATTTAGGAACAGGGAAGCAGAAGGATTGACAGTCCAACTGAGACAGAAATAGGCAGAAAAAACCACGGCAGACTTGCCAGTGTGTCAGCTGTGCTCTGACATCAGGACACAGGATCTGAGAGCTCCCCATGCTCAGAAATGGGGCCCTCTGCCCAAAGCCCAGAGAGAAGGAGGAGAATGAAGGAGAGCTTTTAGGCTTGGCAGCAAAATATCTCCAGTTTGGCTCTAATTTTAATGACATCTGCTGGGTGACAAATTCCTCCCACCAATTGTGGAGCTCCTGACATCCCCCCACACAGAGCAACTCCTGTTTCGTGTCACCAGGGAAGTGAAACACAAGTTTCCCACCTCTCCAAGAGCAGCAGGTGTGCAAAAAAAGTCACACCTCTGTTTCAATACACAAAATTACTGAGTAAGTTTGGGGGTGAGGTCTGTTCTAATTTTTTTTAATTAATTTAAAAACAATTTTTAAAATTAAAAAAAAAAATCAATTGCCAATAATTCACCATGAAGACACACGAGTTCCAAAGCCTAAACCACAGCTGAGCAACAGAGTTTTGCTCCATAAGAATCACAATTCTTGTAAACCAGAGTCTCCTTGTCCACAATTCCTCACTGAAGGCATGACAAACACCTCAGGGACATTCTGCTCTTCCACCACGAGGACAGGAACACAAAGCAAACCCCACGAGGTTGAGTATATTTAGATTTATTCTCCAGCTGGGGTTCTCTTCTAAATCTCACAGTGCATCAGGACCAGTTTGCATTTTGTCCTCTGGAAAGCCAAGCACAGAAAGCACACCCAGACCCAGAGAGGGCAGGTCTGCAAACCAATCCATGACCTTTTCTCCCACTTCTCAACCTGGCAGGGATGTCAATCCCAAAAAAGCACTGGTAGGATCAAAAGGAGAACACATAAGGCAAAAGAACAAGTGGTATTTTAAGGAAAAAAATAGAGAAAAAGGAATCCAGGAGAGGGAAAAGGGAGGGTCCCAACTGGCAGAGGGATGAAGTGCTACGAGGACAAATAGACCAGTTAAAAGCAGCAGAAACCAAAGTCATCTTAGAAAACTGGTGATGCTCTGGGGATCTTTGAGGACTCTTTGAGGCAAGGGCTGTTTTTTGGTTTGTCTGCACAGTGCCTGGCACCCAGGGCTGCTGAGCTGGCACAAAGAACAATGTGGAGGGTGTTTGAGCACAGTGGAATTTATGGAAAATGAAAGTGAGTAAGGGAAACTGTAAGGCTTCATGAAGAGGCAGCCTCCACTGATCCATTTCTAGAGCTGCTCTCAGAGGGGAAAGGAATGGAAGAATCAGAAGGGTCCAAATGCCAGAAAAATGCTGCCTGGAAGGAGCTGGCAAAGAAAGGAGACCACACATTAGCAAATTTTTGATGGTAGTAATAATTCCAAGTGGGACTGACTGGCTTCCTGGAGTTTGTGGCCCATCCATATTTTCACACTGCTGCTTTTATCTGGTCAGAATGACTCTGCTAACTAGAACATGGATTTGGTTTTTGGTTTGTTTTCTAAGGGAAAATAATGGGAGGGGGGAGGAAAACCACAAAAAATGCAGCCAGTGCTTACTCTCCGGATGTACTGTCTCTCATGCTGAAAATATATGGAGGAAAAACAAGAGAACAGAAAGATAAGATAGAGAGGACATGAAAACACAGGAGACCCACAGAAGCAGAGCACAGCAAAGCATCATGCACAGGGAATGGAGCTCAGCAGCTACAGGCAGAAGCAGTAATAGCACAAGTCACCTTCAGCTTGGTGACAGGTTCACATTTTGGCAGCAGCCTGCTCAGGCTGGTGCATCTGCATCCACGGTCCTTTACCTGCCACTTCTCCACTAGTTTGGTCTCCCATGGTCTGTATTTTATCCCTAAAGCCACTGTCTCATCTGCTCCTGAGATCACTTCTCCTCCTATCTGTGCTACCACTCCTGATTATATCCCACAAGCACCTAACTCTGCCTCACACCTCTGCCACATCTGACCAGCCAAAATCCCAGGTTCTGATGTCCCAGGCTGCAGGAGGAACTGCTGCTAAACATTAACAGCTGCTGCATTTGCCCACTGGCTACTTGAGAGCACTCCAGGGAGGGGTTCAACTGTGCAAAGGGTGGCACCAGCTCTGCACCACGACACTCGTGCTGGCAGCACCACAACAGGGCCAGGGCAGAAGCAAGAGATGGTTTGTGTTTCTATGGGGTCACCAGAAAAATAACTCCTCTCTCGCCCCCACAGCACCCTGAGAGATGCAAAGGGCTTGCAGGGTGGCAGCTCTTGTTTGTCACCTCGTCACGACCCACCCTGTGAGGAACCCGAGGCACAGGGTGTGGGGATCACCAGGACAGGGGCTGAAAAGACAAAGCTCTCGCTCTCTGTCTCTGGCATCCTTTCCCTCAGGATGCCAGTGCTCCTTTGCCAGTGCTGAGCCATTTCCATCTCCGTTTGGAAAGGGTCAGAGTGCCCCAGTGCCACTGCAAAGCCCCTTTGCACCTTCCCCCCGCCCAGGCCCCCAGCCCACATCCACCCAGGGACAAGAGAAACTGGAGTACTTACATTATACCAACTCTGGCTTTTCTGTAAGGACAAAATAAAAGAGAAGCATTAGTCAGCACAGAGATCTCAGGATCAAAAAGAAAGAGGGACAGAGAAAGCAGGTCCAATCTGGTTTGTGCAATTAGTGGAGTGAGAGTGGGATTAAACAAAAGATTTCGATGGATTCCACAGTGTAGTCTGAACACAATTATTTCCAGTTACAGGAGCAAAGAACAAATCCAGAAGCATGATTCCAGGACAGGGAACAGTTCAGGCTAAGGTGTGCATGTCCACATGCACACACACAGACACACAGGCTGGCATCTGTTCTGCAGACCAGCAGCACCTGCTACAACAGAGGAGCTCATCACCATCACCATCATCATCATCACCATTGCCAGCCGTGTCTTTAGAGGCTTCACTCTTCTGCATTTGCTGGCTGGGTGGCAAAAATCACATTGCTGAACAGCCCCTGTGCAAACAAACCCTCAAAGCACTACTAGAGGCAGGGACTCACAAAAAGCCACCAGGCAAATTTTTTCAACAGCATTTTAAAAGGGAGGCACACACACACACACGGAGCCAGGGGAAGTGCTGAAGGAAATCACTACAAAAGCTAAGCAAGGGGAAAAAAAAAAAAAGGCTGGGATTTTTTTTTTTCTTTTCAAAATTTCAGTGCACAGTGTTTTGCATCATCTGCACATGTGATTTTTTTTTTTATCTTTTTGTCCTTATCGTGGCATTTGGGGTGGTTGGAGAGGACAGGCCACATGTCACATTGGAGCACATGGAAGAGCTCAGCTTGGAAAATCACACAGCCATTTTCAGCTGGAGGTGAGATCCACCTGCACAGGGAGGAGAAGAAGGAACAAGCTTCCCACTCCCACTCCAGTCAAGGGTGGCTTTCCAATGACACTGAGCAGAGTTGACAGGACATGCAGGCATCCCCCATTTTTGGGTGGAAACACCTCAGGGCACTGCAGCCTTTGAGCACTGAGGGTGCTCAGCTACAGAGTGTCCTGCCAGGAACATGTGTCAGAGGCACAAAGCTGAGCTGTCCCCTCTCCCAGCCACGTCCACACTCCTTGGGGGAGCCCAGGAAAACAGACAAGGACAGCAGCAACATCCCACTGCACTTCCTCTCCTTGAAGCCACCTTGCTTCTGACCTTGGCAGTATTTTTCACTCTTTATACCCAGCCAGGGGTATGAAGGCAAACACAAAACTGTTCTCTGCCTTGTAACAGAGAGTTTCACTCGGAGTGAAGCTCAAGCTCACAGCAACACAGAAACCACCTGCACTGGGGTGGCCCACAGAGGACACACAGGATGTTTTACCATAAAAAAGTACATTCAAAGTGTTAATGAGAGCAGACTGGACCCAAGATTCCTGTGATGACACACTGTTTTCTCCCTGCTCTCAGTTCCCTGTGCCCCTTTCCATGCCATTCCAGCAAACACAACCTTACTGGTGTCTTGGATTTTGTTCATGGAGACGTTTCTGAAGGGTATTTTAAAACCTTGGGTGCACCTCCCAGTTTGCCTCACTGACCTCAAAACCCCACAGTTACATAGTTCATGTCACAGGCTAAAATACAGCAGTTTGATGTTAATAAGAGGAACCCCCCTTTCCCCAAATCCCAGGGAAAGGATGTGAACTGCAGGACTGAACAGAGTACAGCTCATTATCTACCCAAGGAATTTCCTCTTGCTTCCTACACTTTTCCATACCCTCCATTCATGAAGGATCTGCTTGAAGTCATCCCTCCCTGCAAGCAGGACGTGGAAAAAGGCCTTATGCAATTCAGTCTAGGCTAAAAAAAGAACCAGGGTAATTAACCCAAAGCATGCACACAGCACCCTGTCCTCGGGAGCACAGGGCCTAAGATGGAGTGGTTTTCCTGCAGGTTTGTTTTGCCATCTGTCTGCCTTTAATGAGCAAAAGGAGTAACTCAGAAAATTCCTGGGGAAAAGCAGCTCATAATCAAGCTATAATTGGCACACTCGAGGCAGAGGCACTGCTGTCACTGTGCCTTCTAAATCAGGGTGCACACGCTGTGGTGGCAGCACAGCACAACAGGATTTCACTCCCCTCTGCTGCATTAACTATTGCTGCAGCAACTATTTCCCACCACCACCACCACATTTGAATTTCCCCAAATTAAGGGGCTTCTCTCTAAAGGAGCCCTGCAGGTTCTCCTTTTTTAAGCTCTTCCACCCCCAAAAAAAACATACTGGCATCAATAAATATACTGAAATCCATAATTATACTGGCACCCAAGCCTCATCTTTTGCCTCCACCAAATGTTCTAACAGACTACAGAAAGTTCAAAGAGAAGGGAGACCAAGCCTTTAAATCTCTCTTCTATTTTATTTACCCTTTTATTTTATACTCAGTGACAGAATATAGGGGGATGTGAACTGTGAAAACCAAGAGACAGTAAAATGGAGGAGAAAAAAAAAAGAAAAAGGAAGAACATGTTTCTTACTTTGAGCAGGTTAAGTCTGTCATACTGGAAAAAGAAACCATAAGCATTAGAACTGAAAAGAGAAAATAAATAAGTAACAGAGGAATGGAGGTGCACACAGACATGGAAAAGATGGGACTGGTTTGCAGAGATGATGCTACAGGAGCAGAGAGCAGAGGAAGAGCTTTGGAGAACTTGAGCAACATGAAAACTGGAGTATTTTCCCTAAGCCTTCAATTAATGCAGTGCTGCCTCTAAATCTCTGTGGGTTAATAACCCCCTATCTGACACAGTGCTGTGGAGGATCCCAGCTTTCCACAGTGCAGATGGGAAGCACAGGGGCACACAGACAAAGTTCACCCTGAGAGCCTGATCCAAAGGAAGCTCCCACCTTCCAGCAGCACTGGGAGCAGGATCACAGCTCACTCTCACACACTGCTGCTCCCAGGGGAACAGAAAGCTTGTGCCAAGTGCCTGACACGCCACAGGGCTCCAGGAGAATCCCTAAATCCCTTCTGCTGGGGACAGAGGCACAGAACGAGGAATATGTTCCAGAGCATGGAATATGTTCCAGAGCATGGAATATATTCCAGAGCCCTTTCTCCTGATCTGTGCACTTCCAAAATCTCTGCTACCCACCTCTAAACACCCATGGGCAAATAACTCGTAGAAATTAATTAAATTTATTCCCCAAACCCTCACCCCAGCCCAAAATGACCAGAATTTCATGAGCTACGACCTAAAGGGGGATTATACCACCCAGTGGGAGGGTGAATGAGAAGACACAGCCCAACTCTTCCCATCATCACACACTGAAAGGACAAGGTGCAACAGTCATAAGCTGCAGTAAAGGGAAATTCTATTTGGGTAGAAGGAAAAAGCCTGTTCACAAGAGTGGTTAAGCACTGGAGAGGGGCTGGGGGATCTCCAGCCCTGGAGGTCTGCAAAACGTGGCTGGTCAAGACTTTAGACTGAGCTTATCTTACCACATCAGCCCTGCTTTGAGAGAGACCTTCCCAGATCTCTTCTGACCTAAACTGTTCTACAGTGCCCAGGGCCCACCTCAAAATTCAGGTTTTCCCCTAACCTGGTATTAATCCTCAGCATTCCTCATTAGCTGTGGGCACTGGGAACAATTTGAAGGACTTGCAACGGAGAGGAAATCACTTTTATCCTTGGGCAAGAGCAAAAGAGTTAAAAATACATATTTTGTTGTTGGCTACTGGCAAAAAAAGTTGGGTTTTCCTGAGTTTGGAAAGCTGTTCCAGAAGAAGCAGCACTACCAGTGAAAGCCTGAGGCTGACACAGACCTAGGGGTGGTTTGGTCCTTGCCACACTGGGGGACAGAGAAGAAAAGCAGGTCCAGGAGGGATTGCCTCAGGATGGAATCCAGTGCTTAAAAACTCCTGGTGAAGCGCTCCCTCTGATGGCAGCGCTGCAGCACGACAGGACACACGGACAGAAGAGGGCAAGGGACTCGAGCAGATCTGTCAGCAATTGTATAAACACAGCGTCAAACTCATGGGCTCAAGCTGTTCCATTTCATTAGCCAGACAGGTTGGAAAATCGATTCCTCCTGCAGGAGATGGCTGGGGGAGGAGAGGAGGCTGAGGAAGGAGAGTTTAAAATCTCTGTCCTTCTCTGCTCCCTGTCTTGAACAACCACCATCATCTAAGTGGGGAGAATCAGGGGGTTTGTTATATCTGGAATTCCTCATCTGTGCCAAAGAAAGAGCAGAGAACAGGGATCCAGCCTGCACACTGGGTTAGGCTGCACAGAGACTGGGCTTGATCATCCCTTTGGTCCCTTCCAGCCCAGAATATCCTCTGTGTGTGTGTGAGCAGGGCAGGAGGCTCTGACAGGCTGGTGGAGGTCATGCCCAGGATCCCCTTTCCTCTGAGCATCACCTTCCTCACACTGGGACCAACCTGGGCTCCACTTCCCTCTTGTTTCTCTAATTGTCTCCCAGTGGGTGGGTTTTGTTCTCCCAGAAAAGCAAGGGGTGGCTGCAAGCACCTCACAGACAATTTACACACACATTGCTCTCCACCACTGTTCTTCCCACTCCTAACAAACCTCTCCACAGACATCAGTCCCACTCCTCTGCAGTTATCCAAGCTACAGTTACCAAGCACAAGACAGCCTGTCTAAAATAAAAAAAGAGACATAAAGAAGCTTCCAAGAGACACCAGGATTCGTGCAAGGCCAGGGTGGCTACAAGGATCACCACCAAGGGAAGAGCCAGCCCTGTTCCCTGAGGACTTGCCTAGAATGACACCCAAGGCCAAGGCATGGATTCTGTGGGTCATGAAGCCATACAGGTCAGTCTGCTTTTAACTTTCCCTGCACACATGTGGAAGTGCCAACAGCCTGTCTGATTTTCACACTCTTCTCAGGGCAGCACAGAGGTGTGAGATCCAACCTCTAACGATCTTATCTCCAATCCAAGCACCCACAGAGGGATCTTCTACTTGTCACCTTCCAGAGGAGCCCATGAATTCTCACAATTCATCTGGGACAGGTCTGTTCTAACAGGTTAAAGCTGGGTTCACTTGAAATCACTGATCTTTAACATTTACATCACACAGGGAAGCGTGCAAGGGCAGTAAAGCTGAGACCACTGGCCACAAAACTGCTGTTCATCATAAAAAGCAGGGAAGAAGCTATGGAGAGCAACTCTCTTTTCTGAAAGTCATGAAGGAAGAGGAGAGAGGGAAGAGAAGGGATTATGGTTCTGCTCAAGCTACCAAATCCAGGGGACTTCTCCCTGGCAAAGGCAGCTGCTCACTTCTAGGGAGGGGGAAAGCAAAACTAAAAGGCTGAAGGTAGTTGGAAGTAACTGAGGGAGCGTGATGAACAGGCCAGTTCTCACTCTGTGTGAGCAAATATTAACGAGATGCCGGGGATTTCAGTGAAACCAGCTTGCAGCTACAGGCACGGGGCTGAGCTCTGCTGGCATTCTCACAGCTGCACCAGGAGAATGCCTGTGACTGGGGTCACCACTCAGCACCTGAGTGATGGGACAATTCTACAGGGGGGGACAGGAGAGAAAAAAGAAGGCTTACTTTGGAGAGGCGCTTGTGTGACTTAATCGGAGAGAAAGCATGCAGGAATGAAAAGAGAGAAATTAGGGAAAGAAGAAAAATTACCTGGCAGATCAAGAGAAGGAAACCCCACAAATCCCATCAGAGAGCAGCATACCCCCCCCTTTTCTCGTGGAAAGCACCATGAATTAAAGTTAAGCTTTAGCAGTCACTGTTTTGGTAAAAATCTCACTCCCGTGGCCTTAATTCACAGCACTTGTGGGCCAGGGAAGTGCAACTCATGTCTGCAACTCCCCCTTAGCAAGGACATCACTTCCCTGAGAGCAGCCCTGAATGTGGCCACAAACACAGCATGCCCTGCATCCTGCCTGCCTCCCATGCCATTCCATCCCATCCCATGGCTTGCTTTTGGGAACACAGTGCACGGGTGTCACCCGGTGGTGTTTGTAGGTCACTGTGTGCACAGGAAGCCAGGCTGACCCCGAGGGCAACCTCACAGCTCAAATGGTTCAGCTTGAAAAAACCCTTCTCCCCCCTCTTTTGAACTCACACAACTCCCCCTCAGTGGGGAGAGATCAGCTCAGCCCAGGGAATGTGGGCCACTGAATCCCGTTCCTGTGCTGAGAGAGCCCACAAAGGGCAGCAGATGAAGGTTTCTCGTGTGTGACACAGCCCAGCAACAGGTCAGGCAGAGATCTAACAGCTCATTCTGTACAAGCCACCAGAGTTATGCCAGAGTTCTAACTGTGAAGTTATTTAGGTTGAAATATTTCACTTCAGAAAGCTGGAAAAACACAAGTGCTCCTGACAGATGACTTAAAACACATCCCTGATAGCAGGGTTACAATCAAAGGTATGTTTGGCTCCCAAGGGCTGTGTTTCACCAGCTCCCACTGCTTGCAGGAAAACCCAGAGTTGCCAAACCTGAGACCCTCTCCTGCAGCACAGCAAAGACAAGGCTGATTCTAACATGGTCCAAGGACACAAAACCTTTCTAGGGAAAATACCACCTACCCTGGCCAAGCCAGTCCTAACACTGCACTGATCAGAAGGAATGGGCAGAGGACTGGAAAACTGATTCTGTGCAACCTGAGCCTCATCTCAGAGGGCTCAGGCAGGACTGAGAGTGCACAAGCCCTTCACAGGCTGCACAGGGGAACCTTTATTTTTTCCATGGCACTCGACGATCCAGATGACAAAAAGTAATTTCAACAGCTGATTTTCAAGGTCTTTCTCAGAACCACAGAGCCTCCCAGGAATCAAGGCTTTGACTATAGAAAGTGAGGCTCTGGAAGCTGTTAAGAGAGCTGCAGTACCAGCCATCAGCAGCTCCTGGACTCAGGTCACTGCGAGGATGACGGAGCTGTGCTGAAGTTTGACCCCAGCGAGGAGGACTTGACCCTACTTAGGAAAACTTGACCCCAGTTAGGAGAACTTCCAGAAATATGATGGGGGAAGGAGGAGGAGAGTTATCCAGAGGAACAGAAGGCACAGGACAGAGCCAGTGTCCTGCAGCAGGGAGCTCAGCACTGGGGACACGTGCCCACCTCGGCCGGAGCCGCTCGCTCGCTGCTCACCTTGGAGTTCTTGGCCCCACTGCGGCCTGACTGGGAGGAACAGCTCCGCTGGACACCCTGCTCCGGCGTGGAAGGGGATTTGTCTGAGGAGTGGTCCGAGCCCTTCTCCACCATGGCGTCTCCCGGGGCGTCCTGCGGCGTCGGGGAGCGGGAGCGTTTGCGCAGGATCGGGGAGCAGGCAGGAGTGCTGCGGTTGGAGTTACTGGCAGTACTGCAGGGAGGGAGAAACAGCACGGTTAGCCACCCCCAGCTCAAAGGGAAACCAGCTGCACCCCTGCCCCGAGGTGTGCAGAGCCCACAGATCTCCCCACCAGCAGGGCAGACAAATCTGGCTTCCTGGAGCAACACACCCAGCGAGTTGGGGCTGCTGACAGTCATCATTTCCCAGTGGCAGAGGAACTGCCAGGCCTGGCAGTGCCCTTCTCCACCCACTCTTCAGCTCATCTGACCACAGACCAACGAACTCATTCTCCTGTGGGCTCCAGCAGTTTCAAGTGATGATGATCTGAGCTTAGAAAATCTAAACTCCCGCTCAAGAATGAGGGAGATGTCAGTGTTTTCTCAACACTCTGTCCCTCCTTAACTTTCTCTTAACTGTTCTCAACAGGATGCATGACAATGGGATCACACTCTGTTAAAGGTCACCAAAACCCAAAAACGCTGGGGCACTGGGAGGGAGGTCATGATGACAGACACTGCAGTCATGAGCTCCTGTACAGAATCATCCTTTCCCACACCAGTTAGAGCTGGGCATGAGAACGTTTTGCTATAACGTGAAACACTTCATGATTAAAAAAAAACAAAACCCAAAGTTCCCCTTTCATAATGGGAAAAGTAAGACCTTGAGTCTTACAGAAATTATGAGACGTTTAGGAGAATGGAAATTCTCCTCCTCTACCCTCAGTAAATGCCCCAACACCTCAGTCAGAAAGTCAGTAATATACCCATTAATACAGAGCAGGAAAACTCAGATTTCCTCACTGGTCCTTCTCTTTTGATGCCTCTTCTTCCTGCCAGACTCTTCATGCTACATCCATTTTCCCCCACGTCACTCATTTCCTTCAGCAGCCATATCTATTCCTGACCAGTCCAAACATCCCTGAGGCTTTTCCAGCAGCCTGCAGGTGCCAGAGGAACCTGGGCTGATGCAAGGATGTGCTAACTCTGCCATGCTCAGTGGTTTGGTACCCTGTTGTCTCTCAGAGCCACATCTGAGTGACAGAAAAGCAGGCAACAGGGAAAGCATGAGGGAATTACAACTGCAAGGGATTGAATTAAAAAGTTGGTACAACCAGACTCTTAAGGGCTATAATTTAAGCCCAATTATCTACAGCAAACTGAAGCTTCCTTCTCACACTCATACACAGTGAGGTACCTAAAAGGGATCGTTTCCTTTCTGAAAATCTCGAAAAGCTGAACACGTGCCTGAGGTTTCATTAATTCCCAGATAAAAATCATACCCACCCCTTACCTCTGAAGATGCCAAAACCTTTTTACACAACAGATATGAGCAGACAATGTAGCACGCTCCTGCAGCAGTTATCAGGCTTGGCTTGGTTTAGCACTGGATGAACTGGTCTCATAAATTATCCTCTGTTTGCTCACTGCTTGTGTAAACCCACAAGTGATGAGACCTGCCCTAAACAATCTGCAGAAAGCACACAACCTGTGCAAACATTGACAGAACCAGATTTCACAGCAGCTGGCAAGGGGCAAGAACAGCAGGATGGAGCCCCACAGAAACCCCGGAGAAGATGCTTTCAAGGCCATGAAGTGTGGAAGTTCACACAGAAAACGGACAGAAATTGGGTTTGCAAAATGTTCTACGAGCAGGAAGCTGGACTGAGTTACAGACTCTGCTCTGTTACCTGCTTTTACTTAAGAGTCATACAGCTAGAGAACAATAAAACCCTGATTGTTCAAATGCAAAGACAGGCAGAGTAATCCCAGCCTTAGCTTGGTTCTTCACAGCTCACAATTAGCAGTGGCACATCTCATGAGTGTCATATATTGTCACAGCACCTTGTCCTGTGTCCTCCCTTTCCCTGGACAAGAAACAGAAGCACATGTACAGCACAACTGTGGCAACACTCAAGATTTAAGCCCTCCAAATCACCTTTGAAACAAAAGACTAAAGAAAAGATGATCTGGACCATTCTCCCAGCAGCACTGCCTGCAACAGTTTGGGTATATCATAAAGTCAAACTATTAGGAATTTCTTAGTTATTGCAATTTTATAAAGTATCAGGTTTCTTCACAGACTTGCAGCTGATCCAGTTAAAGTGGGTGTTTCAGCTTGTCTGTCCTGCTGGTGCTCTTTCTCCTGTCTAAACCCACTTTTTAACAGCCCACCAGAGCTATACTGGTGGTACTAAAACTTCAAGTTCATCAGCAATGGTTCCAGTGATGGAAATGGTTCTGAATTACCATTTCTAGACTCTACACAATGTAGGGTTCTAGTCAAAAACTCTACATTCTGAGGCTGTATTGGTCCTGCTTGCCCCCAGCAGCCTCGATGCAACCCAAGCTGCTTTATGTGAGAGGTCCCCAAAAATACAAAGCCAGAATTTGAAGCCAGCGTTCCTGACTCACACATCACTGGACTAAACTGAACAGATGCACTAATTTTGCTTCTACAGCTCTACAAAACCTGAGCTTATCATGCACCTCCCTCTCACTTTCGGTTCCTGCGAGTTCATACCCCCAGTTTCACTTTGGGTGTGAGCTTCATGCAACCCTATAAAGACCAAGTCAAATTCTCTCAAGGCTCTATTTACTTTCAGGTCACAGTTGTGAGATTTTTAACGCTACTCAAAGTGCAAATCACTCAAAACCAGGGTTCAGCTGCATCACATGCATGTGAAACTTGGATGAAATGCCCTAGAAAGTTCTGGTTTTACTCTTTTTATGGTCTTACAAAGCTCCTCAGGTGGCTTTTTCAGTCACAGCTGAGTAACCCACACGGGGCAGAATCAACACCTTAAAGCTGCCATGTATATATTTGTTCATATTATCATAGCCACACATTTTGGTGCCAGCCCTGCCAAGCACAATCTCAGGCAGATTCCAGCCTCCAAGCTCGTTTTCCAGTCATTTAGCATCTCTGGCATGCTTTGAAACACTAAATCCATCCCCACAGATTGTGTTTGGGATGTAGGGATCATCACCTTTGCAGGGACAGGGGGGGAAATAACTTCAAGGGCACCTTCTCTGGCTCTCCCTGAGGTCAGTGGCAGAGCCAACCAAAGGCAGGAGGGTCTGATTCCTCCTCTGGATGACTGGGAAAAGCTGAATATTTCTCCCATGAGGGGCTCCACACACCAAGAGTCTGTTCATTCAGCCTTTCACGTCTAGGGCGGCGAGGATGGGCCCAAAAAGCAGCGGAGCTGCAGCTCCATCCCCCTCTCCTGCCCCTGCCCCGAGCCCCTCCAAACTCCCTGCTCCTGCTCATTCCCTGGAGTTTGAATCCAGCCCAAGGCACAGCCATGACCAACGCTTTCTGCAGTTGCCATGGCGACCGAGGCCTCGCAATTGAACCAGGAGCCGGCGCCTGAGATGCCAAAACGGCCTGACCCACTTTGAAAAAAAACAAAATAATAGTAATAAATAATGCTTTAGAGCCCTAATTGCCCGGAGAGCATTCAGGGCCTCTCATCCCCCCCTGCAGCGGAGCCTTCAGCGGGTGCAACAGTTTAAGTGAGGGGCAGAACACAAACAAGCCCACCTAAGCTGCAGCCCCTCGCTCCCAGGGGAAACCCTGCACGGAATATGTGAAAGCACAGAAGGGCTGATTCTGTCTCCTTGGTTTATGTCCTCGCTGTGCCTAAGAAAAACCACCTTGTCCTGGGGTTGGAGCCGCAGGAAAAAATACCACGGGACGGGAAAGGGCCAAACTCTGTTCAGACGTGGAGGAAAAGCCTCGGTGTCTGGAGCAGCACAGTAAAGAACCAGCAGCCTTCCAGAGTCTGAAAGGGTCTACAAGGAAGCTGGAGAGGGACTCTGCCTGGAACTGTAGTGATGGGACAGGCAAACTGAAAGAGGGCAAGTTCAGGTTGGATATATGGAAGGAATTCTTGCTGGCAGGATGGGGAGGCCCTGGCACAGGTTGCCCAGAGAAGCTGTGGCTGCCCCATCCCTGGAAGTGTCCAAGGCCAGGCTGGAGGGGGCTTGGAGCAACCTGGGCTAGTGGAAGGTGTCCCTGCCCATGGCAGGGGGAGGACCAAGATGATCTTTAAGGTCCCTTCCAAACCAAAGCACTCTGTGATTCTACGAGCTTTTCTTCAGGTGGTGAAAAAGGACAAACACTTGGCAATGCACAGACAAGCCACCTGGTCACCCTGGGACACAAGGCAAGACACAGAAAGGCCACACTTCCTCCTCCAACAGAGTATTTTCTGTAAAGATCTGGACCAGCTGACGAACAGAGACTTCACCAAGCAGTCACTTTTGGGAAATGCTACAGCTTGTACTCCACAAGTGAAGCTTGGTGTTTTTACAGCTACAAAGGAACCCTGAGGACTCTGTGCAATGCTCTCACGGAGAACTCAACAAGAAACCTGCCTTAGTTCCAGTCTGTTAAGTAAATTCTGCAGGAATGACATTCAAGCAGCCCTGAACTGACAGGAAAGTCTGTCCATCCTACCAGATCTGAAACAACCACCCTGCCTGCCACTGCTACACAGCCAGCCCTGGGCTTGAGACAAGCACCCTGCAACAGTTCTTCCCCAAATTTTGGGTGCCCCAACAGCCAGGAGCCCTTCAGAAGAGCACTGTCACAGCACCAGTGGCTACAGCTACACTGCAGGAGAGCAGCTCAGTATTCTCTCAGGTAGGGACACACACTCAGATTAGGAGGACACACAGCAAATCCATTGGAACCTGCCAGTTGCAGGATGTGAATTAGAATTCAGCCAGAAATAATCACTGTGCTGCCAAAGGTTTTGTAACAAGGGCAGATCATCTAAACAAGCAGCAGCTCCACGTACACTGTGATCACCAGCTTCTCAGAGGGTTTCTTCCTCAAGAAAGTCCTGATCTGGAAAGCTAATTGGCCTCCAAGTCCTCAAAAGAACCTGCTTTATAAGAGTAAATCTGCAGCTGCTCAGGTCTCCCTGCAGCCTGTAGCACCCACCTGATGGAAGGCTCTTCAAGGCCCCAAGTTTGTGTTACAAAATCAAGCTCAATTCTGAAAGTGCTGAGCACTGTGTTCCCAAACCAGCAAAGCAGCACATATTTAAGCACATATTTACCTCTCTGTGTCTGAGAACTATGGGCTGTGCACACAAAGTCAAGCCTGTGCCTACACACTTTCCTAAACACGACCAAAAGAGATCCCCGAGCATAAAACACAACTGCACTGAGAAAGTCTTGAAAAGGGCAGGAAAGGCTACAAAGTCAAGGAGGCACCTCAAGCCTGGCTGCAGCACAAAAAGAGTTAATTCTCCTCAGAAACAGCCACTAAGGGGGTTAATTAGACGCCTACAAAGATACTTTTCTGCAATACAGTCTGACATCAGTGCAAAAAAGAGGAGATTCAGAACCTCATTATGCAGTCTCCCAAACAGCAAGCAGATGGCAACAACTTTTGATCACCAACCTACACTCGCTTCAAACTGATAATCCAAGAATGAAAACCTCCATATATCCTTCAGCAATCCCCTGGGCTCGCCATTGCTCTACAAGCAATAACAGAATGCTCTGCTTCTATTACATCTCCCAGCAAGAGAGACAAGAGAGAAAGCAATAAATCAAAAAGCAATGACACCTGCAGGGCTGTAGAGAAACTTGAGTGTTTCATGACAACTGCTTTGAAGAGAATGGTAAAAATAGCCTGCCTTCTGCATGGTTTTGGGTAGGAAAGTCCATCCTTGCTTAAGATTTTCTCGGTGTGTTTTGACGTTTCCCAGGACGGTGTCCTCCGGTGACATTCAATCGCATGTTTACATATTCATGAAATAAAATTAATGCAATTATTATGCCTCAGAGGATTAGCAAATCACTGCAAGCATTAGGAAGGAATTTGCCTTCTGCCCACATGCAGCAGTGCGAGGCTGGTCAGCTGCATTATTAACCATGTCATTGTGTCTCTGAATCACCCGATCCCGGTTACCACGAGAGACGGACGATCAACTCCACGGACAAACGGGCTCATCTCCTGCAGAAACTCCCACTGTGCTGGGTTGGAAACAACCTCTCCACTGCTCCCTTCCTGCTTGGAGTTACTGCAAAAATGCCAAGAAAACTGGACAATTTTTTTGGAACCAGAACCAGACTGAGTAATGCTGTCTGATAACACAAGTCACGATTTGGAAAGGGTCGTTAATCTGCAGAGAACCACCACGTGTGATAAATCACACCCTGAACCCCTCCACCACTGGCAAATTAATAATTCCATTTGCTCCAAAGGAAGGCAGACCACATGGAACACAGTACAGTGGGTAATACAAAGAAATCCGGGAGGCAATAAAGGGGAAATAGCACGAAGCAGGAATTTCACATCCCTCTGAAGCTGAGGGTGGTTCAGACACAGCCCCAGTGTGGTTACCTGCAAGTCACCCAGCTGAGCTTCCAAAGGAGGAACAGATCCAGGCTTTGTTCCCTCTCCTCCCCACCTCAATGTCAGCATTGTCCTTAACAGCAAGAACTCCAGCATCTGATGCTGCCCTCCAAAATTTCTGAGCCTGGAACTTGGGGCAGAACAGAGCTCAAAAGTCTTGTTTAAAAAATAAATCTAATTACCAAAGACTCTGTTAAGCCATCTTGGATGTGAAGAAAGTTTTGAAAACTTGACAGCTCAAAGAATAAAACATAAAATACATCCAAGCATGTTTATTTTAATCCTCACTATTTCCAAGCTAACACCAAAATCTTTCAGTGGTTTGGGGACTCAGCGTTGCTGCCACACATCAATCCATGTGCATTGTTCCAAGAGAGGGTGAGAAAATTGCAATACAGCACTGAGCAGCAAGTGATAAAGATCCAGGCTCATTTTTGGATGAGGATGTAGGTGTGATCCCAGATGACCTCAAGAAGAGCCCAGCAACTCCTCCCTGCTACCCATCTCCTGCTATAACTTCAGCAAGGCTGGGAGACCCCTGGCCTTCATCCCCAGCACAGGGATTGTCCCCTTGAACACATTCCAGTCTTGTGGCAGCAGGTTTAATAAACCACAGATTAAAGAACATCTCCCAGACAGAGTGGGGGCGGACAGGGATATTGTGCATCTCAGGAGCAGAAGACAAAGCTGGAGCTCTGCATCTTCCCACTCACTCCCACTGCTCCTCAGCATCAGCTTTTGTAAGTTCATGGAAGATGTGATCTTCAAAGCTGGGATCAATTCGATTTCTTTTGTTCATCCCTTACTGCTGCCTCCCTTTACCATTCAGAAAACAGCAATGCAACAATTCTACACCCTCCCCCTGCTATCTCCATGCCATTCGCTCTCCTTTGCTCTATCCACGCAGCAGCACTGTCCAGCTCCAAGTTAAAACTAGAGAGGGTCAGGGGCTGCAGCTGATCCTGGCAAGAGTCAGACCCCCTCAGTGCAAGAGTCACACACAGTCCTTTGTCCTGAGGACCTGCTTCAGGCTTGTCCCCCCACCCAGCTCATTCTCACTTGCTCCATCCAGCTGGTTATCAGTGGCACGGGCAGCTGGGGGCTTCCCATGTTTGGCACCCAAAGTTACTGCACTGCTGTAAAATATACCCCTAAGATCTGGTTTGAAGTTTCCTCCTGTCCTACTGAGTCCAAATCACAAACCCCATCCTAAATTCACCAGCTCCAGAAGGAGCTCTCCTGCAGATGCACGTGATTTAATGAAGCAAGGGAACAGGAATATATTCCCTTTCCTGAATCGTGATTTCCACGATGGACAGGATAATGCTAGTCACCAGTAATCTAAGAAAAAGCAGCGTTTTAGGGGATTCGGCAGATTCTCGCTGCCTATAAACACAGAGAGCGCAATGAATTAAATAAATAAATAAATAATGAAAGATAAATAATGAAAAATAAAAAGCCACCTGTACAGAGTCTGGAGCAGAGCCTGAAAAACAAACCCTGCCTCTCCCCATCCGTGCAAATATACAACCACAGAGAGGAGCAGAGCGGAACCGTGGCATCCGTGCGAGGGCTCCGAGCCCTTTTCAAAGCGAGGGAGCACATGGGCAAACAAATACACCATATTCCTGCAGCAGCTCCGGCTGCTCCTGTGACGCATTGCCCTGTTCATCCCACCCCGACCCCCCTCCTTGGACCCAGATGTGATGGGAGGGAGAAGTGTCCCCTTGGGGCTGGGGGAGACGGGGAAGGAGGAGGGTGAGGGGAATGAAAGCTAAAAAGAGAGAAAGGAAGAATGAAAAGAAAAAAAAAAAACAACCAAACAGCCAAAAAGGATCTGCTCATCGGGTCGTTTGCGACAATCGAAAAGGCTGTTTTAGCAATTCCGCTGCAGGAGAGGGAAAGGCACGTGCGGGGTGGGGGGAGAGAACAAGGGGGAGGGAAATAAAAAAAATTCAAATTAATAAGTTTAAAAAAAAAAAAAAAAGAAAGAAAGGGAGAGATCAGCCGGCGGAAGGGTAAAAAGAGACGAAGCATCTCTGCAACATGATGTCACGCTGCCTGCTGCTGCTTTCGAGTCCCCCGAACAGAAAGGAGCAGCAGCAACAACCAACATGGACTCCGGGTTTAATCTGCCCGGGGAGCGCAGGGTGGACGGGCTGGGGAGCGGCGTGCGGGGCACGGCGAGGACACACAGACAGACAGACAGACAGACAGACCCCCCGAGCCGGGGGCAGCGCTGCCCGGCCCCGCGCACTGACCTGGCAGCCATCGGGAGCGAGCGCGGGGCCGGCGCGGGGCTCATTCATTCAGGCGGCTCCGGGCGCGGAGGGTGGCTGGGTGGGTGGGCCCGGCGGCGAGCGGGGAGGGTTTCCCACCTTCCCGCACCATCTCAGAGCCCTTCCCCGGGGCTCCCCGAGCCCCCCGCCCGCCCCGCCGGGGATGCTGCGCCCGCTCCGGCCATGGCCGAGCCTCCCCCCCCAAACCCCCGCCCCGCTCTTTGTGGCGCTGCTGCTGCTGCCGGTGGCGATGAGGATGTCGGTCGGTGCCTGTTCCTGTCGCTGGCAGCGCTTTCACACACTCCTGCACGCACAGACACAACACACACACACACCACACACGCGTGCGCAGCCCCGCCGCTGCCTTTTACATAATTCATCCCCCTCCGTGCCTTCCTCGCTCGCAGCCACCCCGGAAAACCGGGAGAAAAACCAACCCTAACGCTACCCCCCCTAACCCTTCTCCTTCTCCCAGGGTCTCCTCCTCGCGCCCGCGGCTTTTGGGATGCTGCCCGTGGAGTTGAACAAAGTTGGGAGCCCGCGGGTCGGGGACATGCCCGTCCCTCGCCGGGCACACGCGCTGGGGGGAGAAACACCTTTCAAAACCTGTCAGCGTGTCAACACACGAACAGCCAGGGAAATTAAACCCTAATTCACCGGTGGAGTGGATTATCTACACACTCGTTCAGAATTGAGGTGACCTCAACTCAATTCAGCTTGCTCCGACCAGGGAGCTAATTTGGTTTCTTTTTTTCCCCGTGCCTATCCATGTGTAAACAGGCCTGGGATTTTTAAAGAAACATTATCAAGCGAAGTTGACGACTCTACAGCTGCATTAGTACATGGTGTTTCTTTGAGGGACACACCACTATATCCCTACACATCTGCTCATGGACATCTTTATTCCAGAAATAAGGAGGAGGGTTCCAGTCCCTCTCAAGGGCTCTCACGGTACAATAAAAATTATATAGACTGAAGGGTGACTAAGAAGAGAGCAAAACAATCAACTAGCTTGCACTCTTCCTTCCAGGATATGAAATCAGACCTTGTGTGAACAAGGGAATAGAGTAGAACGACCTGGCCTGGAGCACAAATGTCCACGTGTGGAATTACACTGACTTATTTTACTGTGGATGCTGTGAATGGCCCCCTCAGGGACTTACTGCTCCCCCACTGCTAACAGGAGGAGCTGTGCCTTAAGTGATGCAAACACTCCTCACTCTGCCCTTCGCTTGCCTGTGTTGTATTTCACCCCTTCCACACACAGGGTTGGCCATTTTCTCTTCTCTTTACAATCAGTCACAGCTTTAAGTGCTAATTCCCAAAAGAGCATCTTTCCAAAAGGCTGATTATCCATCATTTTGCTCTAATCAAAAGCGGTGGGAGCAGGAAGTGCTCTGCTCTCAAGCACATCAGTGCTCCAGCAGACTCCCATCACTGTGCAATTCAAATGCTGCAGAGGATTTTAAACTGAAAACACCATCACCAAACACGTTTTTATCCGGGCACTACAACAGCACCATCCCCCTGGTATTGCTCAGAGGACACACCCAGTGTGTTCACGGGGTGTGTGCCACTGTTTTAAGAAATTAAATGATCCCTCGCCTTGATGTCAGTTTTGTTGTTTCCAAGGCTCACCAAAGTTTGTCCGCTGGAGAATTTACAAACATGTTTAAAGGAAATGGCATTTGTAACACACAAACTTTCCCATCCCCTGTGCCCAGTGCAACAGCACCCCAGATCCCAGGATGGTGTGATTCCCACGGAAATGTGTGTCCAGGATTGTATCCAGGTTCAATGAGTGCATAATGTGGATTACAGAGGGCCCAGATAAGAGCAACCACTAAAGGCAGTGGCTCTGAATCCAGTCAACACAAACTGGAGGCCAAGATTTCAGTGATCACCTGGAACCCCCGTTGGATCACACTGGGGAACAGATGAAAGTGCTGAAAGCCGAAGCTTTCAGACAAATTCTCACTAGACAAGAGAGACCTATTTTTGGGAGCAAACAAAACTACCCACTGTAACTAATTCAAGGCTCAATTATCCATCTGTGGCAAACATTATTATGCAAGGGTTTGTCTTCTGCTAAATACTGTTCTGTACCATGAACCAGAATCAGTTCAGGCAAGTCTTATCCCTTGCATCCAACAGGACTCAGAGTGACAGATCTGAATGGTCCCATTTTGGTTTACAGTCTATGAATCTTTCAGTGTTTTTTTTTTTTCTTATGGCTTTCAGAGAAAGTGAGAAAATAGTTAAAACTGTGATTCTCAGCCCCTACAAATTTTGATATGTTTTGTCTGAATGACTATTAAGGTTTGAACAAAATGCTATTTTCCAATAGTCACAACAGTTACACTGACCCAAAAAGCCCTGATGAAACTGAGATCTGGAACAATGGAAAACACACAAAGGCTCAAAGCAGGCCATGAAGAGGTAGGATAAATTCAATATATGAGATTAAGACTAATCCACTCTTCAGACTGACAGGAGGGAAGATGAATCAAACAAAAGTTCTGCTTCCAAAAGCACTGTAAGAGCAGGAGTAAAACTGCAAGACTTACTTAAAGAAAAGCTCCTTAGGCTTATCTGCCATGGCGTGCAAGGGGCAAAGTTAGGGGTAATTTAGAAAATCACGTGGCACCTCAAATGCTTTACAAACCTCAGCAGATCTGCAACATTCCCCCCGGAACTTTAGGAAGGACTGACACTCTTGTTACATTTCTGGGCCTTTGCAGCCCCGTTCCTGGCACTTTGGAGACAGCTTGTTTCATGGTGGTAGTACTGAGATAGGACTGAAGTGAGAAGAGGATGTTTCAGGAAGCTCTTAAGATGTTAAGGATGTTTAAGGACCATGAAGCTACAAGTTCCTGTTTCGTTCAAGAGCTGCAGGACACACTTTACCTGCACATGTGTCAACCCTTGCCTCGGTGTTCAAGACTCCAGACAAGCACTAGGATGTTGTTTTGGGTGTGAAGGACAGCTTTAGGAGGGCCTGACTGCTGAGCTGTGTGTGGCAGGACATGGCCCCACACCATAGCCTGACCACCACAGCCTGACCAAGCCCTGCAGAAGGTGCAAAGCCATAAATGAGCACAAAGGATGCTCTAATTCAGGGCATGCCTGTGTCAGGCTCCTCAGTGTCCAGGAGCAGTATGTTCCCTGCCTGCTGGAGCTGCTGGAGCAGTGGCAGGGCTGTTTTCTGCTCTGTTGTCTCAGGCCCAGCAGTAACACAAGCACACTCATACATTTTGCATCCCTTGCATCTCCCAGCTCAGAGGAAATGAGGCACTGTCCGAGTAATTAAAGCCTGGGGCTGATGGCTGATGAGAGATACCTGTGAGACAGAGCAGGGCCTGAATGCCCAGGCCATCCAGTGGGTTTGAGATCAACTCTATACCCACCTGGAGCAATCTTACCTTCCCTGTAAGCCACACCAGGGATACAGAAACAAAAAGAAGCCTTTGAAAGTCTGTCTGCAAAATGTCAGGGAACAATGAGCGCCCGGATTTGAAAACACACAAGGGTTTCTCATTTCCCCTTCCCCAATAATTCTTTGCCCACTTTTAATAAGTTCTGTTTTGAAAATGCAGTTATCCCCCAGCATCTCTACTCTTCAGCTGAGTCTAGAACGGAACCAAAGGACACAACACCTTCCTCATACTTTTGGGCTCGTCTTCAAAAAGGCACATCAGATACGTCAAGAAACCATGTCCTGAGGGAAAACTCAGTGCTGCAACCTCAAGATCTGCAAGTAGGATTAGCATTAGTGGGCAACTGATGCATCTGGGTGGGACTTAGTGTTTTGCAGGTGGTTTTTTTGCTCGTGCCACTGCTGGAAACCCTCTTTCACTCTGAATGGAGGGACTCCTGAATGCAAAGCATGGCCCAGGGTGAGTTCTCCCACTGGGAAATGTGGTTGTGTTCATTGAACATCCTTCCAGCCTCCAGTGGGTGCTACTCCTCAAACCCCACAGGATTCTCACCCCCTTAAAGCAACAAGGAGCACTGCCAAAGCTCTTCCTTTTGCCTTGCAATGAAAATGGGCTCCTAGACAGGTACCAGACCGAGCAAAAGTCTTTTTAGAGCACTCTGAGCTGACAACTGCATTTTCCTGGAGTGAGATACAGTGGCTGCTAAGAGCTCACGGATTCCTACAGTAGTGGGGGGGAAGGAGGAGGCAGGGAATCATGTGCTCACAGGCATGGGGAGGAAGAGGGGGAGGAGGAGAAACAAGGAGAGAGAGAACAAAGTGTCAACATCTTAACTGGGACACACAAAGAGCCAGTTCTTAAGTAAGAACTTAATCCAGGATTAACAAGAGGTCAGCTACCTCTGCAAGGAGACTGCACTAAAAGGAGCTAATTAGCTCTCCTTAATTGCACAAAAGAAACCACACAGAATTAAAGGCATTCACAAGTAGCAGATCCCACCTCACCCAGGAAACACAGCCCTACCTGTTGTCCCCAACACCATCCTCAAACCATCAGGTCCTCAAACAATCAGCACGTGGAGAGCCAAAAGCAGGAAAAGGTGCAATGATGTTGGGGAAAAGGCTGTGGGGGCTTAGGCTCAGCATCAAAAAGTGCTGCAGTGAGAGCTGGAGCCTACACCAGCCAGGACAAGTGGTTTTAGCATGGCCAGGATATTTCTAGACAGTTTCTTCAGTTCCATCACATGTGGAACTGCCCCAAAACCCTGCAGTGACTACAGCTATCACTTCCACAAACAGTATTGTCCACGAGGATATTTAATGCAGTTTTAGCCCTCTTTAATTCAGCCTGATCTCTGAAAATGAGGAGGGGCCACTCAACTTTGCTCTCTGGAGGTTGAGACCAACAGAATGCCACCCCAACGTGGGCAGGCACTGCACCCTGCTCAGGACCAGTGCAGAGCACACAGCATCGTGGACAGGTCACAGCTCCAGGCCTGGGAACCACCAGCCTGGAATGATGCAGTGGGCAAGGCTGGCTGGGCTGACCCCCCACCAATGCAGTGTCTCCAATTTCTAATCATATATTACAAAGACACACATCTTAAGTCCTCAGCCAGCTCCCACTTGATACTAAATCCATCTTTTTCCTGTGAAACCATTCCATGTTCTGTTCTCCTGCACTGATGATAAGCTGGTGCATATTTTACCCCAGAAGCCCTTGCACTGCACTCACAGATAATGTACACAGCAGTCAGTGCACTTGAAAATGAAGATTAACAAGCACATCACTAACACTGCCAGATGTCTCTGAGATGGAGCACTAATAAAAGTAACTCCAGGATATATTTTCCAGCACTGAGCTGAGGGCAGGGCATTTGCAGGCAGACCCTCAGGAATTACAGTGAAAGGTATGAGGGTGAGAGGCTGCACTGATTTCAGACCCTACTGACATCATAGGATCACCTCCAACCACCAGGGTCAGAGTGCATCCAGCCAGATCAGTGCCCAGTTTAAGAGAGGATGAAGGAAAAGCAGAACAGGTTGCCAGGGGAGGTTATCCTACACACAAAGAAAAATAGCAGCAGAAACGGGAGACCACGCTAATTACAGGTCCCTGTGGAGTCATTACAGTCCTGCCTCCATTATCTATTTATCCTTCTTTTCTTCCCTCAGGACAGTTAAATGCCATGCCACTGTACAGTGACATTGCAGAGTGGCCACCAGGGGACAAGCAGCAGCAAAACTTCACCTCAAACCCAACCCAACCCAACTCCTGTTCTTTGGATGCCACTCCAAATACAAGACAGTCACCTGCCCCCTGCTCCCAGGAACCCTCACATGTGCTGCTCCTGTGTGAGCTCAGCGCAAAGAGAGGGTTCCCTGGCGTCTGGATCAAGCTTCAATAGCTGCCACTGGAGAGAGCAAACTGCACATGGGCTGGGCTGTGCCAGGGGCTGGGCTACACCAACCTCCTGGCACAGCCATGCCCCACTCCTGCCATCCACCATCCCTCCACTCCCTCTTCCACGCTGTACTGAGCTGGGATAGCTCAGACCTGAGAGTAGATTTATAAAGAGAAGATGAAACAGGCCCTTATAAAAGGGTCCAATCTCCTTCCTGGTGCAGCCTGTGCTTCTGCATCGTGTAATTGTTACAGCCCTGCCAGCTCGTCCATTCCTCTGAAGTGCTCCAATCTGTTCATCCCAGCCAGAATCAGCCCCCTGAAGCCTTCCCCCAAACCACTACCCCAGTCTCTACCTTCAGTCTGCTCCTGAGCCACCTGATTTTCAATCCCCACTCCCGCTGAATTGCTCAACCCTTCGTTCCAGGATGGTCTGATTTCTGTAACAAACCCACCAACCCCACTAAGGAGCTGCTCAGTCCAGCCCCTACTCCCGTGTTGCTCCACCACGAGTCTTGCTCAGCCTCTCCCCCTGCACCCCCATCCCTCCCGCCCCGGCTGGGATTCCTCCCCCAAAGCCTGGATCCACCCCCATCCCTCCTGCCCCGGCTGGGATTCCTCCCCCAAAGCCTGGATCCACCCCCATCCCTCCTGCCCCGGCTGGGATTCCTCCCCCAAAGCCTGGATCCACCCCCATCCCTCCCGCCCCGGCTGGGATTCCTCCCCCAAAGCCTGGATCCACCCCCATCCCTCCCGCCCCGGCTGGGATTCCTCCCCCAAAGCCTGGATCCATCCCCATCCCTCCCAGCCCGGCTGGGATTCCTCCCCCAAAGCCTGGATCCACCCCCATCCCTCCCAGCCCGGCTGGGATTCCTCCCCCAAAGCCTGGATCCACCCCCATCCCTCCCAGCCCGGCTGGGATTCCTCCCCCAAAGCCTGGATCCACCCCCATCCCTCCCAGCCCGGCTGGGATTCCTCCCCCAGACCCTGGATCCCCATCCCAGCCCCGCACTGCGTCAGGGCATCCTTTTTCCTGAGGAACCGCCTGACCTCCCGGCACACAAAGGAACCTGCATCCCCAGGAAGGAGCCCTCCCACCTGCCTTGGGAGGGAGACGGAGGGGTGTGAAAAAAACGAAGGGGCTAAAGAAAGGATTGAATCTGCACCTGTTACCACATGGCATTTCCCGGGGCACAGCCGTGGGTCCTCCCCGCTCCTCTGCCCTCCGGGGCTCAAACCACCCCTCGACCGCAGGCAGCAGCACTTCTGCTGGGGGGGAGAGCATTAAACCACTCGAGGGTCTCCCTGCTCCGATGCATTTTACGTGGACAAAAAGATTCCCCGCTCTGATAACGGGCTGGCATGGCTGGAACAAAGCCGCCTTTGCAATGTGCCCTGGCATCCGAGCTGGCTGCTGCCCACCGCCAGGAAAAGCTCCCACTGTCTCTTTAAGACTGTCCCGGAGCCCACATCCCTGTTAACCCTGTGCTGCTCCTCGCTCCAGGCGCTCAGGAGGAGGAATTTCGGGGTGACTCCTCTCTTCTCCTGCTCTCCTTGCCCGGTCCGTTCTACCGCCCTGGCACAGCTCGGTTTGTTTAGTTACACATCCCTGGCATCCCAAACATTCCTGCCGGGGAAATCAGCGGAGCTTTGTTAAACATCCCTGCACTCCCTGCTCCGCAAACCACCCGGGAGCGCTGCTGTGACGACAAAGGAGCAGAGCAGTCAGCATGGACATAAACATCCCAATTACCTCCGAATTCCACTTCCTTACTCCCACAGAGCTCTCTGACTGCTCAGTGATTTCTGCCAGCTCTTCATCAGAAGGACTGCACACCCTCCAAACCTTATCAGGCAACACAAACCACCTACTTCCCCACAACAGGCAGCACAAGCAGCAACAGGAGGAGTA
Source organism: Pseudopipra pipra (assembly GCF_036250125.1). Lineage (NCBI taxonomy): Eukaryota > Metazoa > Chordata > Aves > Passeriformes > Pipridae > Pseudopipra > Pseudopipra pipra. The sequence continues at coordinate 3,663,426 of NC_087571.1, forward strand.
TTTGTCTTGACACACGGGTATTTCCAAACACAACCCCCTGGAAAAGCCTTTACAGAGAAGTTCTACAATGCACAAGGTAATGATGTGACTGACGTTGAAAGTGCATCCAAACACACAGACAAAAACCTGTCCCAGGAAAAATAAGCAGAGGTTGTGCCTGATTTTCTTCTGGGCAAAGCACGAAAACCACTGTCCTTGGGTTTGTACCTACTCCAAACAGTGGGGACAAAGCCATCCAAAGAATTTAAAAAGCAAGAAAGCAGCACGGACGTCAAGGTATGAGCACAAAGCAAATCTAGACAGGTTCCTGCAACATGATACAGGAGCTGTGTGGTCTGATCAACCCAACCTCAGGGGTGCTGATGAAATATTTGCTCTGTATGATCAGTTAATCTCCGCCAGGAACTTTATTCAGTGGGTGACAAGCAATCAGAAAGGTTTTTCTTGCAGAGCAGTGAGTTCAAAGGAAAGCAACAAAAACATCCCAATATTGACCAGGCTCGTTTATGAAAAGAAACTTGAAGGGTAAACAAAGTGGAGTGGTCAACAAATATTTGAAGAATGTAAATATGAAAGGGAAAGAGAAGCCCTATTAAAAGGTTTTATAACAACCAGAGATGTGATTATATTAAGCTGTGGGAAAAAATTAAGCTGACGTCAACTTCTTGCAGCCAAGAGCAGGGGAGAAGTGCTATAAAACTCACCTGTCGTGTTTATAAACCCCATTAGGTAACCACTAATAAAGATAAAACAGGGAACTGTCTCACACTGAATCAGAGAATCACAGAATATCCTCAGCTGGAAGGGACCCACAAGGATCATCCAAGTGCAGCTCGTGGTCCAGGAGCCAGGGGCATGGATCAATGCCTCAACAATATCACTTTTTTTTCTCATTTTGCTTTCCACAGTCTTCCCAAGAGGCAGCAGCCCAGCTTGCAGCAAGGAGGGCTCTTGAAAGGTTTGTATTCAGTTGGTGTTACAGCTGCTTGAGAGTTACAATTTCAAGGATTGTTTTGACTTGCTGTATTTTTGTTCCCAAAACCTCCCAGAGAAACAGGACCATGTGACTTCTGAGTTTCCTGTGGGAAATCTTGCAAAGTGACATCGAAATCGTCTCAAGTTCTTAATCTGGGTTGTGCCCCTTGAAAGAACAGATGTCCTTAAGGCAATTATGGTATTTCCAAATACGAGCAAGGCATAAGTTGCTTTGGGGACAATTGTATGGATCCAGCTTGTGGTATGGGACAAGTCACCCATGAGAAGGGCAGGGGATAAGGCTGGACAGTTTGCATTTCTGATCCCAACTCTTACATCAATAGAATTTGTGCTCTTTAAAGCTTGTGGTTTAAGCTTTCACAATTTCTTGCTCACCAAAGCCAAGCTTCCAGCAGGGAAGCTTTCTAGTGCACATCTATTAATAAACATGTAAAAAGGAAAAACACCTTTAATCTCCATGTGCCTCATCTGCAAACTAATACTGACATCACCTCCTTTCTTCTACCCTTTGTTCATTTTGACTGTTTAGTGTGGCAGCTCTGACTCTGGAGGTGGGCATGGAAATCTCCAGCACAGCAAGCCCCTGTTTTTAAAAGCCTCTCTCACTGTAAAACAACACAATCTTAGAAACAATTCCATTTCCAAGATCAGTTGTGCTATCAGCTGCCTTTAAAAGAGAAATTCAGGAGAATCCACAGGGAACCTATTCTTCCTGCTGGAAAAATAACAGAGCAGGTATTGGAGGCAATGATGGAGTTTTGCTGCCCTGGAGCAGCCACTGAATATTGCTCAGGTTCTCTGAGCTCCAGCCCTGAGACACATCCTTCTTTCATGGCCCACAGCTCAGCTACAGTTTGCCTCCCAAACCTCATTCCTAAAATGTGCCTCACATTGAAGGGCACCACATGAGCACATCATTTCTCTTAACAGTTGACAGCTCCGAAAAAAAAACAAAACTCCACTTTTGAGAGCTGCACAGCCACAAGCCAATCTCCTCAGGAGCAGAGGGCACTTCTCTCACATCTCCGTGGCTGCTTTACTTCTGTTCCTGTGGGGTCAGAAATACACCAAAATTACAGCTCTGGGGCTCCACCAGCTTTCTAAAATACCTCTGGCTCCTGTGCAAAGCTTTTAATTCACAGCACTTGGTGTGTCCTCCCTGCAAGGGATGAGACCTGGCAGAGGATTCCTCTGCCCTCTCCTCCTCCTGCCATCTAAACACAGCCTTGTTTGCTCAGGATTTCATTAAAGGAATTATTCTACTCACAGAGAGATGTTCTTAACACTAAAGATAAACAAGCTGTGTGTTTCCCCCCCCCCCCCAGCTAATTTGTTCTAATTTCATGTGCATATATGGGCTGTTTTTCTGCTACAAAATCTTTGCTGCTCCTGAATATACACCTCAACATCCACCTCTTTCTTCTCCCCAAGTCTTTTTCATTCCACTCATTTTCTCCTCCATTTTTCTTCTTCCAGTTCCAAGGCCTGAAATTAGGTGTGGTGGAGCCACATTCTTCCAAACCTGGTATTCCAAGTGGTTTGAAAATGATTCCAAATATATACCTCAAATATATATCTGCCTCTCATACCAAAAAACCTCACAAATCTCTCCTTCCCTGCTCCTTTGCCACATGCACGGAGTGGCTGTGACATTGTCAGAGGAGAATGGCAGCATTTGGCATCTTTTTTTAGCTGAAAAAAAGCAGAGCATCTCCCCCCAGGTCACTTGGCTGTGACCACAGAGAGCATTCTGTCCAGGAAAAAATGGTTACGGGGAGCAAACCACTGGAAAATGTAAAGTACAAGCAACAGCACAGACCTAAATCTGGCCAAATGGAAAACTTTAGCCCAGGAGATGCTCAGAGAACATTCCAGCACCTTGTTTTCAGCACGTGGCTCTGCAAGGGCACACTGAAGTTATGGAAGGAAAAGAACAGCTCCTGATTTCTGTGCAGTATTTGGCTGGGTCTCTTCATTGCCTGAACTTGGATATTTTATACTTGGATGCTATTACTGCTGTTACACCTCAATTTATATCATTTACTTCCACCAGGCTCAAAATACTGAAATTAGCAGTTACCATTCCTAATAAGCATCAATTATAATAATAATAATGGCACTAAGATGCACTTTTCAACCAGGACTGAACTCAGAAGCAGGGGAAGGTTCAAGCAAAAAAAAAAAATAAATGAAATAGCAGCTGCTTAATCAACCACAGGAATACCAGAACTAGTTTAGAATTGAGAGGAGTCTGATTCCCAGGGGGAATTTCAGCTGGCAAAAGTGATTAAACAGAAGAGATCTTGACCAGGACATGGTGATTCTGGCCAGAAAGTTCTACAAGAGTTTTGATGGCAATTTTTGGCCCTTCCAAGCCTTGCCAGTGCCCACTTGGTGAGCAAGAGTCCGGCAGAAATTTCAGCTTTGTGAGTGTTCCTTGTTTGGTTCAACAAAACCATCAATCACACGCTTAAAAAAACGTGGAATCCTGTCCAGCACACCCCTCTCTAGCACTTGTCCCGTGGAAATCCCACACTGCTCCAGAGAGAAGGAGGAGAGCAATGGTTTGCCTCGTTCTGCAGGCAGGGAAACCAGGGCAGAGGCAACCCCAGGATACAAGAGGTCAGGGACAGATCCAGGCACAAAGTGGCCTCTCGTGACTTCCACAGCCAGGACCTTGTTCCCCACTGAAGGGACCAAGCAGCCAAACAGCTCCACACTTCAGCTTTGACACAGAAAAGCAACACCTGGTCGAGTTTACCTTGACTGAATTTGCCTCTTTCCACGCTTTTTACTCCTGTGCACGTGAGGAAAAGGATCTCTGGAGAAGCCTCACTGCTGCCTCATCCCTCTCAACTCAAGCCCTGAGCGAGCAATGGCTGCAGGATTCCAGAACAGTTCCAAGCACTTTGCCCTTCACTTGACATTTATGAGGCTGCTGAAGGGCTGGAGAGAGAGAGAGCAAGGTGATTTTACCATCTGATAAGGAGGAAAGGCAATTTTGGAGCCAAACAAATGGTTAGGATTCAATTAGCACAAATAATCTGCAGCCCAAGGAGAGATCGGAGGGAGAGATTCGGCAAAGTGCAGCATCCTCATGGCTTAAGTCAAAGAATTCCTCTGTCTGGTTGTCCTCAGAGAGGTTTCAACAAGCACATATATCTTAGAGCATAAAATTATAGATGTTTATCCAAGTTTAAAGCAAAAACTGATGCCAAAAGCCAACCACATGACAAACAAAAATCGCTCAAGGGGCGCTTTTGCCAGTCTGTCATCACACAGAGCTGCAAGCAAATCAAATCTCAGACCAAGGCCTTCATAATGGCTCAGTTTTCCTTCAAATAGTCTCCCTCCACTGTAATTTCACATTTTGCCTTTGCTAAAATAGTCACTTCAGTCGTGCTTCACCCCGTGTCACCACTGAAGGTACGAATTCAGCGTGGCAGCCCAGGGCAAAAACAGGGAAGGAGCTGCTCTGGGGTCTATTTCTGGCTCAGCTGGTGCCCACAAGGACAGCCTGGCCAAGGGAATTGCATGCAAGGTTTTTTCCTTGACAGCAGTGCACGTGGATTAGGCTCCTCTCTGCTTACTCTGGCTTCCCACTGCCGAAAAGCCCGGATAAATTAGCACAAAACCTGCCGCTAACACTTAGGAATTATACAAAACCCTTTACAAAATAAATCCCCCAACGCTGCCCAAAGTTGTTCTTCCAGTCACCTGACACAACATCTTCCTGTACTTTGTGGACAGAGGTTCAGAATGTTCTGGATCCAGGCAGAGATGAGCAAGCCATTAATAAAGGTTTCCTCTTCCTACCACACTGACAGCAAACGGGAACATCCTGATTCCCAAGATCCATTTGCAGTATTTATAAGGAGTGAAAGCCTTTTCTTTCCAAAATGCCAGAGCCATATTTATATGTATGTGGGTCATCCCTGATGGCTTTTAGCAGAGGATTATCAGCACCTATTCCTTCCTTCTGAATAAAAAGCACGGAGAATGATGTAGACGCAGAAAAATCGATGACACAAAACACTAAAATGCAACATTTTAACCCAGAATGTGAAGGTCAAACAGCACAATGTGCACAGCAGCACAATTATGTAACTTCAGCAGAACTATTTTGCTGGGCTCCTCCAGAAATTGAGGAAGAATTGATTCTGGAAATCCAATTTCATTTGGAATCATTTGCGGCGCACGGGAACGAAGTTCATTGTCTCTGCACACGGCAGCTCCTTAAGTCTCTGCAGCATCAATATGAAATTGGGAGTGATTTAAACAGCTTCATCATTTCCTTAGGTAATTAAGGAGGCAAGAATCCCAAACACCCACGTTTGTCACCTTTCTGTGTTCCAGCAAGTACCGGTTCTCTGGAGCCAAGGACAGCACACATCCCTCCTGTCCCTTCTTCACTGCCCTGGGATTTTAGACTTCATAGAAGACACAAGACTTGCCTGTAAGAACAGAGCTAGGCAGGATTAGAGCTTATGTATCCCCCTCTTGCCCCTCTTCCATGCCCTGAGACACTTCCAAAGCCATGGAAAGGGCAGGTGGTGTTGGCCTGGACGAGCCACAAAGAGCCCCTGAAGTCGCAGCCTTACAGAAGCAGAGCTGAATCTGCCTAAAGTTAATCTTCACTGCTCCCTGACATCAAACAACTTCTAATTTTAGCTCTGCTGTTCTGTAACCCTACCTAGTTCCCATCCCACCCCCACAAGTACATAATAGATCCTTCCCTCAGATAAGTAGGGTGTTGGAACATTGAGAGTTTTTTTTCTCACCCACAGGCACTAGCAGAAAAATGAATTACAGATTTATTTTTAGGCAGAGCCTTTGGCCCTTATTTTCTCAGTGGGCTCCACAGAGCAGGTTCTGTGGCTCAGAAATATTCCAGTCAACAAAGCAGCACAAGCAATGCAGAAGGAACCACAAAAGGAGGAAAATCAGATGAGCAGGGTTTTGTTCAGTATCCCATTTATGGGACAGCAAGTTTGGTTTTGTCCCTGAAATGCTCTTCTGCCATTTCAGAGAATCAGAATATTCTGAGTTGGGAGGGACCCACAAGGATGTGCATGGCCCATCCAGGGATCAAACCCACAGCCTCAATGTTATTAGCACCATTTAATTCTCATTTTTCACAGAAGATCTCAATTAGTATCCACCTATGGTGGATGATGAGCTCCCCAAAACTCCCAACGAGGAAGAACAAGGCGAGCAGCACAGCCTGAGATGAGAGGGGAGGGAAAGCTCAGCCTGTCCTGCTGTAGTTTGTGGCTTTCCCAGAGTTAAAGCTCAAGGCCTGGCTGATTGCAGTCCCTAAGGATCTCTGAGATAACAGTGATGTCAGCCTGGAAGCAGAAGTTCTCTCTCACAATGCCATGTCACAACATGCAGACGTAAGAAAACATTCCCCTGTGCCACGAAAACGTCTTATTAAACCAAGACTTTAGGCCCTGCTAAAACAAACCCGTGTTGTCACACGTCACAGCAGCGTAGTCAGGGACTGCAGCATCATTCCTGATGCTGGAGCACCACAGTGAGATGCTGCACTGGCACATCAGGGCGTTGCATTGTGCCACAGCCACGGTCTGGGGTCACCCCTGGGGGTCCAGCTGTGCTGCAGAGCCCGGCGAGCACCCCGAGCCCGCCCGGCAGCCTGGGACACCAGATGGTGGGGGGATCACTTGGGGCACAATTAGGTGGCGTTCTGCACAAATGCAGGGCATCCTGAGAGGGATCAGCACGTTGGCCTGGGCCAGGACAAGCCTGCACCCAGCCCAAGGGTGGCCAGAGGGGCCCTGGTCAAACACTCTGCGTTATTTTGTGCCATCTCACGGCGGCCGAAAAACTGGCAGGAGCAAATCCCACTGCCAAGTGTCAGAGTGGCTGCTCCTGCTGACAGCATTCTGTCCCTGTGCTCCTGCCCTTCCTGCCACACACAGAAATCATGAGTCTTTTTGCCATTTTTTAAGTCCACTGCTTTTAACCCCAGCAGTGCCAGAACGGGAATCACCGCTCCTACACCAAAGGATCTGTCTGTATCCCATGCATTGGACGTGCTTTATGATTTTGGATAAATACTAAATGCTGTAAAACCATTTCATTGCAAATACTGAGGCTGTGCCAGCCCATTAAAGTACCCCAAGCAAGTCTGACAAGCAGCAAAGCCCAGGGAACTCTGCATTCTGTACTTAGACCTGTGCTCCTCTAGAACCACACAGTCAGTCCAGCAGTGACACACACGTAGATTTGGGTGACACAGAGCCTGAAATAACACCTTTAACTCACCCTTCTGTGCCTGGGTGTTGCAGCACAACCAAATAAATAAAAGTGCCTAGAGGGAGAACACAGTAACTACTGCAAAGATCCAAAATGCTGTATAATGAAATAAGGGAAGCAATCAGACTGTTTGACTTCTCTGTGGGGGAGAGAGAAGGGGATGCTGAAGAGGCAAAGCAGGGAGTGGTCAGCACTTTTTAAGTGTTTCTAGGAGAGCCAGGGGAACTGATTATTGAGAACAGAGGGACCCAGGACAGCCCAGGGCCCCCCAGCCCCTGCCTGGAGCTGAGGAACTCAGAGGGAAGAGCGTCACCTACTGAAGCCCCGCCAGCATTTCCTCCAGCACGGGGTAATCTGTTTATGTCCCCAGCCAGCCCTGGATCCACCTCCCTCCCCTGCTTAGCTGAGACAGAATTCCCAGGCTGAGCTGGGAGAGAGGCTGGGACAGAGCTGGGCACACAAAAGCTCTGCAATCACCCGAGGTGGAGGAGAGGGCTGGAGGGGGCCGGGGAGGGACGCAGTGGGTGCCATGTTAGTGCAGATCCACCCGATCCCAGCCTTCCCAACACATGCTCTGCTCTCCTGGTAGTACACTCAGCTATTATGCAACTCCTCGGCCCAACTGCACAGCACAGAAAGCAGCAAAGCACTGCAAAATTGGGGCTTTTTTTTTTTTTTTTAATTTAACATAAAATAAAAAAAAAAAAGGTGTAATGTTTTCAAACGCCAATAGCTGTGTCATTTGTACAGTCTGTGTTACACACAGCCATGTACACACAGGGAAAATTCAAAGGCTGTCAGTGTAATTAAATAAAAGAATTACAGAAATTAGGAAAAGAGATGACCTATTGAGTCATCCCTGGCTCTAGCCCGTCCCCTGGGGCCCAGTACAAGATGCCTCCTAGTGCTATACTGTAGTGCTTTTATTTTTTTGCACAGCAAAAAAAAAAAAATACAAAATCAAAATAGCGACAATAAATAAAACAACAAATAAAAAATAACTTCCCTGGTTTCTCACACTTCACAGGCAAGGATCTCAAAGCACCACATTCATACTGATGCAAAGCAGCACACTTGAGAAAGGCTGTTATTTCTGTGATTACTTCCTTTTTCATTACAGAGAAAAAGGATTAAGGAAAAGGAACAGGCCTTCCCTTGCTCTTGACATCTACTTCTACCCAAATTACAAAGTCACATTCCACTATTAACTATGGAGCCGTTCCCATCTGATAAAGTTCTGATTAGATCAATTTCATCACAATAATTAAAAGATTATTTATTCCAACTAAGTAGCTTTGACATCCTAGAGGTTTAAGCCAGTTTTGATATATACAAGATTTATATAAGTCTTTGTTGGTTAAGTTTATATTAGATATAACTACATTCGTATCTGTTATATACATATATATTTATGTACCCATGTAAAATACAGGCTCAATGAACAAAAATATTTACATGTGAACATTTCAGATATATATACACACAGCTTTGTTAATTGACTTTCACCCACACAGTGTTTTCTTTCACTGCCCACTTATCCAAACCTGGAGAGTTTTCCCCCAAAACACCCGGGAAACGATCAAAGAATAAACGAGCACTTTGGTACCTTCCTGGAAGCTCTCGGTTCCCAACTCTAATAATGTCCTTACAGCAACACGCCAGGAAGATGCATCCCCAAAAAGCAGCTATTTAAAGGACAAGCCGAGCAGGAGCCATTCCACGCACGCAGGATTCAAAACAAATTTTTTTCCCCCACTTTTCCTCGGGAAAAAAAAAAATAATAAAAAAAAAAAAAAAACCGCACACGCTGATTTTCTCTGCGTGCCAACATCCCCCGAGCCCCGGGGGACGAGCAGGGGCTCAGGTGAGCACACACGGATGCGGATTCACGCCTTAAACTGATTTTAGGCGACAGCAAAGGAGGGGAAGGGGTGGCGGCAGCGGGGAGGAAGATGCAGCCAGCGCGGAGGGAGGCTCAGGGCATCACGATGCTGGCGCAGAGATGCCCGGACAGCAGCGGCCCATCGTTATTTCCGGAGCCTCTCCCGGCTCCCTCCTTCCCCAGCCGCATCCCGCGCCGTCCCCCCGGGGTGATGCTGCAGCGGAACTTGGCGGAGCGCGCATCCCTTTCCCCCGCAGCGCGATTTGGGGGACAGGCGTTTTTTTTGGGGAGGGGAGCGGAGGGGGGGGGGGGAGCGACGGCACCCAGCGCTTACCAGGCGAGCTTGAACCCTTTCATTAGTACAGCCACGATAATCCGCTGCCCGTGTCCTTGTCTGCCCACTGACAGCTCCAGAGGTCCCAGGACATATTGGAGGAGCCGCGGCCGGCGAGCGTCCCGCGGGGAGCGCCGAGCCCCATGCGCCGAGCCCCCCGCGCCGGGGCACGGCCGCCCCCCGCCCCCGGGGCACCCCCAGCCCCCCGCAGACAGGCTCAGGGCTCCCCGCAGCAGCAGCGCCAGCGGCTGAGCCGCCCCGCTCTCTGCTGAGCATGTGCAGCAGCCGCGGGACCGCAGCATCCCATGGCATCCGCGCTGCCCGCCGCGACACGTCGCGACAGCGCCGGGAGAGGGGGACGCGCCCGCTTCGCCACCCCCCTCCCGGGCCGTCACATCACTGCCTCCCCCCCCCGGACCTCTCCCTCCGGAGCGCGCTATCGCAGAATAATCGAGTTTGTATCAGTCAAGGGGTTGGAATGGACCGTAAGGAGCATCTCGTTCCACCCCCCTGCCGTGGGCAGGGACACCTCCCACCGCTCCAGGTTGGGCCAACCTGGCCCTGAGCACTTCCAGGGATGGGGCAGCCACAGCCGCCCTGGGCGACCCACTGCGATGCCTCCCCCCCCTCGTGGTAAAGAACTTCTCTATATCGATATTTATTTACATAGATATTTTATACCTAACCTAAATTTTCCCCTCTTTCCATTTGCACCCCTTCCTCCTTGTCCCATCAGTTCATTTTATACCTAACCTAAATTTTCCCCTTTTTCAAGTTGTACCCCTTCCTCCTTGTCCCATCAGTTCATTTTATATCTAACCTAAATTTTCCCCTTTTTCAAGTTGTACCCCTTCCTCCTTGTCCCATCAGTTCATTTTATACCTAACCTAAATTTTCCTCCTCTTTTCCCTTTGCACCCATTACTCCTTGTCCTACCAGTTCCTAACAATCAGTCCCTTCTCCAGCTTCCCTGGAGGGAAGAGAGTTGGTCCCCCCCCAGGGCTCTCTGCACAGGGATGGATTAACCCACCTCTCCTCTGAAAGGGCTGAGGAACAACTGCTACAGAAAGCAAAGGGAACCTGAATTTCCCAATGGAACCTGAAATCTTCAGAGGGGCAGGGGACAAGTCCCTGCCCTGCAGCTGGAGGGGGGTGTCTTATCTGGTGCCAGCCACTGCTCTTGCACACATGGAACAAGGGAGCCGTTGTTGCCCCATCACTTTATCAGGGAAGAACCAAAACCTCTTCCCCCCACCCCGTTACCAGAGACCTTCTGCACCACAGCACCCACAGGGCCAGGCCTGGCAGAGAGGGGGAAGTGCCAGTTATTGCATTACCACCCACGTTTCCTGCAACACACTCTGCTTTTTCTGGGAATTCTTCTATTCATCTTGCAGCATCTGAACACAGCCCGCTGCTCCAGAACACAAATTCACAGGGAATGGGGCAGAATATTTCTTAGTAAAGGGTCATTTAAATTACTTCAAAAAGTGAAGTAATTTGGGAATGCCCAAGATGAACATACACACTCTTACTCCATACAGAGATCTCTGAACATCTTTGGCCTTGGGAGAGAAATAGTCTTGCTTGTAAATCCTACAAGCATTCATGTTTCAGGGGTGGTAAAAAGAGCTATGTATAAATAAAAATATTCTACTAGCTTGAAGGTATTTTTAAGGTATTTTGTCATTCTTCTGCACCCAGATCCCCCCATCCCCATGACTGCAGATGATGGACAAGTGTACTGATACAAAACCTGGACCTATAAAATCACCATGTCCTCTCTGTTCACTGCTCAGGGGACAGGAGGGGGCTTGTAGCACTAATTCAGTGTCTGTGTTCTGGTTTTCAAAGCTTTGTGAAATTTGTCCAAGGAAACACAGACTGCAATGCCCACACCCCCCTTGGAAAGCAACAAACGTGGTTCTTTGCTTTCCTACTTCACCTAATAAACGGCACCAGATCTTTTTTCTGACTCTCCCAAGTCCTGAACAGATGGAGAGCAGCAGAGCTCAGCTCTGAATTCAGCAGCGAGTCACTTCTGAGGGGCTTTGATCATTCCAGGGCAGGTGAAATGAAACGGGACCGTGGCACTGGGGCTGAAGCTTCAGAACCCATGTGAGTAACACTGAAATGGGGAGCTCAGCTGCAACAGGAAAGCTCAGCTCAGTGCCAAGGGCCCCCAAAATGCTTCCCAGACACTTGTGAGATGTTACTGCAGGAGGAAGCAACGAGGGTGAAAGTGCAGCTTGTGCAGCATCATCTTCAACTGCACTTGTGAAGGCAAGTGTGGGCAGTGCCTGCAGGAGAGCCCCAGGGCAGGGGGGAGATCCCAAACACCCCCTCTGTGAGAACTGATCCCAACAGGAACTTGGCAACACACCTTTTGGCTTATTTGTGGACAAAAGTCATGAATTTAGCCATAAAGCTGAACACACACTTTTGCCCCATGACAAAACAAACCAAAAAAAAAATACATTCAAATCTCCCCCCACATAATCCCAGCCTCAAGCCCTCCTCAGGACCAGCCTGTGCTGGCTTGGCCTTGGCTTTTGTCCATGAGATGCTCTGGGGCCTGCAGGTTGTCAAGGAGGGAAGCAAATCACAGTGCTGTAAAATGGGTCAGGAGACCTGCAAGCTTGGCAAATCTAGGACAGACTAATGCTGCAGAGTCACATGTTTGGAAATCAAAGCTCAGGCAAGAAAGGTATTAAGAGATAAGCAGTCATGCACTTCTTTTTTTTTTCTCTTTGCCAAATAACGTGAGGGTTGGGAAGTTATCAAAGGAGAGGGATCACTCAGGAGGTGTTTGTTGGAACACCTGTCTGATGGGTGCAGCTGCCTCTGCCACAACTCCCCTGGGACCTGCTCTCCAAAATCCTCACAGCAGGACCCTGCAAGGGGCTGGGGGTCACCCACCCTCTCCAGAGACCCCCAAAGCAGGTGTTGCTGCTCTTTCCAATCCCAATCCCACATTCACTTGGCTAATTGTCCATGGTAATGCTGCATGGACAAGCCCTTCCCTTTCCTCCAGCCTCTGCACGTAACTATTCCAGTGGATCAAAAAAAAATTACAATTTCAATAAGGTAACACAAAAACCTGTGCAGATATCAAGAGAGACAGGCTATGCACAGGCACCCTGTCCACCTCCACAGTGCTAAGAATACTTATAAGTCACATGCAAGTAGAATTCCAGATAAATTATCAACCTACTCCATCCAGAGCACCCAACCCACAAAGCAGGAAAATGGAAGAAAGCACTCAGAACTGTGGATTGACAGATCCTACCCTGCTCTGCTTCACACCTCTGCTTTGCAAAGGGGAAGCCCTAAATCCCTGTCTTCTCACTCATCCATGGATTTACATTTTTTAAGGAGACACTCAGAAAGTGGTTGTAATAAACATCACTGATGTATTGTTTTGGTCTGTATAAACGTTGATATAAGTGAAAATATCTTTGAGGGTCATGTTTTGCATGAGAAAGAGCTTTCCCCAAGCCATTGTTATTTAGACCAAAATTCTTTTTCCCTTCCAGTCATAAAGTCTGTAAATCAAATAATTTTATTGGAATGTAATTCTAATTATGTTATAACTCTAATTCAAATTATTCTAATTTGGAGAAGGGATCTTTTGTTTTATTAGGTGCAGCATTTGCTCAAGCACAAACAATAACAAGACAAGTTTATGTGGTGTCCTGCCCTGTCTCACCCCCTGTCCCTTCCCCCAGGCAAAATTCTCATAAACTTCAAAAAGAATTAAACGAGATAATTTGGATCCTGGCCTAATGCCAGTAATATTTTTAAGTATTTCTGGTCCAGAGCAAGAATGCCACGAACACAGACAGATCCCTTGTGGCTTCTGGTTGCCTCCAGCACCAGTGAGGATGAGGAAGTCAAGCAGCACACACAGACACTAAAAACAGCAACAAAGTAAAAACTATGCAGAACTTTCTCAAACTGAAGAAGGACTTGGAAATTATGAGTAGCAGGGAGAAAAAAAAAAAGGGGGGGAGGGGGTAGAAAAAAAAGACCGGATGTTTTCCTGACCTGCAAGTACAAACTGCCAAAGCCTCATGAATTTTAAAAGTTAAGGCTGGAATACACAAAACCAGAGTTACTTTTTTTCTTTTTTCTCCTCCCTGACCTCCTACTTGGATGAAAGAAACACTAAATGGTCCTGTCCAGATAAAACAGTGTTTTCCATGCCCTCTGCACAGCCAGGAACATCTGTACAGAGTGACAAGCATGAATTAGGTCTCGCTGTTCTCTTGTTTTCCCATCAGATGGGAAAAAAGAGGCAATTTTTGTGCAGCATTTCGGCCTGGGTGGGAGCTGGAAGCACAGAGGCAACTCCAGAAATTAAAATTCATACAACAGCGTTCAATATTTAGCACTGTTTTATTCACAGACAGCTATTTTGCACTCCCTATTGTCTTCCTCCCCTCACACACACTTCCCCAGGCAATCCCAGTCAGGTGCTATCTAATAAATCCAAGGAAATCATCTCTAAGTAAAAGCTCTGTGGTGCTGTAAACAGGCACCTTGCCTGCCTTCACTCATCATTCCTGTTACAGCTGAGAACAGAAACATCTCCTTCAAGGTGGAACAAGTAAATCAGGTGCTTAAATACCTCTCCCCACCCCCTAAAAGGTCTGAGGACTTTCTAAGTGTGTCCCTGCAGCACAGAGAGCAGGAACCTTTCAGTGTTGGTGAAATAAAAAGCATCTCTGTGATTGATGTCCCTCACTGCCACTGGTTCATCACTTGGGAAGTGATTCATGTCTTCCCAAGGAGCTTTTCAGCTCCACATTGACCTGTTTCCCCCCCCCCCTCTCCAGCAGGTTATCTGCTTTCCCCCCTGGCACTCAGCAAGGAGCAGGGATGGAATAATCAGGGATGTTATTTTTAGGAGGAACCCCCTGAAAGCACAGCTGGGAGGTGACAAAGCCCCCAAAGGTGTCACTGTCCCCAAGGTGCCCCAAAGCATAAAAAGGGATGGTTTTTTGAGTCCCCCAACAGGTCTGAAAAGCCTCAAGATGAGGATGGGTGATGGATTACCCTGGAATTAAAACCACTCAGTAGTGAAAAGTGCAGTTCTGTTTTTAATGAGCTAAATATGGGCCCATTCTTTGGCGTGTCAGGAAATGCCAGTTCTGGAGACACCCCCAAAGGTGCCTCAGCAGCAAAGGAAGCAACAGTGCAACACAATGGAGAGCAGCAACATCCTGATATCCCATCCCAGGGCTGCTCTGGGATCACTTCAGGCTGAGAAAACAAAGCTCTTAAACGCTCTCAGAAGGTCAGTTCTTCCAGACTGACCCCCAGCAGAAATTAAGCAAAATTAATATCACCCCTTGGAGGCTCCAAACCGACTGTAAAAGGGGTAACTGACCCCAAGCCAGAAAAGAAAAACAGACCGTGGAAGAACAGGTCGGTTTCAACAAAGAATAGGAAGCTAAACATCAGCACTTGCTATGGTTAAGTCCAAATCAACCTGTACACATTCCAGGAATATTTACATAACCAATTTCCAAGATGCATCTGTTTCAGGAGGTTCACACTAGACTCAGTTTTTCACTCAAGCTGCATTTCCCTGAAAAGATAAATAGGTTTTAAGCACATTCATGCTAAGATGGTGCTTTGACACTGTAGATCATGTTTGCCTTTAGTTAAAAACACCAAACCATAAATAACAGGTACAGACAAAGAGAATTTTCAAGTGGCTTTGTTGTTTCTGTCATTGAAAATGTCTGTTTTTCAACACAATAAAGCTTGAGATCCCCAAAGTGCCACCACAGCTCTCACTGAAGTGGAGTGTCACTCAACTGGCTCCAAGGCCAGAGACCCTCCAGCATCTCAGTGGGAATTGTTTCCAAGCCCTGGAAGTGGGTTTGCAGGGACAAACAGTTGAAGCTTGAACCAACGTGACAGTGAGGATGAGTTCACCTTTAGAAAGCAACATTTACCCAGAAGTACCTCCTAAAACTCACTGACAGACATTAAAAACTCAAAACTGTATTTAACCCAGTCCTGGGGAAAAACAGGGCACCAGCTCCAGCCAGGCTTCTGGGATATGGGATTGGAAGTAGTTAGTGCTTAGCAGAAATACGTGTGAAAGGCAAAACTCAGCTGGAATTCTGGCTGAGTCATAAGCCCTTCAATCTGTCAGCAGCACCACAGGAGGGGTTCTGAGCACGGACTTCTAAGCCCAGGAAGGAGTTGGTTCCTGGAACACAACACGCCCATGTTCCCATGCTCAAGGACCAGCCAGAGCAAGCTCAAAAGCAGGGGGTTAAAATCCCTTTGCCTTTCTCCAGCCAGGCTTGACTTCAGGCCCTGCTGAGGAAAAAAGCCCAGGACACGTTTTGCAGGCACATTCCCTGCACTTCAGCCTTGCACTGATCCCAAGGAGTCACACTGGTGGCCAGCTCGTGCTAGAAACAACCTCTTTGCTGTAAAGACCTCATGAGTGGTCCTTGCCACGATGAACCATCATCCAGTGGCGACAGCCTTGTGCTTCCCAGGTCACCAAACCATCCTCAAGCCATTTCTACCTCACGAAGCCCATCTCAGTCCATCCAGCTCCATTCCCAGATTTCCAGGCTGCCAGCCCACAGGAAAAGCAGAACCCACAGCCCGGTGAGAGCAGCAGCACAGGCAACAGAGAAGCCTCACAGAAAAGGGCGGATGCATCCATAAGCTCGAATTACTTTCTCCCTCGACACTCCCCCCGAGATCCTTCTCCAAAAAAAAGAAAGAGGCTGCCAGAAGGAATTTCTCGGTCCCTGGGAGTGGAAAGCTGCCCCTAAAGCACCCTCTAGTGTCACTCTCTCACCCAGCAGGCTCTGCCGGCATCCCTGCTCCCACCTCAGAACGCCCCGGCAGGAACACAAAGCTCCCTTATTTCCCTCCCTCCCGCCCCCGACCTTCACCTACAGCACCAACATTCCACGGTTTTCCCCAACCTTACAGCAAAAGCGACGTAGAGACTGTGGCCACTGAGTACCATCCTCCCAGAGCCTAAATCCCACGCTCAACCCCAGCACTCCCAGCACCGGGGAGGGTGGTCAGGAGAAAGCAAAAAGGTTGAGGGACAAAGTAAGAAGTTGCCAAGCGAGACCACTTACGCACAGTGAGGACGGCAGCATTTCCATCCTACCTTTGCTGTCGCCATATCAGACGTCTCCATGTTTTCTGCTTGGCCTATCAGTAAACAAAGAGCGTTGGAGGAGGGAGAAGGGAGGGGAGAGAAAGGGAAAGTCAAAAGAGGATGAAGAAGAACGAGGGGAACAACTTGACAGCGGGGCGAGAACAATGAAAGAGTCACTTCAGCGCTCGTTCCGAGCGTTCCCTCCTGCCCCCACAGAAGGGCATCTCAGGCAGATAGTCCCAATTTAGAGACTTGTTTGGAGTCTGGCACAAGACCTGAGTCATTGCCATCCCCCCCAACTCCTCCCCCCTGCCACCACCCAAAGGTCTAAGCTGAGGAACACAGAGGACCCTCCTCCCAGCTTCCCTTTTAAGCCCGAGCTCTTCAGGCTGAGCTCTGCGGGAGCAGGGGAACAACCCATCTCCCTCTAGCTCCACGGGAAGGGGGAGCGACACAACCCCCCCCAACCCCGAGTGGGTATTTTAGGAGTCAGGAGAAAGGGAGAAAGCAGGTGGGTTCTGGGCAGTGCACAGGTAAAAAGGAGGAGTGATCAGGCACGAGAAGGACTGAAGTAGGGAAGGCAAAAGTGACGGGGATGAGCCAGCCAGGTGGAGGAGCGATGGTGCAGAACAGGCATACCAGAGACCATGGAAAGGGACAGTGGCACGTGCAGAGACAAGGTGGAGGCTCCTCAGCTGCATCCTGCTGAGAACACTCACCTCAGAGCAACCCTCCCAAACGATTGGGCCTGAACTAGTAACTCTTTGGTGCACGCTCAGCTCGGGCTGCAAAGCACCGGATCCCAGCTAAGGTGAGGCCGGTCCCGGCATCAAGAGGCATCCGTAGCTGCGCGGCCCTGCCCGGATTGGCGGAGCAGGGTGACTTCACGCCGCCCCATCCATCACCCAGCTTCTCCCTCCCTGGTCCTCCCAGCCCCTCCTGGCCTACTTTACCCCGGGAAATCAGCCCTGGAGCCTGAGAGCCAGCCAGGGAACGCTGCACGCAGCTCCCCGGAGCGCTCTGGCAGCGCCAGCCAGCCAGACGTGAGCAATCCTGGCTGGGAGGGAGGCAGGGAAAACACTGCGGAGCTCGGGCAAATTAAGAGCCTCCGAGGGCTAGAAAACATCGCCGCTTGAAAGTGCTTATTCATAGCCCGGTGCAGCACAGCAGGCACCGCGCCGGAGCACACAAAGACCGGGGGCACACGAGGCAGTTTGCACACACACACTGAAGGGCAGCTCGTTCCCTGCAAAACCAGACCCCACTCCTATTCCCTCGTGCACAGGAGTTCACACGCTCTCCCCCTTCACCCACCCCCTGCCAGGGGTTTTATTGTATTAAACATTTTACAGAGCTGGCATTAATCTTTTTTTTTTCTAAACCAGATGTCGCCCCCCCCCCGTGCCAGATGTGCAGTGGTAAGAGTCAAGGAACAGGCAACGATCCTCAGCGCTCAGCCCACCTCTGAAAAGGGCCATCGGTGGAAAACACAGCGAAAACTCCTGCCAAGTCCTGTCTTGGCACACAGAAAATGTGTATTTTGGTATGTTTCTGCTGCGAGGCATTCGTGCTTGCACAAATCAGAGCTGGCACACTGCACCTTTGTGCTCAGAATATACAAATGCTCTGAAAGAGGGGAGGTTTACAGTAGATATTAGGAAGGAATTCTTCCCTGGGAGGGTGGGGAGGCCCTGGCACAGGTTGCCCAGAGAAGTTGTGGCTGCCCCATCCCTGGAAGTGTCCAAGGCCAGGTTGGACAGGGCTTTGGAGCAACCTGGGCTAGTGGAAGGGGGTTAGAACATAATGATCTTTAACATCCCCTCCAACCCCAACCATCCTGTGATTCCCTAAAATCCACCAACCTCCTGCTCACCAGGGACATAAAGCCCATTTTCTGAACACGTATTTTAGCCTCCATCCCAAGAGTTGCTGTGGGTGTAACACAGCTTCAACACACCCAACCCAATGCCACAGGGGGGAAAAAAAATCCCCACAGCACCCAAGCTGGTTCCACTCACTGGGATAAGGGCTGTCATCCTGGCTGCCCACTAAATGAATTCCAAATGCCTCCTGTGCCATAACACTGTAGTGTGAAAAGTAACCATAAAACATCCAGTGCAGACAGAGAGAGAGACAAACAGCAAGTGGACAATCTGCTCCTCAATCCCTCTTTTATAGGGCCACTGGTGTCCCTTAAGGACTGTCTACTCGTGTGCATTTTGCTGCAAGTACTCACAGCAGCGTGGGGGGAAAAAAAACCACCCCACAGCAGCTCCATGAAGGACTTGCAGCAAATCCTAAGCTAAAGAACCAGCAAAGGCTTTGCAATTCAGAAAAAAAAGCTGATTTTCCACGTCAGCCCCTTCACAGCAGAGGCTCTCTGCAGTTCCAGCAGCTCAGGAACTTAAAAGCAAACAGGAAACATCTCCCGAGGAAGTCCACTGTTGGGAAGGGAACAGCCCACTGTGACAGCCTTGAGCTCTGGGTAGGAATTTAAAGCTCTATAAATAGCCCCAGCAACGGTCCTGTTAGCCCGGGGTTTGAGCTCATAATTGCCACCTTAAAAATCAGAAAACATTGCTTTTTATAAGCATTGCTTGCCAGTGTCACTGCCCCTTCAAACAGTCACACTCACAGCCAGCTGGGCATCCCCTGTAGAGAGGTTTTACTGCTGCCCATCACTGCAGTTCTGGCTCCTCACTCACCAGAGCAGACCCACCTCTCCAAGATCCTGAAAAACTCCCTTATCAACACCCACACAGTGCAAACAAGGGGCTCAGAAGGCTCAGACAGATTAATTCTCCAGGAAAGGTGTGTGACCTGCAGGCAGAGCGTGTAACGTGCTCCCTGTGAGCCACCACCTCAGCCACACTTGGAGTCTCCCATATGGTAAAAAAAAAAAAGGAAAGTCTGCAGGAGTTGGGGAAGCAATTAAAAAAAACCAAACAAACTAACCCTGTGTCTCTGTGAAACATGCACACAAAACCTGTTAGTGACAGAACCAGTGGGGGGGAAAACTAGAAACGAATTAGGAAATGTTATGGGGAGAAAGAAAGAACTGCTACAGAGGACGCCAGAATGTAAGGGAGAGAGAGTTGAACTGTTAACAATGCACCTTGGTGGACAGATCCCCAGGAAAATGTGCCAGATGGGTAAAATCCTGAATCCTTCCTGAAGTCAGCAGTGTTCTGCAGCCTTACAGCCCCTGCTGTCAGAGAGAACCACATGGACTCTGGGAGCCAGGGCACACCTCCATTTCCCCGGGAAACAATCTCAGAGGGGACTCCCTCTTTGCTGCAGCAGCTGGGAAGTCACATGAGACTTCGTTTCCAGAAAAAAAAAAATAAATAAATATGGATTTCACTTCTCTGGGCATCATGGGAGCTGTAGTCCCTGCCCAGGGCAGAAAAGTCACTGCTTTGAGCTGTGTGACTGCAGTGTTTGTCAGCCTGGGGGTGTGGAAGGGAGAGCAAGGGAGAACAGCAGCACAGCACAAAGGCAGGACCACTGGAAGAAGAGATTGGAGAATCAAAAGAAGAAAAATCATACAGAGACTTGGGAATAGGAAGAATGTACCATTGTGTCAGGAGGGCAGAAAAACCTGGGATGATTCAGACTGTTACTGCTGCTTTCTCGAGCAATATTATAATCAAAGAGCACTGCTGCTTTCTCACAGAGCCTTTTGGCTCTTTCCCCCCCTCATTTTCTTGCCTGTTTGAATTCTTAACCTTCCATTTGCTTGAGGGTGGTGCAATAACCTCTCCCACCCCAGCACGGACTCATGCACTCTGAAAAGCAGGCCAGCAGAAAGCTCCATGACTCATGGCATGCCTCAGAGAAAAAAATCCCTCTCTCATTGGAATTCACGAGAAAATTAAAAGTCATCTTCTCATTTTTACCTTCCTCACCAAGGAACTTGCAGCCACCATGAAAAGGCAGTAATGTGATAGCTGATAAGCTGCTCTTTCACTAAGGGCAGGAGATTCTGGAATAACTCATGGCTTGAAATAAGTCTCATCACACCACAGCCCAACACCTGAACCAAGCAAGCTTTTCACTCAGCTGAACATCTGGTCTCTCAAAATCAAGAGTGCTTTTAAATGCCTTAAATCCAAGACTCTTTGTAACTTAAATCTTTCAAGTACCTCAACCTAGACCTTTATATGGAGTCCAACAACCTTCAGGCTTTGGGCTGGCACTGCCCAAGGGATCATTCACAGACACACATGGAGAAACCAAGCCTTCTGTGCTCACCTGGACCTCATGCAACGTCCTCTCCTGGACAAAACATAATCTAATGTTACAGATAAAAGGGTGAAACCCTTGCACAGGAACACACACCACAATATTTTGGGTTTAAGTATATAAAAACCACTGCATGTCCACGAAAGGAAGAGAAAGGTCCTGCATCCTTCATTTCTCAAACCCGAGACAGAAGGAGATAAAGCAGGAGCTCGAGACCCAGGGGTTAAACACAAGCTTCCAGTTTGAATGAAGACATTGCAGCTCAGCAGGGAAAACCTCCCACAGCCCGAGTCACTCACTACCTCTGGCATGTTTGAGGGCTCTTCCAGTGGCAGTGGCATCAACATCAGGGCAGAACAAAGGCTGGCAGGCTGCAAACAGGAACACAACGCAGAGGATTCCTCTTTTCCTACACTGTCACATCCCACAAATTCCTTGGGGACCCAGACCCAAGACCCCTGGTTTCTGAGGACACTGATGGGTGGCAGGTGCTGCACCAAGGAACAGCCTCCTCCTCAAGCTCATGTAAAGAAGCCTGAGCACTCATGTCTAAGCCTGAAGCAAAGATCCTTTTCCAGAGTAGAGGAATAATGAAATCTTACAGTGTTAGAAGCTTTGTCAGACCCATATCCCTCCAACACGCCTGTATTCACGTGGCCTGTCATTTAAACAAGAGGAAGGGGTTCAGGAGAGTGAAATCTTTAGCATTGCCAAAGATTTGGGACAGGGCACAGGGACAGGGAAGGGAAAGTAAGCAGCAGATAAGGCTTAAGGAAAAATATTAGGCCAGACTTGCAGGAAAACAGGGAAAAAAAAGCAGAGGGGCTCAAGGGCAGACCTTGAGCTGGTACCATCACAATGCCTGACCTTGGTGCAGTGGGGGGACACATGCTGCCATGTCATCACCAAAATGCACAACAAACACTCTGCAAAGGCCCAAAAGAAACGGCTGGGGGGGAAAAACAAGGAAAAGGGGGGGAAGGCAGAGAAGAAAGGCGGAGGTCAGCGAGCACTCACACGGTTACAGTCATCTGCAGAAAGGGGGGATCTGTCCAAGTGCCAGCAGGGCTCCCCAGCAACCTGGGGCAGCGTCACTTCAGCAGCCAGGGAGCACAGACACTGCTGGAGTCAAGGAGGAGGAAATCCCAGCTGGGTTACACACGCACAGCAGCACCGGGGGGGAAGCAGCACAGAGCCGGGACCTCGGGATCCACCCTGGCAGCAGGGAATGCCATGGAGCTGGGGCAGGGGGGGGTTCACTGGGGTGGGAGTCACTGCAGCCTGGCCCCCGAGGGAAGGAGCAGTGACTGGGCTGATGAGAAGGCAGAGCTGTGGAGAGATCTCCAAAGAGCCTGATCTGGGCTCTCTGCTCTCAGATTTCTTCCATCACAGGCAATTCAATTTTAAAGGAACAGCTGCCTCCAAGCCTCTGCCAGATATGCTGCTGTAGGATGAGATGCAAAAACCTGAGAGAATCAGGAATTCTCTCCTGAAACCAAGAGAATTCGAGGTTAATAATGGAATTCTCGAGGCCAGTTAACTCAGGCCAGTTAACCAACCACCACTTCTCTTGAGCTGGACTGTCCATCACCAGGGGGAGGCTAACACAGCTTATCCCAGGTTTCCTGAAACAGAGGGGAAAAGCCTTGGGGAAGAGCATGGGTGTTCAGCTGAGAAGGAAGCCAGAGGTTGCCTTGCAGAAGTGAAGTCCATAAAAAGATGTTCCAAGCTCGTTTTGAATGCTTGGTACTCCCCCATTTTGGCAGCAGACCACGAAGTGTAAAGGTGCACCTATTTTCCAAGGTAAGCATTGCAAATACTTGAGTATGCCAAAGATATATAGCATGAAAAGCATGGAATAGGCCATGAGGAGGAGGAGGGGTGCTGACTTTAAATGTAGGAAAGAGCTGATTTGTTCAAGGCCTCACATTGAGAACAATCTGTACAACAGAGAGCAGCTATCTCTTAAGAGTAGGAGGATGTTTCACCCAGGAAATGCAGAATAACTTGAATTCCCAGTTCAAACCACTGCCCTTGGATTCCAAGGGAATTTTTCTGTTCCTACAGAGAATTAAGCAGAAATATCCTGCACTGAGCAGCTGCATTCCAGAAACAGCTGATGGCTGTAAACAAAGGCCTGCAAAGGTCTCTGTAAGGGCACAAGCACATGCATTTGAGCTGAAGAAAGCTATTCCCAGATCCCCTTCCACCACTCACATAACCTGCAGAGTCCCAGGGGAAGCTGAGGCAGCACCATCGTGGGGCAGAAGGATCAGCCTCCCTCTGTGCATCCAGCTTGCCTTAAGCCATCAAGCTGCAAAGCCTGTGAACAGCAATTCCAGCTCCAATTTAGACATATTACTGTGGTCCCAGATTCTCAAAAAAAAACTGAGGTGGGAGAACAGGCCAAAAAAAAAAAAAGCTGCAAAAAACAAGCCTTCTGTTTCTGCCCTTCAACATATGCCAGCCCTGTCTGCCAATTTATTGGTTCAACAAGTGGGTTTTAGCTTCCTTAGCCCTGCACTGTTTCTCCCCACCTAATCACTTGATTATTTACCTTTACATGCCCACTGCATGTCAAAAAAGTCACTGTAAATGAGGAGATTTTGCTCCACCTCATTCCCAGGATTTTTAGGTGGAGCTTGAAAGCTTTGAGCCCTTATTAACAATCGAGGCACATTAAAGCTGTGGCAACCCCAGTGGCTCCTGCCTTGAGACTCCTTTCTCACTCCACTGGTTGGAATTACAACCCCCTGTAATAAAGGGGGCAGAAGAGATGCCATTTATTCCTTACAGACACCACAATCAGCAGCTCCATCTGCTCATTTGAATAGTCAACAGGAGCACAAACTGGGGCACTCGGGTCCCCTCTTCAGCTGGGATGTCTGTTTGGCATCACCTTTTAGTCTTTTATTGATAAGAGGGTAACAAAGGCCCCATTTCCACCTCCCAGGCACTGTTCTGAAATGGGAAACACCCCTTTCAAACTGCATTTTGGCTTCAATGGCCACAGAGACACTAAAGGACACATATCTCAAAACTATTTGTCTTCCCTATCAACTGAGTGTTGGTCAGATTTATAGTTTTGAGTTCTGTGCACTTGAGATCACCTTTTGCTTCCACTTAAATACCACACCAGGTCCCAGAATATGGCCTGGGAATTACTGTATGCAAATAATTAACAAAATATTTCAGTAGCAAACTAGATTTGCAACTATTGGCAAGGAAGAGAGATTAGAAAAGGGGGTCCCAAAGAGCTGTGCCCCATTTTATTTGAACACCACCTTTGTTTTACTGCATTAATCAGTCACCCCAGCCAGGATGGGAGCAGGGAAGGATGTAATTCCAGAGCTTTTCTTTGCAGTGGGAGCACCAGGCACATTCATGACATGACTCACAGGCACATCTTGCTCTCTGATGACATCTCAGTTAAAATGTTCCCAGCACGAGGAAAGGTGGGTTTTGTCTGACAGGGAGACAAAAGAGGTGTTGCCTACACAGTGCTCTTTTTTGAGGAAACCCTGATTACCACATCCATAGTTCTGAGTGGTACCAAGAGAGAAATTACTAGCACAGCTCAAATTCCCAAATCCTTCAACTTTGGGCACATGCAATAAAATCTGAGGGGCAGTTACAGCCTCTGTGTGTGTCCCAGGGCACAAGCCAACTTAAAAAGGCAGCCCCATCAAATGAAGTGTTTTCTGCACCTTGGGAGACTCTGATCTAGAGGCTTAAAGCAAAGTCTGAAATGCAAGTTCCATAACAGGCAGTCCCTGCAGGAACCTGGCCACACTCTTGAACAGAATTGAGCAAAACCCTCCCTTCTCTGCATCCCTGAACCCCCCAGCTCTGGCTGTGATGCCAGGGAAGTTCCCTGAGACACTCTGATGGCTGATTTTATGGCAGAACTGAAGTTTTAGTGCTGCAACAGAAGCCCACAACTTGGAGTTTGGAGCTGGATCCAAAAGGAAACTCACTCTGAAGTTATTACAAGAGCATCAGGGTTCTGCTCACGGACCCTCTGAGAGCTCAGCAGCCTCCAAGTCTTCTCCAGAACAAGGACTTCAGCACCACTTTTAAAAAAATCCCTAAAAGTGATACATCAGGCATCCATCTGTGAGGGGAAAAAGCTCCTGAGGGGGTTGACTGGTATTAGGACCCTTCCTCCCAAGGATCTTTGCTGTGCCTCCCCTTGCAGGCAAACGGGCTCAGAGCGTTGGCACCAACTTCACTGTGCCAAGGGGAAAGGGGCACAGGCAGAAGATGCAGCATAAACAAGCCCTAAGGACACAAATAACATGGAATTTATCCTGACATTTTCAAACTTCAACCTCTTTTCTGAACTTCACACAACTTGCTGGGAATCCAAGCAGCCAATGGAATTTCTTCAACCTGTCTCTATCTTAAGCGCTTCCCTGATCTCCTTGCAAGGAATTCTCTTGTGAATTTTGATCCATTATTTGAGACACCTTTATTAGATTACTCAAAGGAAAAACAAGCCCTGCAGCCCTGGAAGCAGCAGAATAAGGTACTGAACTAATAAGGAACTAATTAAGCTGCAGCCAAGATTTAGGACGTATCAAACACAGATATCACAAAACTAATTGCACTTCCCATTTCCTCCATTTAGATATGATCTCTAATGTAAATCATTTTGATTTACAGCAGTGTAAATGTAAATCAGTTTGATTTGCATTTATCTTTTCATGTAAATCACTTTTATATGAGCTCTTGTAAACTGCCACTCACTTCCCTCCTAGATTCCCCCACAGCCTGTTGCTTTCCAGTCTTGTAATTTGTCTCCTCTCTTCACCAGTTTGTCTCCTCTTTAGACTGAGTCTAAGGACTGATTTTTCCTCTGGTTCAATAGCTTAACTTTTAATTAATTTAACTTAAACCTGATGGATGCCTCGGCACCATGACAAAGAACAAGTCCTTGGATCAAACAGGAGCAGGGTCACAAACTTGGAGTTAATCTGGGTGAAAACTCAAGGTAATTCATGCCTAACCTTGTCTCCTTTCAGTGATTATTGGCTCTGTGATGTGCACACATCTCTCCCATACCTGTGGCTGTCTCCATCCCAACCTCACCCACCTTGGAATTACTTTAAATCAAGTGTCATTATTTGGGCACTCAGTAACTCAGCTCTGCTTATCTTGCTATTCCCACAGCTGTGATTTTTCAGCACTTGGGCAATTCAGGCTTAATTCACCACCTCTATCTTCCTGTGAGGTAAAAAAAAGAATTCTCCTTATTTCATAAATAGCACCATGAAGTGACTCACCCAAACTCCCCCAGGCAATCAGAAAGCAAGGAACTGAGCCCTAAGTTCACACAAGACCTGAATCTTTCCAGCCTGTCCCACTAAATTCTTCCTTCTGAGCCTCTAAAATCACCCACAAAGCACACAGTTACCCCCCCAAGACAAAGTAAAACCCGTGTAGGATCCCTCCCAGCATAAACCAGGCATGACAGAGACAGCACAACTTACATGGCTTTGCAGAGGGAAAGCTTTTTCCTCAGGGAAGACACACAGGGATGGCAGACCTGCCTCACTGCTGTGCCACAGGACACCTCAGCAGGGCAGGAGTTCTGGACCATGGCAGCACCTCCCAAGGCAGGAGACACAGCAGCACTCACCCCTCAAAAAACAACATTGCCAGAGACCACTGAAAGCATCTGGAGCAGGACAGAACGTTCAGTCTCCTCTGAAAACACCTGAGGGTTGGATTGTGGGGCTTGGAAATCCTTCCCTGAGTTCACACCACCAGCAGCACCCCCGGCAACATCTTTAGCTGAGATCTTGGCTGTGCCTGCCCCAGATTTCAGCCACCCTCAGCTGTGTGTTCTTCATTTTTTTATTTTTTTTTAAACCTCAGAATCAACTTAACAACTCAGCATCCCTTCCCTTTTGGCTGGGGTGGCTTCTTTCAGCACTTTCCCAGCTGCACTGAGGCTGCTGCAGCTTTTTCCCCTGCTCCAAGTGCAGCACAGGCTCCTTCTGCCTGGGATATCAGGGGCAGGATGCCAAGACAGGGTGCACCTTCCAGCATGTCACATGTTGGATTTATGCTCTCCCCTCTGCTCAGCTTTTGTCACAGCTCACAGGGCTGCTGAAACTCTGGGTGGTTGAGGCTTTGATTGGGTTTGTTTTGGTTTTTTTAATTGATCAAGTGACCAGAACTGTCTTACAGGGCTTTGTAACAGAAGCTCAGAGCTCCAAACCTGTGCATGGAAGACCTTTTGTTAGTGGTCAAAAATACCACCACAGGAGCAGAAAGAAAGACCCTACTCCTTCAGTTTTCAAGAGTCTGACAAGTTCAAGATCCCTCAGAAACAACCTTCAACTGTGTTAATAGAAATAGAGCCTTCAACTGTGTTAACAGCAAGAGTAGATAGCAAGCTCTCAAATGTTCTGCCAGCCTTCTCACTAATTCTTGTCCAGCTTCACACCTCAAACTGGTTTTGAGTTTTTGTGGGTTTTTTTGGTTGAGTTTCATGAGCCCAAACCACTGATATCCAAAGAAGAATATACCAGAGGAGCTTCATGCAATTATATCAGTAAAAGAGGAAAGAAAGCAGAGCAGCAAAAGGTAATTTATTATCCCTCATATGCATTCTCGTTTTAGGATCAGTGTTCTCCATGAAAACAAAAGCTATTTCTAGTTCAATCCAGGCAGCAGGAACGTTGTAGGTCCCAAATATGAGAGGTCAGTAGTATCAACATCACCCTGGTTCTGCATAAACAGGTCTGAGATCTGAGTGTGCTGCACCTCAAACATGTCCCTTCCAGCCAGGGAGATACTCTCAGCACCAATCTAAAGGCTCCATTTAGGCTACAACTGGAACAGGCAGCACTTCCAAAGGATACCCAGAAATCCCTGAGTATTAACAAAGCCTAATCCTGCTCCTGTTAACACGTGAAATTCCAGCTCAAATGGAGTAACAGCACATCACACAGAGGAAGGCCAGCTATGCCCTAAGAACCCACTCCTTTTCCTGGTTCCAAACCCCTTCACCTGTTAGTCAGTCCAGGCTCCAGGGAGGTGGATAATTGGAGTGAAACATATGGAGGAAGAGGTGAGCTACAAGCAAGTGCTAATTCTGAGCCCAACTCTCTTGGGATATTAATGAGCTCCTCAGGGTCAGGATGTTCCCTCAAGTGAGTCCATTCCTCAGAAGCTACTCAGCTGCTACTCAGTTCTTACTCAACCCATTGCCCTTTGACATCCTAGCAGGGGTTCTGAATTCAGTAAGAATTTGCCCTGCTCCACAGTTAGGAACAAAGAACTTTGACCTCAGAGAGCTGATGTGGGCTGAGCTACAGGCCTGGAACAACCCAATCCAAAGGGATCCTTCCTGGATAAAAGCAGAGTGGAAGGTGCCACACCCAGACGCCTCTGGCAACCAGCACAAGGGAAGCAGTTCCCAAATCTCAGCATTTGCCCTCCTGTGGGCTCACTGGAACCCCCAGCCACAAGCTCAGCTGAGTAAAACCCAGCTTAACCATTTATAAAACAATGGGAATCCCAGAAACCAAAGTCCAGCTGCAACACCGGACCCAGGGATGTCAGCAGGTCTCTCCTGCAGGAGCTGGACCAGGAGAGAAAGGCAGGAATAACTCAGGACTCACAGCTCATGCCCAGAAGAAGAAAACCAAGCTGATTCAGGCTCAGAAGTTGAACTACAAGAGACAGAAAAACTCTAAATCATGTGGCTCCGAGCAAAGCAAAGCAAAGCTCCGATGATAAATCACACACGAAAATAAGCATTTGTTTTCCAACAGTTTTTGTGCCAATGCTGCAGTTTGCAGCAGTCATTAAAGTACAAGAAACTTGAAGTACAAGAAACTTTAGTTCCTTCTGGAGCTTCACAGCAGCTCTGGATATCTCAGGACTGTCACAGCACCCCAGAAGTGAAGCACAACAGCCAAGCTCAACAGTGTCTTGGTGAGGACAAGAACCACATCCAAATTTCAACGTGTATTTTTAAGGACCAGAGCTGCCAATCACCAATAAATACACAGCAAATTTGCTTTCCCCCCACCTCCTGGAGGTGACCCACAGGTTCACTTTGGGATAACTTAGAAGCTTTTAACTCTGTGACTCAGTTTCCCCACAGCTCTCTCTGGCAGGGTCTAATAAACCATGTCCCAGCCAGCAACTAGACTGGGCTTATAGTCCACAGGCCTAAATAAAAGCATTTGCAAAGTGGTCCAAGCTGATTGCAAGCTGCAATTACAGGAGTTATAGGTGCAGGCTACTTGAGTTGGATGCAGTGTCCCACAAGCTCTACTTTTCAGTTGATGAAAAACCAACATAAATCACATTCCTTGTCAAGCAAGTCTGGGAAACACAAGGAAAATAAATCAGAAAGTTGACCAGCTCAGCACATGGAATTTCAGTGAGTGTTTCCAGGCATTTCCCCCCCAGTTCAGCAGCACTGACTCACCTGTCCTCCCGCAGGAAAGGGCTCAGGAACCGGGCTGAGTCGTCATCGTGGCTGCTCTGCTGGCTGCTCTGCTGGCTGCTGCAACAGGGACAGGCAAACACAGCACTTAGACAGGGCTTAAGTTCCTAGGAAACACTCAGGTTTAAAACCTAGATCAAGCAAATAAAAGAAAAGACCAGGTTCCTACTCCATTTCTGGGGGTGCCAAGAGGAGACGGCAGAAGCGGCCGCGTCCCATCTGATTTACGACGGGTGTTTGGGGTGTCAATCAGTTCTTCCCCAAGAACTTCCTGATATACAGAAGTGCTCTTGCACATTGCTTAGGCAGCATTTCCACCCCACAGCACTTCCTGAACATTCCCACACCATGTTTTGTTTACCCCCCCCCCAGTTCCAGGCAGCGGCACAAAAAAAACCCCCAGTTAAAAACCCAACTCCGAGTGGCCAGCGCTGAATTTCTGGTGGGACTTGCACGCCGAGCCCACAAGATGTCACTGTCCCCCCTTGAATGGGTGTTTTGTGGGAGAATTTTTTTTTTTTTTTTTTTATTTCCAGCACATTTATTCCATGGATTTGCCCTCGCTCCCCTCCAGTCGCTCCAGGGACTCAACAGGGTTCCTGCCTCTCGTTGCTGTGGCTTCGTTTCTCGGCAGGAGCTTTCCTCCTGAGCAGCAGGCAGAGCTGATTCTGCCCCCAGGGAAGACTAAAGGTGTTCCTGGGCTGGGTTTAATCTGCTTTCCCTGGCTACCAGTGGCTCTGGAGTCATGGCAACACCATCAGCACAAACTGCACAGTCCTGCCTTGGGACACTTGTCTGAGCAGGCAGAGCGTGATAAAATCCTGTGGTTTGGCTGTTAAATAAAACTAGTTCAGGTATAAACACACTTGCAATCCCAGCTCCTGCTGCACTGCACATGGACCTGCACATCCCGTTGCCCAGAGGCACACAAATACAAATATGGTATCACAAAACCTCTAAGTTATATTTTCATTCTGAAGAGCAGCAATTCTCACCAGTAACATCTATCCTGGGGGAAAACACAGTACCAAAACACTGCAGTGGCACATTTCCATGAATTCTGTTTGTTAATTTTTCATTCAAAAAAAAAAAAAAAGAGAGAGAGAGAGAGGGAGGGACTTTGTGTTCCCCCCTACCCCGAGATCAGAGTTTTGGTCCAAGAGATTTGTGGTTTCCTGTGAAGAGAAATTAGCCAATGATTCTTATTATCATTTAATACTCTCCTCAACCACCTTGATTGTGACCAGCTGCTTCTTCAAGATCTGAAAGAGATTGATCTTATTGAACATGGTCTTTCTCTAAAACACAATAATTGCCCTGAGGACCCATTTAGCATTTGAGAAACATCACCCACTGCTCACTATTTCTGCTGCATGGGACAGAACCCTTTTCCTTACTGTTGTGAGAGAAGGCTGAACCTTTCTGAAAAAACTAATTATTGATCAGTATAAAAACCCTCAAAAAATAATACACAAATCAGCTTTTGAAGTTGGACCAAAAAAACCCACTAAACTGCAATATTTCTGATTTTCAGCTCAGGATTTAAAGCACAGAAGTGCAGTGTGGGCACACAGAGCACACTCAGCTCGTTTCCCCACTGCACAGGGGGGAGTTTTGCCACCAGAACCTGGACAGGGAAATATTCCAGCAAAAGGGGACAGATTGAATTCTCCCACACCCACGTGTTTAGTCATTCTGAAGTGCCCTGCTGCAGAGAGGATAATCAGGGAATAAGAATTCTATACTGGCTTCAAAGCTATAAATCAACAGCTGGGTAAGAACAAAATATTCCCAAAAGCAAAGGAACATTTTTCTTGGGCTTCTTGAGCTTAATTATGGCCCAGTGAACTGGTTTGGAAAGAGCAGAGAGGGAACCACACTAACCCTGGTTATTTAAATTATCACCCTTTAGATACAAGAAAGCACTGCAGGGACTTCTTCTATAATTACTTGTTTTTTCATAGAAAAATCCTCCCACCAAACTTTGCCATTTCAACTCAGACCAAGCAAATAGAATAAAACTCACCAAAGGAGAATTCCCAACCTCTCACCAGTGCTGGTAACACCACGTGAAAGTTCCCTTTTGGGGCAGCTATAAAAGATGAACCTTCAACCCTTCCCTGCTCATCCACCCATTAAAGTTCACAGGCAGAAAAGTCCTTCAAATGAGGGCTTAAAATTTAACAGAATCCAGGCACTGCAGCACCTGAGCTCAGGATTGTGAGCAATTAAACAAGGAGAGAAATCAGTTTTTACCCACTGCTCACTCCAACATGAAGCTTGGCAAAAATCTGTGAGCTTTTCACACAAATAAAGTGATTTTAACAGTCTGATTATTAGACAGTGAGGCTGCTAAATCCCCTAAAACGTTCAGACAGGTTGAAATGCAGAGTTTATTGTGTTTTTTTCAGTCCATTTTAAGGTGGCTTGTCATTCAAAACTGTTGCTTTGAGGTGGTATAAAGACGAGTTAGGGTTGTTACACCAGAGATAATACAAGGAGGTAAGAAAGGTGTGATTTATACTGAGGAGTAACAGAGAAGGCCCAAAGCTGGATAAAATTCCCAGGAAATCAGCAAACCCAAAACTGATCTCATTCCAAAGCTCAGCAGTGACAAACTTGAATTTGGACACGGCTCAAACCTTTGGGTGCACACGCCCGGGGTGCCCCTTCCCTTCCTATAATTCCTGTATTTTAAGGTTTATGCCTTGTGCCTTTTCCTTAATTCTCATGCAAACACTCAGACTTATTACCTATTACTTCAGAAACTCAAGAGAAGTCTTAACTACAGATTAACCAGGTCTTCTAACAATTAAAACCTTTGAAGAGTCTGCCCCCATCCCTTCTCCACCTCACTGCTCCCAACCAATTTACCCAGGTAACCCAAGCACAAAAAAACCCCATTTTGCTGACTAAAAACTGTTCTGATCACACACTACTAGTTTCAATCTGGAGATCTGAATTTGCTTTTGTGCCTTAAATATTTAAATATTTCCTATTTTTCTCACACTTGATTTTGAGAAGTTACGAGCTATAAATTAGATTTTGTACTATTATCTTTCTGCCCTTTCTTTTTTTTAAAAAGTCTCATTTTCTTTGGAGATTTCACATAAGGGAGAGCCAAAAATCTCTTACTTTAAGCAAGAACAAGCTTTCAAAGCTAAGCAGGTCCCCCAGTCGAAGATATTTGTCAGGATTTCTCAAAGTTCAGACACTCAGTCAATGTTTGCACACTAAGAGCCTTTGGGACTTCTCTGCCCTCGAGGTCTGGGTGATAAATCCACTGTACTTTTATATCTGCAGGTGTTTGGGGCAGAATTTTAGCCAGATTTTTTTTTTTTGTCACTGGTGATGGATGAATGGGACAAGGAAAGAAATGGCTGTAACCTGCAAGAGAGAAGCAGTTAATGAGCTGGGAGGATAATTCATAAAACCTAGAAGGCTGCTGTTATCCACAGCTATTAGTGAGAATTTCAGGCCTGAACCCAGAGGATTATTTTGTATTCACTTTGCTTAATTAACCCCAGTAATCATAAGGTTTCGAGTTCTGTATTATCTGTTTTAAAAAGGGGAATAATAGACACTTGACAATCAGGTTTACATATTCTTTAGCTGCTTTCAGCAACTGTGGCAGCAGTTTTTTGAATTAAAAACTACCACGTATGAAATGCCACAATACACAAATATTTTCACCAGCACATTTGGGAACAAAGACATGCAGGTTACAATCAACAGAATAGGCACATTAAGGCTTCTGTTCAAATTTACAAAGCTTTTTGGTTGTTTGAACAACTAGAGAGTTCTTTTCGCTCTCACAGCTGCAAAGCACAAAGACTTGGCTCTACCTGCCTTAAAATATATCACAAAATAATTGGGATGCCTGAAGAAGCACCACCAGAAAGAGAATAACACCACCAATATCTGGTGTGAGTTGTGGTTACTTTCAAACTGGCAAAGAGGTTATCCCCGTGCCTTTTAAAGGGTGTTTTTACACTGTTAAAATCCACATTAATTAAAAGAGAGCTTTGGCTTAAATGAAGTCTAAAAGATCTGCAATGCAAATGGAATATTTTAGCCAGTGAATTCCGTGATGTGCAAACAGTCTTCCTTTGAGAACTCCTCTGGTGAGTGTTCGTGCCCAGCTTTCCTTGACAACACAAACAGGATAATAAAACCAGGTTGAACTTCAAGCCTCAGGTGTGTCAGAAGCAAAGGTTCCTCTGAATGTTTTCCCACAGAGGGCTTTTAGGAGCTCGTCAAAAGCAATTTTATCCTTCAATTCCGCCCTCCTGCTCTGCTCCTCCTCCCCAGAACTCAGCCCCCCCCTCCACCGCATATTTCTCATGAAACAGCAGAAATAGAGCTCCCAGCCCCAGCTGCCTTAACAGCACCTCATTGTCCTCGGAAAATTAAATTCCTGTCATCAGGAGCTCCGTGTTTCTATGGTTGCAGGGATCCGGAAATGACTGCGCCAGTGCAAACCCCAAGGAACTGCCAGGTGGAGGAGGGAGAGCAGGATTGGGGACATGAATGGGCCTGAGTTCCAAGGGATAACAGTGTCCCCCATCGAGGGCTGTCCTTTGGTGGACCTCAAGCTTCAGTTTGCAAATTAAAAGCCAAAGCACCTTCAGACACAGTTTTCCCGCAGGTGCTGTTCCCACGCTCGGGGTACAGGAGGAAAGGTGTGAGGGCAAAGACACCCTTCCTGGAGGCAGCAAGGAAACATCAGGAGGATTTATGCTCAGACTTATTGCTGAACTGATCCCAAGCCCTGGGGGAGGCAGGGATCACAGCATTTCCAAGGATCACAGCACCCCTCCTGCCTCCACAGCCCTGCTCCATCTCAGGATGGAGTCTGGAGAAACCCCTCCAAAGAAGGAGAACCGTAGAATGGTTTGGGTTGGAAGGGACCTCAAAGCTCATCCAGAGCCACCCCCTGCCATGGGCAGGGACACCTTCTTCCACTAGCCCAGGTTGCTCCAAGCCCTGCCCAACCTGGCCTTGGACACTTCCAGGGATGGGGCAGCCACAGCTTCTCTGGGAATTCCATCCCAGCCCCTCACCACCCTTGCAGGGAAGATTCCCTCCCAATATCCCATCTAACCCTGTCCTCCTTCAGCTTAAAGCCATTCCCCCCTTGTCCCATCATTCCATGCCCTTGTGAAATGTCCCTGTCCAACCTTCTTGTCACCCCCTTTAGGTGCTACAAGATCTCCAAGAGCCCAAAGAGATTCCTGAGAAGCAAAAGGGAATTTCCTGCTCCAAACCTTCACATCTCCCTAATAACTCAGGTTCATAGATGGGGAGGGTGTAAAGCAATATTTATAGTCTAAACCCGTTAGTAATGATCAAAAAAAGATAAGGGACAGTTCTATCTGTCATATAGACTATCTTAATTAGCATTAATTGTGTCCTTTGCAGCAGAGTTGGAGTCAGAATGTGAATCTGTGGTCATCTCCCTGCTGGAAAGGGTTACAAGGGGCAGGACGGGCAAGTTTTCTCCTCTCACAAAGGAAAACATCAACACCAACCCTTCCAGCTGTCAAGACAAGCCCTTTCATCAACATCTTATTCAACAATCCCATGGAAAACAATCCCGTGGTAATGAACACAATGATCAGTTGTTAAATACCATCCACAGGCACAGCGCTGGGCAATTCCAGGGTCCATTGGTAAATATTTGCTGACTAGATAAGATCAAGAGCATTTAAGTTCCAGGCTGTTTGTAAATCGGTCAGTTTTGATACTCTTGGGCGACTGGTCATCCTAAACCACACAAATACTGGAAGGCAAATATTTTAAAAGAAAACCACAAACTACTGCACGAGGGCAATAAGATCCAGCCAAGACAAATAAGAGAGCTGGTGGAATTCACAGTCACTTGGCACAAATTATCCTAAACAAATGGCAAAAAAATCTGCAGTCCCAGCAAACAGCACATCAGCTGTCCTGGGAGGAGACGTGAAAAAAAAATCCGCTTTATTGGAAGCACAAGTTGCATTTGAACCGGCAGGTTTGAAAAGAAAAAAGATTACATTATGGCCGAGCTGCTACTGAGCTCTCACATTTCAGATTAGGAGAGATACCACACAGAGGGAAGTTTGTGCTTGTGAACTTCCCAAAGCTACCAAAAGCAGAGAAGATCAGCTGCTTCCCTCAGAGATCAACAACTGATATTTGTCTTCCCAGAAACCTCAATTAACCAGCCCCTGGTTATGAGCAGGACATGGAAAAAAAGATGCATTTGCCTCTTCCATTATGAAATCCCTGCGGAGCATCAGTTCCTCACACAAAGGAGATTTTAACAAGAATTTCAACAACACCTGAAAAGCAAAACTGCCCCAGCAATCCCAGTCCAAACCCCACTTCCACTTGCTGCAGTGCTGATAGCAGAGAAGCCCAACTTCCCCCCTCTGACCCACAGCTGAAAATGGAAGTTGATGAAAGCCTGAGAAACTGAGAAATGCAACATTTCCTTACTCAATTTGCAGCTTCTCGGAATTTTGTGGAGAGAAGGGAACAAAACCTCACCCCAGCCGAGCCTTCCCAGCGCTCCCGGACCAGCAGCAGCTCCAACAGCTCCCTCTCCATCGAGTGCTTGTTCCCAGCTCAGCATCCCTCCACTAACGTTCCCCAAAGACAGAAGTCCACTTGGATCACGTTTCCACGATGGGAGAGGCTCAATAGCCTTTAATCTTGAAGCTTTTCAGGGTTTTATTTTTCGTAATTAGCAGTTACTTAGGGGGGGAAAAAAACCCACATCACTGGCTTTTGTGAGAGCTTTTTCCTCTAGAAAACACAATATTTTCTTTTACATGTGCAAGGAAGAAAGAGGTGAATGAAGCATTAATTTATCCCCAGAAACACTGTGGGTTTCAATTTTCTTAAGGAAAGCAAAAGCATTATGAACTAGTTGAAATTAAAGATTCATTTAAATGAAAGATTCAAAATATCTGAGCCACCTCTTTGTAACTAATATTTTTAGCTCATGTTCCAACAAACCAGCACATCAGTTCACTGATGTGTCTCACTAAGGTGACCAAGACACTTGACAAGTGGAAGTGTTTTTAAGGTAAAAAATAGAAGTTTTTCCTCTTTCCACACAGTGTGAAGAATGGCAGCCACAAAGCAAACTGCTGAGCAGTCTAGAGAGTCTCCTGGCATTTATTTGATACTGTCAGGTAAGTTAAAGATTTCAGCTGAAAAACTTCTGCAGTTGTCTATCTGGCAGCTCAAAAAACCTCCATCTCCTCAGCACAGCCACTTTTCCAAGATGTGCTCCCAATAATACACTTCATTTTTAACACATTAGAGGCATTTTAGGACTTAGGCAAGTCTTTGCTTTCAGGTGAACCCACGGGGAGTGTCAGAGTTTCCAGCAGAAAACCAACCTGAGTACATCCATCTTTAGGAATGTCAGAGCTACTGCACAGGTATTCCCCTCAAAATCCACAAATTTCACATTCTTACATTTCATTCTTAACTAGTCTGGATGCTGGGATTGACCAGACAAATTCATCTTTAGGACAAGAAGACAAAACAAGGTGATCTTGGAGAGCTCAAGGCAAAAGGAGCTCTGGGGAAGGATTGAGCCAGCAGAGATTGCAGGCAAGGGTGGCTTTAAGAAGTAAATAATAAATTAAAGCAGATAAACTCCCTTACCCCCACATCAATAATGCATGTTCATTACATGCACAGCAAAATGCTGACAGATTGCATCTCCAGCCTCTGAAGACAGAAACATCATCATGTCTTAATAAAAGACTTGTGCACCTGGGTTCATATTTTACAGAGCTCTATGCAGGTAAATAACTTCATTACCTGGGTGAGGAGTACAGGTGAGAAGCTGTCTGCACCCCTTATAAAAATCAATATATTTATCATCTGTAGGCCCCCAAAACACCAACTTTGTAGCTTGGATCATGCTTTTGTACAAGGACATGTTGCAGGGAGAGTCCTACCCCCGAGAAATGGCACCTTTCTGCTCTTTCACCTGGAACAAAACTGTGTCAGAGGCAAGAGAGGCTCTCAAATGCCATCTCTGCTGTTAAATGGAAGGAAAGGAAGTCTCCCTCCTGCTCCATCAGCCACCCAACACAGCAGGTAAACACACCTTCGAACCACCCAGGCTGTTAAAAACCAACCAGCTGATACAGAAGGTGTTGTGGGCTGGAGTTTCCGGGTGGGAAAAGCAGAGCTGGAGCATTAGAGACAGCCCTTAGAGTCCTGAAAGCATTTGTTTATTCACTTGGCTGCTCTCTGTGTGCTAATGGTCACTGAGCTCTTGCTCTGGGCATGTGAGCACAGCAGCCTGGCTGCAGGAGCTCAGCGGGTGCCCCAGCTTTCCTGGGAAAACCCTGCCACACAAACAGCCACATCCCCGGCCACAGGACGGGGGTGAAGGCTGCCAGA
The DNA here is from genome assembly GCF_036250125.1 of Pseudopipra pipra. NCBI lineage: Eukaryota > Metazoa > Chordata > Aves > Passeriformes > Pipridae > Pseudopipra > Pseudopipra pipra. The sequence continues at coordinate 3,701,194 of NC_087571.1, forward strand.
GGCCAAAAATGAAATTCAAGCTGCCTGGTGGCACTTTAACCACAGAGAGGGAGCCACTGGCAGCAAACTGGATTTCTGTGGTGGGAGCTGCAACCCTTTAGCAGGTGAAATTTGGGAATCCTGCTTCATGGGATCAATACCTATATTTGGGAATCTGCACGTCCTAATAGGATGCCTGCACTCCTGGCACAGTGACCCCCTCGGGAATCCTTGTTACCACAGTGTAACTAAACTGCTGGACAGGCCAAGCACCACCAACAGCTCAACTCCAAAACAGGGCTTGGTGAATAAACCCCTGGACAAAACACTGAAGGTTGTTGCCCTTAAACAAACAAACAGCACAATAAACTATATTAATATATATTCTATATATTAATATATATATATTCTATATATTAATATATTAATATATATTCTATATATTAATATATATTAAAATATATTCTATATATTAATATATATTCGGTACATTAATTTATATTTATTAATATATTCTATGCATAATATATATTTATTAATATATATTCTATACATTATATGTATTCTATATATTAGCGTATATTCTATATATTAATATATTTTATATATTATATAAAATATAAAAATGTATCTTATATATTAGTATTCTATATATTAATATATTATATATTAATATCTATTTTATATATTAATATTATTGCATATAATATATTGTGTGATATAATTAATTATGTTGCAGAGCATCTGTTACAAACATGAATGGCCTCGAGAGGCTGATGACAAAGTCTAAAGCAGGGAAGGCAAACAAGCAGTACTTGTTTGATTTATAGGAAACCAGCTTCCTGCCCTGCTATTTTAGAGCAGGGTTTCACAGGCAAAACTCAGGTTTACCCCACAGTTTGAGCTGTTAAGTCTCTCAAATTAATGCCACAAAATCCTTCAGGGTTCATCACACTTTCTGTGGCCAGTTCCCCACAGATTCTGCTTCCTCTGTGCCCTTTCAGCACCTGCTGAGTTGTGAAAGCCCAGTGATGATCTCTGCACCCTCCAAGCCCAGAGGATCAGCACAGTGACCAAAAACCCCCCAAATGGGGTTTTTCCATCTGGACTAGAAAGGGAAAAATTCCATCTGAAAACATTGTGTTTCCCATTGCAAAAGGGATCCATTTGGAGCCTGTTGCACGTGAAGAAAAGAGGTGCCATGCTGGCTTTGGAATGCTAATGCCACCTAATCCATCAAACACTTCACCTCTTTTCCAATGACTGCTTCAAAAGCACATCCAGGCAGAAATGTCTGGGAGATGGACGAGCAGAAAGCTGTCAGCAGGGCCGGGAAATATGGGCACGAGAACAAACTAAGTTTTCTTACACATTCACACCAAAAGAAACGTGTCTTGGCCTCTGTCTCAAACACATCCACCATCAATAAATCCAAAATAAATCCTTCAGCTGAAGAGCCATCCTCTGTTGAACTTCAGACCTTAAAGTTGGAGATTCTGACACTTGTCTTATGCCTTATCCTTCCCATTTTGTGTGGTGCCACTGAATCACTACTTAAATCACCACAGCTACGTGAAAATAGTTCCCAACCAGATGTTTTTCAATGTTGAGTTACTGAGAGGGGTTATCAAATCCTCAGTGGCATGCATTTATTGAGGAAACTTCTTTAAAAATTAATACAATGACAGACTGACCTTGCTAAAGGGACCTCGTGGGAGAAGACTTATCACAAAATCAGAGTGGATATTAAAAGCTCTGTCCTGTAAACACTGAAGCAACACAGCAGTGAGTCAACCCAAGTGATGGGTGTAGGAATGGTAAGAGTTGAGTTTCTCTTCCTATGGAAGTGCAGCACGTCCTTTCAGGGACAAACCCACAGATCAGCTGCACGGGAGCTGCAAACAACAAAAGAAAACTTGGCCCACACCAAGCCAGTATGAAGATTTATACAGCACTAATTTCTTGGAGAAACCTTTAAAGTTTCTCGTGTATTTGGGGCCTTCAGGAAAGGTAGATTGTTCCACCCCCCTGTTAAAGGCAGGGTTGATTCCACTGCATGTTGTATGGCCTGACTGCACCTGCAGGGGTTACACCAGGTACAGCTTTATCTTTGTGTGGCCACACAATAACTCCCTGGGCATTAATTTCCCTGTGTTGACAAGGTCTTGGAAGCCTTTGTGAATGATTTGTCCCCTTTTGAGCCAAAAGACCAAGTGACTTTCGGGTCTGGGAAGCTGCCAAGAAGGGAACCCAGACACCTTGATGTGACCCACCTACTTGGTTTCTCTGTCTCGTCCTCGCTTCCTCCCAACAGCAGCTACAAAGGATGACAGGGAAGGTCTCAGTGGGAGGAACGAGCACCACCAGCATTAACAAAGGTCTGGCATCATCACTCCTGTGCAGGCAATGCCAGCAGGGAGGTCACCTCCTCTCTTGCTCTCAAGGGTCTCTTCAGGTCACCTTAATGAAGTTAAGTCTTATCACCACCCACTCCTTCGGGACAGTCTCCCTCTCTCAGCAGGGAGTTGTTTTCACTGGCTCTGTGTTATCTGTAGGACCATGAGCAAGGACAGACCCCAGCATTGCTGTTTCTAACACACCTCCTGTCCTCACACAAGGATCAGGCCGCTTGGTCTGGCACCAGCAAGTCCAACCAACACCACGACGTTCCAGCCAGGGAAAAGCACACCAATGCATCCAGGGGAGCACAGCCCCTGCCTGCCTCCATGGACAGGGTCACGTTGGGAGCAGGGAAGGGGAAGTGGCCAAAGAACATACCTGCTCTCACTGCACTCCTTCTTCTCTCTGACGCGCAGCCACTTCCGAAGGAGGAAGCGCTTGCGCCGCGGGGAAGCACTGGGTGTGGAGCAGTTGGACCAGGGGGTGTCCTCGTCACTGGAGGGGGTGATCTCAATGGATGGGAGCTGCAGGTATTCCTTGCTGGAGGAAGGAGAATCCTGGTACCTGCCGGCCTCCAGGCTCTGCTCCTGCACGTTCTTCATCCGCCTCATCTTGAAGCGCTTCCTGCGCAGGGTCGGGGTGGACGAGCTGGACCAGGCGCAGCCCTCCAGCCCCTGCTGCTCGGGCACTTGCAGGGCCGGGAGCTGCAGGGTTTCTGTCATGTTGGCAGCTGGCATCAGACGCCCTTGCTCTCCTGCTCCCACCCCCAGGCGCTCTCGCTCTGATCTCGGTGTAAACCACACCACAAAGCCACAACTCGCCTTCCTCCTCCTCCTCCTCCTCCTCCCTCGCCCGGTCCAGCACTGCCCGCCCTGCTCAAGCAGGAAACCTCATGTTCTTCACGTGCTCTCATTTAACAGCCGGCAGGGCGGGGAGGGGATGTTCGGGGCACAGACATGCCACAGGGGGAAGCCAGGCTCAAGTTTCTTTTTCCTCCTCCTCTGTCTCTACAAAACAAAGTCCCTCCCCTGCCTTGGTCTGGCTCAGAGCAGGTTTAGCACCGAGACGAGGGTTTGCCAGCAAAGGGCTTGGCTCGGGTTCAGCTTCCCCCCTCTTCTGTCCTCTGCCTAATGTTGGCTCGGGAGAGAAAAATCTCCTGGGGCTGCTCTAGGAAAGTCAGCTGAGTCTTCTCAAGAGACGGAGCGGCCGGAGCTGTGAGGAGGTCAGAGAGAAACAGAGGGAAGGGGAGGGAACAACACTCGATAAAATCGGGAGAAGGAGCAGCGGGAGCAGCCCGTTCCCTTCCTGCAGCGGGTCAGACACACGCAGGCAGCTGTTGCGAGTGGAACCGCGCTCTTAATCCCGAGAGAGACAGGGTTTTTATTGCCAAATATGCTGCTGCTACAAATCACCGGGTAAGGAGGGCTAACAGCCTTCCTGGAGAAGCCAATTGGACAGGGGTTGCTCTCCTTGTCCCACCTTCCTGCTCAGAAATCCCACCCTGTGCAGGGAGGGAGGGAGGGAGGGAGCGAACTCGGAATTTCTGCCTCCTTTCACAACTGACTGGGGTGTTTTTTGTCCTCATTGACTGCTCACAGAGAAGGCGAAGGAGAAGGGTTGAGGAGCAGCTAAAAAAGCACCAGCACTGGGCAGCTGGTTGGGTTTTTAGCTCCGTTTCACACCAGTGAAAGCTGATAAAAAAAAGAGTTCTCTGGAGGGCAGTGATGCTGCTTCCAAAATGACAGTGGGTGATGGGTGTTCTCAGGTCCAGGAACCAACAAAGACACCACACGAAGACAATTACACATGCAGAACAGATGTCACAGCAGGAGGAAGACACAGAGCACATTTCTCAGGCATTAATACACTAAGGAAGCTCTGCCAAGGGTCCAGCACTTGGAACAGCAGCCACAGGACAAGGCAAAATCCTGGTGATGATGAAACCACATCAGGAAAAACAGTGTGACAGATTCTCCATCGGGATCCTCTGAATTTCACTGAATGCTCCTGCACACAAAGCTGTGTTTTCAGCTGAGAAAAGGGACATAGAATTTAAAACTCCAAGGCAGTGACTGGAATTCAGCTGTGTGCTGTCAGGAAAAAAAAAAATAAAAAAATCTCTAAATCAACCTGAGACAGCTTTAGTTTTCATTGTTCAACAGCCTGAACCTTTTAAAAATATTAGCTTCAGGTTAGAAAATATTTGTCAGCCCAAATGAAAATAGTTATTCTTGCACGGGCTGCCTCAGTTTTGTTTGAAAATAAACTTCACAAGAGCTCTGAACATCAGAAACTGCCGTGAAACGTGTCAGAAAGGGAAGATTGATAACAGCAGGAGGAAGGGGGAAGGAAATATTTCACTGAAATGACAGGGCGGGCGTTAAATCCTCAATTGCTGTATTTAATTTCTGGGCTGTCCTTTTTGCTGTGCTCATTCTGGAAGTTAAGAGCTTGAGCAACTCTCCAGACTTGGAGAGCCCTTTGGAGACTATCAAAGTTTTTCTCTGTGTATTAATGAATTTGATCTCCTGTGGAGTCTTTTACCAGCTACACAAGATTCTCACTTAATCACAGAAATAAGTATAAATAAGGGTCAAAGTTTGCAAACTTTGACATGGTTCCCTTAGTGATGAATTGCACAGGATGCTGCAAACCCTCAATCCCCCTGGATATTATTTTATTAATCAACAAGAGGCTCATCCTATGTTACTCTGGGCCGGAGGAGCATTTGGAAATCACTTTTTTATGCAAGGAAAAGGTTGCATAAAACCACAAATCTGTGTCACAAATCTGCTTTTAGTTGCCAGCACGAATTCCTCACCCTCGTCCTCACTGAACACTAATTGAATTCACTTAAGACAGGGATCCTTTCCCACCTCTTTCATATATTCAACTGAAATAATTCTCTCAAGCACTATTTCTGTACAAATCACTGCTTCCATGAGAACTGTGTGTTGCCAGAGCCTTTTTTAATGACTGCTCCTGTGGTTTAATGATCCATCTAATGATGGATTTATTCCAGCAACAAATGGTTGTCAATGCTTTATGCTGATCAACAACCTCTCTGCCTTTCTCCTCATCAAATATTCTGGGTTTTCCAGTGTTCTCTGAAGAGGGTTCACAAATTAAACCATGAAGAAAGAAAAATCCTATTAAAGAAAAAATAAAAATCCCTTCCCTGAATGAAGCACCTGAGCTAATGCCAGCCCGGATTCTCTGGCAGTCCTTTCCAGAAGAGCTTTTCCCACGTTTTTAAGGGATAGCAAAATGCCATCCCTGCTGGATGGACACAGAGGAGTAGCAGGCACTGAGATTACACTGTAAGAAAGCAGTTTTTTCAGTTAAAAGCTATTCTTTTTAAACACAGGAATCACATCCAGCTTATGCAGAAGGCAAACCAAGTCACTCACATGCACATCAGGCTACAGCAGCTCTGCCAGGTCAGGCAGGGAGATCACTGCACTTACAGACTTGGGAGAATTCAAGCAGAATTCCCCTTTTCCTACAATTCCACCTCATTTTCCTACCTGTGCACACAGCTGCAAGTGGCAGTTTCTGCATGAGAGCCCTGCCATGCCCACAACACAGGCCAGAACCTTGATTTTCAAATTCCAAAACACACCTTTTTCCTCTTTTTTTTCTTTTTTTTGGTGAAAATTCTGGAGTAACTTTACGATTTCTAAATAATTTTTTTAAAAAAATATATATATTTATCAGCATTTACTTTCACATTCTAACAGCCTCTTGCAAGACCAGTCATGTTATCTCTGGAACTGGAACTTGCACGAGGTCTTCAGCCACCTTTTGGTCTTTGCATGTTCAATGAGATGAGTTCTATTACAATTTAACTTGTGGATACATCCAAGTATTGACTAACAATTCCTGTTTGGGGGCCCTGCAGCTCTGTCCCTTTAAATCCTGCCCTCCCAGAAAGCAGCTGAACAGTCCAGCCCGTTTTATTTTGGCTGTGTGACACCAGACACCTGCCTGTGTTGTTTTATGGAACCCAAGGACTGTGTTACAAGGCAGATGACAAATTTCACAGCCTGCAGGGCAAGAAATCCCAGCCACACTGTGTTATAAAGCAAGAGGGAAGCTCATGCTCTCCCCAGTTCTTCCCTGCTCGGTGCAATATTTCAATTAAAGCTCCACTCAGTGGGAAATCAGTGTTTGGATAAATTGCATCAAGTGCTCTCTGGCACAGGAATTGAATATATCTGTTATTTGGCCAATATTGAATTCAAATAAGGTGTGTGCATACCTGTACTCACAGGACAAAGCACAGCCCAGACACCTGAGAAGTGAATTCCAGGTCACCCATCCCAAAAACTAGGAGCAGTGATTCTCAATTCCTCCTGGGATCTCAGCACTGCCATCACCAGCCTCGTGGACAGCAATGGGGGACATGAACCCAAGCTCTGCTATGGGATATTATCCCACAAAACTTGTGGAAGATATGTTTTGTCACATGTCCAATATTTACATATTTATATGTTTTACCACATATCCAATATTTATATATCTGTATATATTTTATCACGAGTTGCTCTCCATTTTAACAATATTTTGAGAGGTGGAAAAGAGGCTGATTCCAACAGGGCTTTCTGCTTAGAGGCTAATCTATATAGATATTCTGTTTATATTTATACATAGAATATGTAGATAGATATATTTATGTAGATATTTTTAGAAGATACCAGCTATAGATTAATGCCTGTTTTGTGCCTTCCCTTTCAAAAGAAATAACTCTCATGTCAGCAATAACCATTAAAGAATTATTACGAGGCATCTCAATCCTGGCCTCATGCACAGCAGCAGTCCCCAGATGCTTCAGATACCATCCAGAATTCCAGAACTTGTCAAATATGATTCCAACAGCACAGCACATGGTGTATCTTTCCAGCATTAGGTCAGTGCTTTCACAGTTAATTTGTCCAGGCACTGTTCTGTCTCCAAATTCCAGGGGACAGTGGAGCCAGAGACAGCAAACAATACAAATTAAATCAATGTCAGGGCTTGGCAAGGACGATCCATCAGAAGACAGCAACAGGGCAAAGGTTCCAGGACCTGCCTCTCAGCTGGAGTTCTCTTGAAAATGGAGATCTGGAGTGAATTATTTGGCACTGCCTGTTCACACTGAGCAAGACCTCTCCTTGAGCATCAGGAGGAGCAGCTCATTTCTTCTCCTAAAACTAGGGAAGGGGAAATAGGATCAATTAAATTCCCTCCCAAAAGGCAGGGGGATCCATTAGACTCAGTTTCCATGGGAGCCTGGGATTAGGTTTGCAGTACATACACTGGATATGAAGGAATTCCTTGGAATACAGCACCTCCCCCGTGGGTCACGGCTCACAGCACACCATTAACCACAGAACAAACCTCTGAGCACAAAAGGTCTCTGAACAATACATTCTTCTCTCTCCAGCCAAAACACCACCTCCACTGGCTCAGCCCAGCCAGGTTTGCTGTGTGGAACCCAAGAGCAGCCAGGTTGTGGTGTTTGCTTCCATTCAAACCAAAAAGCCTTTAAAGTTAAAAAAAAAAAAGAGGAAGGGTTTGTTGGAGAACACCCTGCAGCCCAGGGATTGAGGCTCTCACAGCTCATTGCTCACTCAAGGAAGATGCAGCCAAAAAGCTCTCAGCTCCAGGAGGGGTGGCTTGACCTCAGCAAAATTTCAGTTCCTGCAGCACCTACATCCTGTAAATCAAGATTATCCTGTAAACCAGGATTACGTGAATCTGCTCCCACCTGGGCCTTTGTTTCAGCTCAGAGGGGAAACACCAACTGCTTCAGCAAGTGCTGTGTTGTCCTTTTAGGATGGCCTGGCTCCAACTAACATTGCTGTCTGGTAAGAACAGTGATTGCCAGCTGTGAATATTCCTATTTCAGGCAATATTGGATATAGAAAACACAGGACTCTACTCCCTATAAATTATAGTATACCTGTAGATCATGATTTTCCACCCCCAGCATAGGTGGAAGTGGAATGTTTTTAAGTGCTTCTTCTTTCTGTCTTATATTTAAGACAACTAAAAACAGTCCTGGAATTGCTGTCATCTTCCTTTTTTCTTTATGGAACAACAAGAGAAAGAACATTTCTTTGCCCTGCAAAAATACTGAGGGAATGGATGCTTGCCAAAAAAAGACTCTCAAACCTTATTCTGCAAAAGGCCAAATGGAAATCACCAAAACTATCTCCCAAGAGCCACTGAAAACAAAGAGAGACAGAAAAGGTTCTTTCCTATGATTGGTAAAGTCATTCTACAATAAGCATATAAAAATTGCTCCATAAATACCACTCCTGTCCATCACCTCAGCTATCCAGCAAAGCTGCTGGAGCCTGTTCCTCCAATTTAGGCAAATGCCTGAAGACAACTGTCAGTTTTCCTCATGATCTCTCAAAGAGCCTTTTGAAAAATACTCCGTGGCCAACTGAGAAACGTCTCCTCCAGCTGCCTTTGCCATTCATTCCCACTTGTAATCCTGCCCTTGCTGGGATGGAAATGGAGCCAAGTGCAGCTCTCCACCCCCAGCACACAGCCAGCATGCACATGCAGACAAATCTCTCTCCATCAGTGTTTATGACGTGCCATAAATGTGTTTGTTTGAGGCATAAAATATGCACAGACTATAAACTCAGCCTCGTGGTTCTGGTTTGCAGAACAAGGCAGTGCATGTGCAACACCTGCAGCATCTCTCTGGAGATAAATTAATAATCTCTAGCTGGTTAGAGGTGACAGCAAATGAGTTTGGAAGAGCTCTATGCACTGAGAACACCAAGCACTGTCCCAGGAACACCACATTCAGCATGGAAAAATCAGAATGCACTGAACGTGCCCCTCAGGCAGCACTTTGTACCTGAGTGTGCACCTGCAGGTGTGAAACAAGAGAGAAACTCTTCTGCAAAGCACCCAGGAATGCAGCAGATCCTGTACATCCTAAAAACAGTCACAGCTGGTGCCCAAACACCACAAACTCCACCCTCCTGGTTACACCTTCCCAGCAACAGTTGGTTTCTTCATTTGTTCATGTTGCTTCATTTTTGTTTGCTGAGGCTGCTGATGCCTCTGCTGCAGCAGGAAGGGTAACACTGCTAATGCAGGGTGTAAAAAAGCTAAATATACACACAATTTCCACTGCCCCAGATCCAAACAGTTGCTGAGGACATCAGATTAATGGCCATCATTCAATGAAATACCTTAGAAATGTCAGGGTATGTCACAGTCACCAGAAATCTTTCTTCTCATATTTTCCCTCCAAATTACCATTATGATGTTCCAGTGAGGAAAAGGTCAGAGCCCAGTGCTCTGGGGAGACCTTACACTGATAGTGCCCAGCAGGGCTCTACTTCATGTGTCCCCAGAGCTACAAACACCACTAATGACCATCAAATAAAAGGCCTTTTCCCTCTCCTTTTCTTCCCTTTTAATATATAAGTAGCAACAGGTGACACTTCTTCAGCTGTTTGGGTTTTTAAAGCAGTGTTGAACAACCATAATTCCTGTTTTTATACGCCCAGATTTGCACCCAGCAATCATGTTAGATTGGAGCAGAGCTAAGAGGTTTTACCTGTCATCACACAGGGGGAGGTTTGCACACACATCACCTCTTCTGCCTTAAACAATCTCTCAGCAGTTCACAGAGGTTTGCAACCAGTGGAAGCAGAACTACCAAAAAGAGCCTTATTTTTTCTTTCAGGGGGGAGCCCTGAGCTGCTCCCACTGCTGCTGAGGGTGGATATCAGGGCTCCTGCACTGCCATCGAGCTCATTCGTCCTTCACACAAAGCCAGCTCACATTTTGTCTCAATTTTCTTCCAGATAGCACCGAGATTAAGAGAGCTGCCTGATGGATTAGAAGTGGGCAAGTTTAATTTAAGAAAGTGCATAAGTCACATGGTCATCCCAAAAGACTGTCAGGAGACTTCAGGAGTTCAGCTGAGCCCTGAGAGCTGAAAACTCTGTGTCTTGTCACCCCCCAGAGCAACTGCAGCACAAAACAAGCACCCACTTCAAGGTGGAAAACAGAAAATCAGTAATTAGTTGTTACTTCTGCTTCCTCATCACAGCTAAAGCAGGCATTGGAATCCAGCTGCCTGTGAACCAGAACATCAGTTTTGTTATAAACAAACAATTCCTAAGGATGACAACCTTAAGGTCCTTCTTTTTCTTTATTAAACTTGGGCAGGGGCTGCCAGCACTGTTTGCTGAGCTTTAATTCTCAGTCAACATCTCCAGTTCTGTCACTGGAGTGATGCCAACTGCTCTCCTGCCACGTCTGAACTGTGACCCAAGTTGTGAACTACAGGAAAACATTTTCAAGTTAAGCATAAAACTGACTTTTCCAACAACTCACCTCTGCTGTGTCCCTACTTTGTTTACAGCTCCTGCCAAATTTCACGGGCTCTGCTGCATTCCTGCTGCCATCTCCAGCCAAGGGGGAGCTCCAAAATCAAGGACAGGAGTTTATGCTCAAAGTCCTTCTGTAAACCAAGGGCCAGGGTGAGTGCAGTGTGACACTGCTGCCTGCAGTGCTGTCTGGGTGAAAAGAATGGTTCATCCTAAAAATAATCAAAATGAGCCAGGTGTAACAGCACCAAAAGGTAGAGGGTACCTGGTGCAGAGGTTGATGTGCTTTCTCCTTCGTCCAGCTGAATAGGGCTTTCATTTGGAACCTCTTTTTTTAAAAATATGGCATCTTAAAATCATATTATGAGCCCGTTTCACCATCTGAGCTGTGATTTAAGTGGAGGATCCCTGGGAATGATTTTACCCCTGGCTCAGGTTCCCATTCCTGCCTTTTTTACACTTGGTCCAGGTTCCCATTGCTACATTCCCAAGCTCCAATTCCCACAGATCTCTGCAGGGAGAGCCTGGAGCAGCAAGACCTGCTGCTCTCTAGTGGCACAGCAGCCACAGACAGGAAAACACCTTCCCTTGGGCTACACATTTTGCTTTGAAGGTGGTTCCTTGCCTCAAACATCCCGTTAAATACAAGTACACAGGATTTACTTCCAACATTTTAAGTGCCTGAAGTTGTGTAGAAAACACTGCCAGGTGCTTTCATGCTGAACAGGGTTATTTTCTCCCATAAATTCCCAAGCCATACACAAAAAGCATCTCTTTTAACCCCAAGAAACCTGTCAACCAGCTGCCTAAATCCTAAATCCTCTGGGGCAAATCACTGACTGATTCAGAGCTTTCAGAACTGTTCACATCTCCCCTTTGGTCCAGTCCATGGACTATCAAAATTAAGGGTTCCTTCCTCAGAGCAGACTGTTTCTGGGTGTTAAAATATTAACCACTGCTAATTTTAGAAGGGTGTATAAAGCAGGAGGCACAGAGGACACAGGGAAGGTGTGTGGATGCATGTGTGGAAATAGGATCCCTCTGGGAGATGCCTCTAATTTGAAGTTATTTGGCCGATTTTAAAATCTGTTGCTCGGGTTTTTTGCCTTTTGAATTCCTCCATAAGGCTGTGGGGTATATTTTGAAAATGAACTAATAATTTACAAGCAGAACATCTTATTCTCAGGGTCAAATTCCAGCTCTAGTGAAGGGTGGGAGGGGAAAAAGCCAATTCCAGCAAGTGATGTCACTACCTTTGGAACGGAGTCGGAAGGCGGGTGGAGATGAAATCTTTGAACCATGAATTTAGTGCCCAGAGTTCTGACTCTCTTAGTTACAAAATTATTCAGCCCAGGCTCAGCATCTGAGTCAATAACCTCTGCAGGAATGAACACTGAGCTCCTTGCAGCAGCTTTTCATTCGTTATAAATACACCTGCCATTCTTTCCTGCCTGCCTGCAGTTCTGCTCCCACTTCTTCCCAGTTAGGTTGGAGCAAACAATGACACTTACTAGATTATTTTTTTTAAAAAAAACCCTTATATTTCTGGGCCTCTCAATAGTTTGCCTCGGGCCTAACTGCACAATGACACCTTTGTAAAGTTATAATAAAAAAAGCACATATTAAGTGTGGGGGGGGAAAAAAAGCCCCAGTAAGCGGAAGCTCAGTGAAGTATAAGATAAATGTCTTTTTTAATACATTGGAATCTGACAATTACCTCACACATGAGTGTTCCTGATGTGAATAACATCTAATAATTACATTCAAGGCACAGAGCTTATTTAAGGGGTTGACTTGGATCTAAAATAACCAATGGGGTTTATAATTAGGCACAGTTACAGTGGCACTGAGAGCAGTAGGATGACTTCCAGTTGTTCAGTGCAATGCTTAAAGAGTAAAAACTTTTTATTTAAATTGTACCAAGAAGGCAGGAAACCTCTTTCCATCTTTTTAGGATGGAGCCTGAGGACCTGTTGATCCTCCTGTTCATTCACTACAACTTAAACTGCCTCCAAAGAGAGTGATCCTGAGTTTCATCTTCCACACCAAGCAGCTTTTTGGGATTGTCCTGCTTTTGCCAACAAACTTTAGCTCAGCTGAAAGCAAGACAGGAATAAGACTTACTGCTAATGCACCTTTTACAAGGTGCTTGTGCTCTGTGGAATAAAGTGTTTTGCAAGAGTTATTATTCCATTTGCCAAGCTTAGATGGACAGAGAAATCAAATATACAAAGAGAATACACCCAAGACATGAAAATACATCTTCTAACAGCTCAGCTCCCAATGATCTGCCCATTTAGCCTCAATACAAAGCACCTAATAAGGAGCCAGGAGCCCAGACAGATGGATGAACAGGCTGAGTCTCTCCCCCTCAAGAAGTGAGGATTCAACAGCATCTGCTCCAGACATCCAGAAGGTTCCTGTCACACAAATAAAAATAATCATCAGCTGTCAGTCTCAAATCACTTCAGCAAGAATTCATGAAGAGTGGAGGTTGTCAGCTCGGGGAAAGCCAGTCCTGCTCCAGAGGAGTGAACACACCACCAGTTTGTGAATTCAGCACTGCCCTGAGCAGGGGATCCCCACCCCTGTCACTGCTGGCTGGGCTTTCCCACCCCCAACTCCAAGGCAGGGGCAGGAATTAGATGTTTACTGAACTGAGCAGGGCAGGGACACACTTTCTCAGCAGGTGCTCACACAAGCCATTTTCTCAAATGACCCTAAGCCAAAAATTTAAGAACAAAACTGAAGAAACGCACAAATTTCCTTCCTCAGAAGACTTTAAAAAAAACCAACCAAACAAACACCACTTCTAACAAGAGAATCAACAGAAAGGGAAAACAAATGAAAAACGAAGAGGTAAAATTAGATCCCAACGTTGCAGTGTTCCCTCTGGGTGGAACAAAGTGCCCAGGGAGGGCATGGCAGCTGGTTTGAGGTGAGCAGGGGCTGAGTCAGTGCTTCCTTCCCAGCACCAAGCTGACCTCGGCGTTCTCAAGGCCCTGGAAGCAGCACAGGCTCCATTTCAGAGGGAGCTGAACTGTCCCAGCAGCAGATGTGACACTGATCTGCCTCATCCTCTGGGCACAGGGTGGGGATCTCAAATTTAAGTGGGTTATTCGAGTGTGACCTGCTTGTTTGGGGCCAACACTGAGAGCACAGGTTGGATGCACAGCTCTGGGGTTAAATCTTTGCCATAGGTCTCTGTGCAGTGGAGGAAATTACATTTATCTCCCAGGTAAAGAACTTCAGGGGTCCAGAACAAAACTAAACCTAAAGTTAGACAGAGTAGAAAGGGGACCAAGATCCATTATTCCACTCATGAGCTAAAAGATGTGAACTTCAAATTTAATTAACGACCAAAGGCTCTAATGAACTCACAGTCTTGAGATCCCTTCAGTTTTCTGACCAATTCCATCTGTCTCAAGGAATACTGACCACTCGGCTTATTTTTGAGGGTAATAGATCAACTAACATTCATATAAATCAAATTCCACTATAAACCAATATTTATGGTATGCACAGCCTTATTTCACCTCTATATCACTGTCCAAAAATGAGTATTTTATAAAATTGACCCACATAACGTAATAATGCTTTTTCTGTATAGCACTGACACCAACTCCAGTAGGAAAATCCTCCACATTTACTGCAGTTCCCTTCACAAAGACAAAGAACTTGCTGTTGTTCCATACACCTTCACATAAAAGAAACCCCGAACCCATAAATTACAATTAAAGCTGTTTGATACCCACTGTTGCACACCCTCTACTCACACTTTTCTCCCTTCTGGTAGCTGATACTTTCCTTTTGAACTAAAACTGCCAAAGTTCACGCAGGTAAAGGCTCAGCAAAATTTACATTTCAAAGCAGCCAGGATGGAATGGTGGTGCAGCACTTACAGGGTTAAACACACAGCAGAGAACAGGGACAGTCTTCCTTGGCTCTCTTCCTCAGGGAAGCCTCTGACACAGAGCCCTGGATTCATCTCCTCACCTCTGGGAGCTGTGCTGGTGCTGCAGGGAAGGCACACCCTGCGTGGACTGTGTGTGGACAGGAGAGAGGGAGGAGGGAAGTGGAACAGGGAGGATCAGCACATCATGGGAAATCCTGCTGAACAGAGGATGGGAATCAGGCAGGAGATTCCATGACTCTCTTCCCCTCCCTTCCCAGCAGTATCCCAAGAGTGGTTTCGAAGCCAGAGGCAGCAAAGAACGGGACTGACTGACCCAATTCACATTTATAACAGTGGCCCTGATCTGTCCGAGGCTGCAGCACATCCAGAGCTTGTCCCAGCACTTCAGCAGGCACAGAAAGCAGCTGGAAGCACCAACTGCTCCTGCAGCAGCTGCCACAAGGAGCAGAAGGACCCAGCAGCTGCTCAGGAGGGTCTCAGACCCCCAGGAATATCCTGGTGATGGGACTGTTCCCCACCTGGTGCTGCCTCTGAGATGCCACTTCTCTCCAGCAACTGTTTTTAGGGCAGAAAACAAAGGGGACTTGAAAGAAGATCGTCTTACACGGAGAACATTAAAGACACAACTTTTCAGGAGTGACTGCTAATTCCACACATCCTTTTCCACTCTGGAAAGGACCAGCAGTCTGAGTGGATGTGTAAAAACTGGGATATGTCTGAAGGGGTTTCTCCCAAGAATTACCAGCAGGAATTTGGCTTATTACACGAGTTTCTGCACTCTGAGGGGCTGCTTATGAGAACACACACAAGGAGTGGACTGAACTCCGTGTGGAACAGCAGCTGCCAGTGATCCAAGGAGGAAAGCTGCACGTGAGAGTTAAACTGATCCTCCCCAGGACTGTGTTAGTCACTCCCAGCTCAAGGAAAGGCAAATGACAAGAACACAAAGAGCTTTAGTTTCCCAGCAGAACACTCAAGGCTCACATTTTTCCAAGGTTCACATCATTTCTTTAAAGCAGGAGTTGATGATCCACCTCCAGGCACTTGAGTGAGTTCAGCACTTCAGCCAAACTCGCCCAACTTGACACAGGTTCCCCTTGATTTCTGAGTCACTGGCAGAGCCTTCCCAATTTCCTCTCACTTAAACCCACTGAGATCCAATTCCGAGTGGCTGAACTGACACCCACACAGGGATGAGCTCCTCAGCAGGGTTTGCAGCACCTTTTCCTTCTCTAGGATCCTTCAGAGGGTCTCTCAAGACTGAAGTCACAGGATGTGATTCAGAAATCACTGCAAGCACAACCAAACCTGCCAGGGACTGGATGGGAACGAGTGAAACGTCTCTGGAAGTGCAGGGGGAGGCAGGAACACGAACACAGCTATTCTTGACTATAGTCTGAAGTAAAAGAGATCAGTAGTTATTGTTCCAATCAGTTGAAATTCAAGTTCAGGCAGCTGGCTGGGGAGTGGGGATCTCGTAGGAAATAATGGGGCAAACCTCTGTTTCAGGTAGTTTACAATTACTGCAATATCCAGGATCTTTTTCTAACCAGCTCCAGTCTAGATTTTTTTATATCAAACCCACCACTGAGCTTCGACTCTGCCATTTCCACTACAGTCATTTCCTGATCTCTGCTCTGCTTCCAACACAAACCAATCCCACTTCCTGATTCTCCTGAAATTACACAGTTCTGTTGGTGTTGGCCTTTGCATAATTTACAGTCAATATTTTACTTTCTTCCCCCCCCCCCCCCCCCAAAAAAATATTGGAAATGTAAAGGAAAAGTTATCTTTCTCTGGATATACCATCCGTTCATTTTTAAATAATTAACGTTTCATGTATTGCTTTAAAAGTTCTTTAAATATTAAAAACAAAAACTTGTGGGTTTACAGGACTTATTATCCTTCTAGAAGATTCCCTGGCATTGAATGAAGTCCTATTACACCGTTCATTTTTCACCTCAGATATCTTCACAGCCACATGCAGCACGACACAGTTAAGTTTAAATGCTCAAAATTCCCTTTTTTTTTTTTCTTTTTGAACTGTAGCTCTCCGAGTTTGAGCTTTATTAAGTCAGGCAGTCCCTCAGGCTTTTTTCCACCATATTAGACATGAGCTGGAATAGCTGACAGGGCAGTGAACGCTGCCATCATGTGTGGCAGGAGCACAGAGTCATACATGGCCTTTACCAGGGATCAGCTCAGACTTGTTTAAGACATCACGGGCCTTCCCTCCTCAGATGTTGCCATAGAAACCTCAAATTATGTCTATAGGGGAACAAAAAAAGGTTTCCTAAAGGTATGGATGAAGCAGCTCCATGGAAACGAGCCCTGACTGTCAGAGGAGATGAAGGAAGGGGGTTTGTGTGGGAAGACACATCATCTAAATATGCAAAGCAGGAGCCAGGCAAGCTGTCCTTCAGTATCTGCCTGATCCATGGCATTGGCACCTTATGGAGTAATAATTCCTGAGGTGTTGGTCAGTGATTCCACAGGCCCTGGAGGTGCACAACCATCTGCCCCCATGGCTGGGACACACCTTATCCTGCCCCTGAGCCCCGAGCCAGCCCAGCCCGGCTCAAATCAAACGGGAGCCAAGCTGAGAAAGGTTAGGAGAACTCTGAATTCACACACACCCCTCTGTTTTCAGCCTTACAAACCCACCAGCCTGCCCGGAAAACAATATGGGAGATTTGTGGTAAATTTTCACCCCATTTATCCACAAATAACCCCCTCCTGTGAAAAAGATGCTGTTTGTTCTTTGGGAGTGCAGGCTCTGGAACAGCCACCATCTAATGAAAGCAACAGCAAGAAACCTTCTGGAAATTCCCCTTTGCTGCATAAAACAGGAGATTAAACCATAGCAATGCATATTATTGTTGGACTGTGCTGCAGTCACTGAGCCACTCTCAGCATCTCAGGCTGATGCTGTTACCCCTGAGCTCCCCCAATAGTTCTCCTATAAACATATGCTGCTATCTCATGGTGAAAGAAGCATTTAAATGCATCGGGAGCCTAAAGCAAATTAGTCAAATCTAATCCTTAATCAGCACACGCTAGTTCACCGAGCTCAGACAAATTATTTAATGCTGTTTATTGAAACTATCAGAGCAGCTGGTTGTCTGCACCTCCACTGCCTGGCTGCAAACAGGAGCATTATCTCAGCCAGTATCTGCTTCATTCATTAAAGCACTGAGGAGGGTAAGTGAAGCGTAGGAAACATTGAAACGGAGATGGGAGTGCCTCAAAAATTCTTCCAGAAAAGAGAAAAAAAAAAAAAAAAAAAAGACGAGCTTTTGCAGCTCTTTATCGCAGGTTGAAGAAACGGCTGCTTTATCACAGGTTTGAGGAACATTTTGTGTGGTTATAAAAGGTACAGAGTTACAGATGTGTTGCAGTCCTGGCCTTTTTCATCCTGTTTCCCTTTTCCATTTTCTCTCTCTCTTAGGTTTTATTTACCCGAAAAGAATTTTGTATCCAAACACTGTGTTGGAAATTCCCATTAATCTGTGCAGCTGCGATACACAACCCTGGCCTTGGGAAACACTGTGAGCCCCCCACACGGCCACGTCTGGCACCAGACAGGCGGCACACAGCACTTCCAGGAGCTGGTCCTATTTTTCATCAAGCTGACGTGAGGCAAGACTTCTAACAAGCCCAGAATTCCAAGGCACACACGATTTCCTGCCCTGCCCCCAGCTTTCCAGCCCCTGCTATTTCGTGTTTTTGCAACCTTACGCCACAACTCTCCAACCTCTTCCTGCCCGGCTTGATTTCACATTCCCCCCGTCGCCTGCCAAAACCTAACTCGCACAACACTTTATTTATAAAATTCCCCTCTCTCCCAGCCTCAGGAACAGCCTTGCCTCTCAGCAAATCCAGTTTCCCAAACCATCTCTCCAGGTTTGCTGGAAAATACTCTGCTTTTTCCACTGTAGAAGGTTAAAACAAACCTGTGGGGAGGGGAAAAAAAAGGCATCACAAGCTCAGAAGGGAAATTTCAGTCCACTGGAACAAAGGCACCGAATTTCCAGTATTATGTACACTGGGTGTCTTTGGAACTCAGGGTTGGTTTTTCAGCACGTGGAGGGAATCAAAGCTGAGCTTCAGGTGAAAGATTGGTATTGTTACAGTAAGAACTAAACTGAGAGGTTTGCAATTCCAAATCTTTAATTTCTAGAGCCTTTGGTTTCATCCAGACAAACGGTTTTAATGAAGATTTGGGGAAAATCAACAGGAACACATCAAGCCAAGTAAACACCTTCCAAACAAACCCGTGCTGTGCAGAGCTTCAATAGGTACCTGTGCTCCTCTAATAACCACTCTCTCATCTCAAAAGCACAAACAAGGCTTGCTTATCTTGGATTGCCAATCACGGGCTCCAAGGATTGTGTAAACAGGCACCAGAGGTATCAGCGTCACACAGAACGAGCCTGAAAAACACTCCGGGCTCTTGGGCTTATTGTGCTTCTCTCCCTGACACAATTAACAGCAGTTAAAGAAACATTCTCCCTGGTGAAATGTTTCAGATTCTTCCCAATTCTGTTCCATTTACAGCCCAGAACTTGTGAAACTCAAGCCATGGAGTGGCTTTAAGCAGAAAAGTATTTAAGACAGCAGCTAAAGCACTGCTTGTTCTGCCCCAGTCCTCAGCAGAGGATACTCCTCTCCCAAGTATTTATGCCAGCCTACTTCTGAAAATTTAAGATACTGGAGGATGTTTATCTTGTCAGGGTAAGTGCAGATCTTCACAAACAAAATTCAGTGTGTAGTGCAAACTCCAGGCTAAGCACTGGAGGGACCTCTTCAGGTAACACCTTCCAGTGTTTCCTCTGGAAAGGAACACACACACAAAACTCTTTTTCCCTCCCAGTCTCAGAAGTCCAGAATTTGTCTGCCATAACTTCACCTCCCAGCCAATGCTGTGACAGCTCAGGCACACCCAAGCACCTGATGGCAAACTCCTTATTTTGTTCCAAATTCATCATTTTGTGGCCATAATTCCGTGCCAGCACTGCAATTCCAAGTATTCCCATGACGGGAGAACTTGACTTGACAGCACCTTAATCACAGAATTCCACACCATGACCCCCATGAAGGTGGCAGTTCAGACCTGCAGGCAGTGGGACATTGTCCACAGGTTTGCTGTAATACCAAAAATTCAAACCCAAGGAGAGCAGCCATCCTTCAGGGATGCATTTTCCAACATGACCACTGAATTACCTGGACATACTGCTTGAGTATTTTTATTTGTTCTAATCTAAAGCGGTCTTCTCCAAGCTGCCTCCATTATCTCCTCATTTCTCTCCTTCATTACTTCAATTTCTGTCTGATCCCAACACCTGAACTTGCATCTCTTGTTGCTCAGAACACAGAACACGATTTCTCCCCCCTCTGGCAGAGACCATTTGCTTTTTTAATGGGATCACTCCTTAATCCAAAACACTTGAGTAGGTGTAGGAGTTCCTGACTCCATTTCCTCCTCAGATAAGAGTTCCAGTAAAGCAGAATAATCAGCTGAATTAACCCCCTAAGAATAAAAAAACCCCATTATCTCAGGAATTCTGTTTATGATCCGAGGGTGCTAAAGAAAGGAACAACACACAGTAATGATTAGCAAGTTATTCAGAGCTTCCCTAGAAAACACACAGATGGCACACAGACAGTCAAATGCTACACATACATTTCATGACATTTTGGAAGCAGCACATTTGGATTTGAATATCCCAAGCTGTTACTCAGAGCAGCTTCTTTTTTTTGCCGTCAACAAAACTCTGCCTCATTTATTTTCGTGTTCAAAAACACACACACACACAGAGCACAAGTCTTTGAGCAGGCTCATAGTAAAACTATTAACATGGATTTGGATGCTGCTGTGATTTGTTTTCTTCTCCCTCTTGAGTCTGGAGGGAGCCAGAAGCCAATGGCAAAAGAAAAGCAATATGTAAACCCATGAAAAGGAGAGCTAAAGGAACAGACCCCTTCAGAAACACTCCTTATTCCCATCTCATGGGATTCCCAGCTCATTGAAGTGACCTTTAGATGCCTCTGCCAACTTGTTAAAGTTCTGCAAGAACAGATCCAACACCCTTGGACTTTTTTTGTCCGCCACAAAGGTTACAAGTGAGATGTTCTTCACCACCCTCGTGCTTCCCAACCCACGTGGCAAATGAAAATGCCCAGTTCCCATCTTAAAACCAGATTCCAATCCTGCCTGGCAGCTTTGCACCTCAGCAGAATCCTGCTCCATTGCACTAATACACCACCAGATTTATGAGCACTAAAATATGCTTATTAAATGAAAGCCAGTTCAGAGGTTTTATAAATAGTGGGGTTTTTTCCTGAGAAAGCAGACCTGGCAGTCCAACAGCTGCCACAGCAGCAAGGGACAGGACACAAATAGATGAATTTCTGAATTTTATCAAGCAGTTGTGTTGCAAAAACAACCCCAGAAGCATCTGCTCTGAACCCACAGTGCAGGATTGTGCAAAATCAGCCAGCCAGTCACCAATATTCATCTTCAGAAGGGCATAACCCAGGAGATGCTGAGCCCCAGGTTGCTGCTGTGAACCTTGGGCTACTCTGAGCTCACCTGAGCCCTCTTATGCCAGAGACTCAGTTACTCCTCCACTCCTGACAGTCTGCAGTCACGAATCATCGAGCCATTCTCTTGGAAAGTTTCAGCACATCACAAAGAAGGTGAGAGAAATCACTCTTGGGGGCAGAGTTTACAGGTCTGAGCCTCAAACCATCTCATCTCCACTTCTGTTCCCCCTTGCAGGATGAGGAGTTGTCTCCAGAGAGTGAAGAGCACTGGTGAGCAGATGATTTCAGCAATAATTACACTTGGCATTTAAATTATAACCCGGAATAATTTCGTTTAGGCCCTCGCTGTCTAGCAGGGGAAAAAACAATATTAATGAACATCACAGAATAATGACAGGCAGACACCAGAGGAGCACTGAACTCCTTTCATTCCTACACTTCATGGAAGACTAGGGAATGGGGGGGGGAAGGGAAGCCACAAAACCCCTGCCCCTTAAAAACCAGCAGATTGAAGCAGCCACTGCCAGGATCTCACAGAAACCACGTGAAAACTGAGCTGATTTCAAAATAAATAGTCATTGTGCCCTGTGTGGGGTAGGAGTGGTTTTTCAAGGGCCTGGAATTTGAGCCACAGGACTTAATGACATCAACTTCAGCAAAAATGACTCCACCAGGTGTTTTAACCATCCCGTCCTGTGTTGCCCACACAGTGCTGGGATCCACAGCCCCTCTAAACCCTTCTGCTCCACCGTGTTTAAGCTGAGAGCACTCAGTAGTGTTTAAACAGACATTTCCACCCATCTCCCTTGTCACATCCACATTTAAGAAGCTTTCTTTGGTATTAGTTAACATTTCAACAAGTCTAAGATGATAATCAACTTAGGAACAGCACTACACCTGTCTAAAAAAAATATTTTTGCCTTCAATTGCAATGCAAAACAAAAACAGAACACAGGATTCCTTATCTGGAAGGTTCTTGCACACATTTTGTTCTTCACACCCAATGAAATAAGGTCTCTACTCTGTTCAGTCTCAATTTGGGCAATTGCCAGCCGAGGGAGACAATGAATGGGAAGATGGAGCCACATAAAAGCAGAGCCCTGCAGTGACAGACAAACCCCGCAGGAGCACATTAAAAAGCAAATCACTCCGAGCACGAAGTGGAGCAGCTCCACTGACTTCGGCAGAGCTGCCTCAGCTGGTGGGGAGCAGTGGGGAGCTCTTGTGTTCCCCAGCTGCAATCCAGGTCATCTGTGCTCTGCTACAAGTGCACTCCTCCAGGAAAAGATAACACTTTGGCACATAAACCACTGCAGAGACAATAATTTCCAGTTTTCCCAAAAAATTCCTGGCGTCCATCTCCCCCATCCCATATCCAGGGATGTCACCTACACCTCCAGTGACACACTGGGGAGACCATCACCAAGAGCCCAACAATCTTCCAGCTCCATCTGATTTGAGCTGCAGAGAGGCTGGGAGGGCCCAGGACCCCCCAGAGCCAAAGCTGGGTGACCACCTCTGATGTTCTTGGGTCATTTCTTGCGTGAACATCGAGGGGCTGAAGGGAAGCAAGAAAGAGAAAGGTCTGTTGGGGGTCTGTGTGTGGTGCCTCGTGTGTGCCTTTCTGCCACAAGGTCTTTGCAGAAGGCAATTAGGCAAAATGTTTATCCAGATGAACGTGGCCAAAAAGGGGCTTAAAAAGGGGCACAGGAGAACAGGGTTATTTGTGCAGCCAAGGAGCTCCGGGCACCAGGGGCTCGAGCTTTCAAAATCTTTACTGCTCCTGAAAGAGGGGCCCTTCCCCAGAGGCACATTAAGAGCTGAAAGGCTTATCTACGCAAATAGTAAACACACAAATAGTAAACACACGGCCCCTGAGCTGCTTTGCTCCGGCCGCGGGATTGCCAGGGCTCGCCGAGGGAGGATTCCCAGGTGCTGGATGCTCGGATAGCACGGACAGCTCCGAGGCACAGAACGCGAGTGATCCCAGCAGGGCAGGGGCTGGAGCGTTCCCAGCCCTGACCATTCCACTGCCTCACAAAAACCTGAACTTAAAAGCTTTGGGGACGCGGCCCCGTTTTGCTCCCTCCCAGCTTTGCTAAGTGAGAGATCAGCTCCAGTTCTCTTTGTACCCCAAGGTCTCATTAAAATAAAATTAGAAGCTTCTCTCAGACTACCAAGGTAGCCCAGAGCCTCTGTACACTGTGGTGGTTTTTTTTTTCCTTTCCCTTCTTTGTGGCACAAGGGAGAATTCTTTCAACAGTTCGACTGTTCTAATACTAAATAATTAGATTTCCCCCTCTCTATCTTGCCTAGATCCCCAAAGCTTTCCCTGGCAAAGGCAAGGAAGAGCAGATGTTCAGTTAGGATGAGATTAAAGAGAAGTGTTACATATTGGTTTCCCTGCAAAAGAAAAAGGTAGAGATAAAAATCAAAGCGAAAAAAAGATCTCAGATTTGGTAACTGATTCTGCAGTTTAAGAGTCAAAGGAAACTGGCCAGATTTGCCACCAAGTAGAACATGTGGCAGAACCAGGGAACTTGGCTTCAGAAATTCCCTTGGCCTGAGGAAGTTTGTTCCAGTCTTCTGATTTTATCTTGCCAACCACTCGTAAGACTCCAAAACCAAAGTGTGAAATATTAATTATTGGGTACCCCAGAGCCAGGAAAAGTTAAATATTAGAAGGGAGAACAGTGGCAGACGAAAGGAAAAAAAAAAACAAGATGAGTAAAGGAGAAATTGATAAATGAGGCTGGAATAAGAAGTTTATATGTGTACATCTTGGCTGGGTGACAGCTGCAGTGACTCATATGATAAAACATCACACAGCCAATGGAGTTGTTTGAAGAGGTCTCCAGAGTGTGAAGCAAGGAAGAGTGGAACAAAAGCAAGGAATAACAGAATAAAAATGAACCGAGACAATTATGTGGATGTTTCCTTCAGTCATAACACAGCTCGAATTGAGGGTGAAGAGGTGGGTGAGGTGTGTGGGTTGAGACACAAATAAGGATTAAAGCCATTTTCTCAAACTTGTATCCACGTACAGTTTGCAACTCCCAGCCCAGTGATCAGAAACAGATTATCCTGTAACCATTTCCCAGCACAAAGGGTGGAACCCACTATGGAAAGATGCCATTTTTCCCCCTGCTTTCCATCAGGGCTGGACTAGTCCTGTCATAACCATGGAAAACAGCACAGCAAACACTCACATGGGCGGAAGGAACGAGCTGCTGGGGTTCTCCATCCTGCTTTTCCAGGTGTCCTGAGTCAAGAGCTTTTTTTCTAGCCCAGGGTCTCCAAGTCCTGAGTGTGATCACTGCCCTGCCAGGGTCATGAAGCTACAACCTTCTCTGCAGCACCACTGGGGTGGGGAATCTGGGTTTTGAGCACACTGCTGTCATCAGGCTTTTCATTCTTATCTCTGCTAATCCCATTAATCTCTTGCTCTTTAGTCCAGTTAGGCCCTGGTAGTTATCAGTATTTATGCTCTGAAGACTCAGGATGGGGTTGTAACAAGTCCAATTTCTGTTCCCACTTGACTGAAATCTCAGAACTCACAATAAGACAGGAAAGAATTACTAAATTCACTTTTTTTTTTTTTGTGAGCTTGTGTGGTAAGAACCCTACAGGGGAGGCAGCTCAAGAGAGTCCTCAAAAAGAAGAATTTAGCTCTGGACACTTTAACATGAAGCTACACAAGTGACTTGCTCTCTCTCTCTCTCTCTCTCTCTCTCCACCACTTTCCTCACCTGGAGAGGAGGGAAAGCATAAAAAGCATTGAGACCATAAGGTGTAAGAAGCACTGGGACAAGGAATCATCACTGAAAGGCAGCAGCTGATCCAGGCCAAGCCTAACAGAGCTGTCATTGCTCTCCCTAGAATTTCAGGTTTCAAGACTAAAAGCAGTAACACAAAGCAGGTTTGCATCCAGCAGGCAAAGGCTGACCAAACACAGTGAAAGTGTGAGGAAAGGTGTGCTGGACTTCAAAGAAAGGAGATCTGAGGGGACAGGAACTAAACCTGAGCACAGGAAATGAACTGGCAGCAGACAGAGGGGGGGGCCAGGTGATTAAAAATAGCTTTGGCAGGTTTCTGATTTTGTTGGCCATAAATACATTACTGAACTCTCTCAGCACACGAGGAACAAACCCCCTTGATGGATGTGCCAGTGTTTCTTGTTCCCTTGGAGGTGCCCTCAGCTGAAGGTTTCAGAGGGCTCCAGCCTGGTTGTTTCTGTGTTTGCAGTATTTCCTGGGCACAGAGCTCCTATTTTTAGCATCACAGATACCCTTGTGCCTCTCACCACCAGCTCCACAGTGACAGGTCATGGCTTGCCCGAGCTCTACTGAAAACACAGAGGTGTCTTTTCAAGTCTCCCAGTCACTGCTCCAAGGCCACAATCCCTGAAACACATCTTCATGTGGCCCAGGCATCACAGACAGCATCACAAAACCTGCCTGGGTGCAATTTTCCCGGATTCATACCACCCAAAATGTCATGAAAACTTGGGATGCAAGGCACTGGTACTCAAAGAACACATCCAAGTGTATCCTTAATAGCACCATGGGAGTCAAAAGGGGGATTGGTACCCTATGATGTGGTCATGACAATCCACAGACAAACCTTTGCACAGTGGTGCATCCACAGGTGCCACAGGAACAGCACACACTTGGTGTGCCTTGAAATGCAGATCCCCCTTTTACAAAAAGTCACCTTTTTTGCCACACCATTGATTTGAACCTGTACTGGTCGGGCTGTGGAAGTTTCCAGAAGCTGCAATCCGAGGTCCCAGTTGGTCCCTTGTAATTGCAGGTACAGAAACAAGTGCTCTGAGGAACCTGAGATGGGATAAGTTTGCTCTGCTCATCTCCCCCACCCCCCAAGACCCCCCTTTCTGGTACTTACAAATACTCTGCCAGCAAATAACTGCAAAGCTGAAAGATCATTAATCATTTGGGTACAAAAAGAATATTAACCCAACAGTGCTCTCTCGTGGGACTCTGCCCTCAGGCAACTGGTAAGTGATTAGCTGGACTCTGCAGCCTCCCCTCAGTCACAGCAGTGCACCAGAGCTGATCCTTGATTAATCTTTTATTTCAACACAGAATCATCTGTTAACGTTTGAGGTTATTTGTCCTTTCCCCCTGTAGCTGAGTTAATTAAAAGTGTAACAAAGTGTAACCCCAGAGTGAGTTTTGCCTGTGGTGTCATCAAATAACCCAGTGTATATGTTATACCCAGTTCCTCCTTCCTGACCCCTCCCCAACAGCAGATTTTCACAAGGGCTGCTTAAAGTAAATACCTTATTCATTAACCAAGAATTAGAATGAAGAAAAACGTGTTTCTACTGCAGTCCCCGGCATGGTTACTGTAAATGACCTAGTTAGAGATGGAAATGGGAGTGAGAAAGCTGCAGAAATCTCACCCTCAATCAGCAGGACAGCCCACACCAGCTCCCTGAGCCCTGGCTTTGGTTCCCCTGCTCAGCTGCCCTGTCCTACCCAAGGCAAAGATCTCTCCAATTGGAGCAGTTTTGGGTTCTGAGCCACCTGCTCAGTTGAGGGTTAGAAAAACAACACTAAAATTAAGATGGATCTTAATTCCTTGTGTTTGCTCTACTCCACATTAACTAGGAAACCAAGGCTGTCAGATCAGGCAAACTGTTCCTTTTTGGATGGGTTCCCTCCTTGCCTTAGGGGGCAGGAGGGCAGAAAGGTTCTCCAGCTGGAGGGTCTGTGCCCTTTCTCCTGCCCCGTGTGTCACAGCGATGAGTGTCACACCACAGGCACCCACAGCAGCTTGTTCTTCTGCATCAGCTTCTCCTGGGAGACAGAAGGGCTGGAGATGGTCATAACTACCTCCAAACAGCATCTCCAATGCCTCTCCTTCCAAAACAGGGCACAGGCAGCACTATATGAGCTTTCTGTTTCACAGGGGAGAGGTGGTGGAAAAAAATGCAGGGCACCAGTTCCGAGTTTGGGGGTCTGTTGTAGAAGAGCCCAGCCCACCCCAAAACCAGAACACAGCAGGGTCATTCCATCACTGCTGCCCTGTCTGTGAACAGGGCAAGATGTTCTACAGCCAGATCTGAGACTTCCACCTCCACCTCCCAATCTTCCCTTGTCATCAGCAGACACAGAGCCCAAAGTGTGACATTTTCCATCCCTTACAATTGTCACTCCACTTCAATCTGTTTTAGACAGCCAAGTATCATCAGCTTTATGAAAGCTCAATTCCTTCGTGTCCCTCCTGCCAAACATCCAAGGGAGGAGGGGAGGGTGGAAAAAGGATGCAGAAAGACGTGGGCATGTGTGAGAAGTGCTGGAAATAGCCCAGGGCTGATAACAGAAATAAAACTGTGCATCAGCAGGAACTGGCTGGGCTGGGGAACAGCAGGGTTGAAAGGCACAACACCTCTTCTTGGGTTGCAGACAGAGGACACTGCCCAGGACACCACCCCCACTGTGACACCCTGGAGGGGTGGGATGGCACAGTTTGATCACAGAGCACTTCAGTGGCTCAAGGACACCCCACAGAAGGAAGGAGGGAAACCTTCACAAACCCACAGCACTGCTGGGCAAGGCTGGTGAGAGACAGGCTAACAGAATAATTCTCTGAAAGGGAACAACATCAGCAGGCACTCCACGGGCAGCAGGACCCCCATGTTGGTTCACACCAAGCTTCCAAGCCAAACCCCCTAACCAGGCATGGGAATGGCATGAAAAGCAGTCTCAAAGTATTCCAAGCTAAGGAAAAAGGTCCAGGATATGTGAGGTCTTGTAGAGTCACTGGTTCAGCTACAAGTAAGAGGAGGGACTGACTGAAACAGGCAAATTTAAGAAGTTTGGAGGAGAACAGGAGGCAGGAAAAAGAAGTGCAATGATAACTATAAGTGAAGACATTCATCTGGTTCCCATCACAGCTACAGAGCATTTCTCTTTGTTCTGTTCATTTATCTGTTCATTTATCATCACCACATCCTGCAGGGCGGGTGCTGGCAACCCCCCTGCCAGGGGCTGAGGGCCAGCACAGCTCACATTCATTCAGTTTAGACCCTGAGATACCACCAAAATCAACACCAGCACAATCACAAGGTGCCTGACCTTAAACGACCCTCTTCCTGCCACTCCAGACCTCCACAGTGGAGCAGGGACACAACTCAAGTGGCCCAGGGTAGCTCTCTAATCAGTCTCCAATCTTTAAATAGAAGTTTAAAATATAGATCTCGTTGGTCATGCACCAGCCAAGAGCAGCAGGCTCAGTCCTGCCCTTCCTGAACAGGCAGAGTGCAGACAAACCCAGGGCTTTTGGGATCAAGGACATGATTAGTTTCGAACAAACAGTTTAAATAGTTACAAACAAACACTTGCTGATTGAAACACGTGAAGTGCAGTGAAATTCCCCCCCCAGTGACAGCACACCTGACCCACTTCAGCTTGGGCATTGTTTGACTCTCTCCTCGAAGGAAATAATTTGTCTCTGAGGCTACAGGACTAACCCAAAATGTCTTTAACTTGCCCCTGCACCTGCAGCCCCAGTAAAGACTTCCCAGAGCATGGAAGCACAGGAGAGTCACTGATTTGCATCTCATTGGCACAGATGCTCGTTGCACTGGGCAGCTCTGCCCTGAAACCCAGAGCAGATCACTTATAAACTTGTTCCCACAGCCACTCACATTCAATTCCTGGGCACAGACATGAGGCTCATGGGGCAAGTGAGCACCAAAATGCAGCATCAGGGCAATATATGCACAGGCCACGAGTTGGTGTGGCTGCAGGACATGTGACAGTGGCTCCAAGTGGGGTGACACCTTGTTCTGCAGCACAGGAGCAATGGATATCCATATCCATTTATTAAGCTTGGTGCAGTAAAAGGAGATGCCAAGCACAGGCATGCCAGACAAAAACATGTTGCAAAAAAATATAGTGTTATAATCAGCATTTTACTTTTTGGATTAAAAAAAAAAAAAAACACAAAACCAAACTTGACACAAAAGCTCTGAAAATATGACTGTGTTCCCTAGGTCAGGGTGGTTATGCTTTCTCCTTCTTCTCCTACACTGCATTTTACTACTGATGTTTCATATTACTGCTCATCCCCAAGCCAATTAACCTTCTTTAACCAAGAGCCCAGAACTCCAGCACCTCAGCCTTTGTGGCATAAATCAGATTTGGTCTGAGAGAAAAGCCTCAGAAATACCTTTGCAAAAAAAAAAAAAAAAAAAAAAAAACTCAGTGGAGTGTGAATAGTTATGTTAAGCAAGACTTTTATAAGTCACTCATGTTATTAAAGAGCAACAAAAGCTTTAGTTCTGTGTGAAGCAGAACAAGTTCAAACTCACTGCTTAAATTCCCCTCAGATATCAGCACATGACAGCCCAGCTACAACCACAGTATTCACAGGCAACTCAACTCTAAGTTCTTTGTCTTTTATAAAGGGACCACTTATGGTAAGTTTAGAAAATACACAAATAAATTATTCCCTGTTAGCACTTGCACTTGACTTGTTTCATTGCCTTCCTGAGGGTGACAGTCTCCTGCAAGACAGGCTTTTTTGAAGACCTGAAGCAATTAGAACCATGAATGCTCTGCCCATGGACAGCAGGCACAGCCTTTCCAAAGCATCTCCTCACTCTGGGAACCACTTGTTAGTTATACAGGTACTGATCAGAGGTCCAAATACACTCCTGCTGCTCAGCTAAATAAGCAGAATGCTCTTTTCTCTGTGAAATTAAAGTCACTGGAAGGGAGCAGTGACTCCTGGTGTTTGCAGGGTGTGCAGGGCTGTGATGCAAAGCCCATATATTGCAAGGGATCTCAATATTTTTCATCTCCTCGAGGTTCTCGTCCCCTCTGCTGCCACATCCACACATTTTTCTGTCAGTCCTCCTGTTTCCTCTCTGCCTGATGAATTCCAAAATACTTTCTCCCCAGACTTCACTCACCCCCACTGTCCTGCTGGGACACAGGCTGGGGCCATGGACAGAGCCAATTTGCTGCTGTTGCTCCAAGAAAACCCCATTAATGACTAACAGGGGGATTTTTTCCTTTAATGAGGGAAAACATGCCAAAAATGGAGAAACTCAGCCTGCATGGATTATTCCAAGGTAAACATGGAATGTTAACTGCAGCAAATTCCATTCTAACAGACACCCCAGCCACACCTGAGGGGTGATTTTTGCACACATCATCCAAGGAACGTCCCTGGCCCTATTTATGCTCCTTCCCAACATTCTTTTGTCTAAGAGTCTTTGATCTCTGATTTCCCAGCGAGAAAATGATTAATTGGCAGATGAATTTTAATGATCAACATCTCCATTCACAAAAGAAAACTGATGCTAAAGTGTTGAGATCCTGTTCTCTTCAGGAAAGGCCAAAAAATGGAATTATTCACTCTGCTGCTTCAGTGCTTAGGGAAGAAAGAGGCAACAGGAGCTTCAAGGCTTAAACTTTTTGTTTTCCAAGACCAATCTCCAGCCTTGTTATTAATATTCACTAAATATAGGCTGTAAAGGGAAAGAAACAATAACTATTCAGAGGTCACCTTATCCAGATAAAGCAAGATGCAAATCATGGTCATTCTTTAATACATGAGAACTCTGTAACAAGTCTCTTGTTTAACATTTACTCAGTTGTTTTTATATGGGAAAGGTCAAAGGAAGATGATGATAACAGCACCTGATATCTCCATATTGACCTTAAATTCCTTTTTCCCTGTTTGCTTCAGCATGTTTTCGTCAAATATGCACAGAGGCACAATGGATTGTACATAAAATAATACCAAACTTTGTTATTAGGTGAAATGAAAGACAAGCACATCAGCCCTGGTCACCAATCCCACAGTTCTTGCATTCCATTTAAATGCCTGCAATTCCTACCAGCAACAGGACACTGAGCTGTGGAAAAGACTGAAGAAAAACCAGAGGGAATGTTTCCTAGACCTCAAGTCTTGCTTTCACCTGTTTTTTTCCCTTCAGTTTGACATTTGCAGCTGAATTTCAGTGGCTTAGGAAGTCTGCAGGCTCTGCATTCGCTCTCTACATTCACGACACAGGGCTAATATTTTAGAGATGTTCTTTGTCAAACATCCAGAGAATCAGAACCAGCTAAACCCCCAGATTAGCAGTGTCATCTTTTATTTAAGGCCTAATGCTGCTTCTGAGGAGGATCACTCTTAATAAGATTAGGTGGGTACACATTTTGAGCCGAGTGTGCTCACAGAATAATCAGTGAGTGGCCAAAATCCTTGTCTAGCTCAGCCCACACTCCAGCCAAGGATTTTTGGCAAGTAATGCCTCCTGTCAAACATATATATGTATGAATTATATAAGATATTCAGGAGTCTAAAGTTCATTCTGAAAGCACACAGACAGCCAGCTATAAAAAGTGTGGTCCCACGGATACTGGTTTGTTGCAAGAGCTGCTCTGACAACTCAGATGGGAAGCCTGGACTAACCTGCTGGGTTCCACAGCCTCATAACTCACATTTAGGGTGCTATTTCCAAGGCAATCACTTAAATGGGAAAGCTGGGAATACTTGTTGACTGAGATAAAAGAGGGAAAAAAAAATAGAGAAAACCCCCACATGATTAAGAGATATGAGAGCAGAGCAAAAGGCTGGTTTTTAAAATTGAGGCTACAGCTGCACAAGTGTTTTGCCATATCCAGGAGGTCCCCAAAAAAATACTGTGTTATTAAGTATACATTGGTTTGAACACACAGAGAAGACACATGGTTTTGTGTGGAGTATTTTAATACTCCAAGACACTGAAATCTCGTGAAATGAACCAAGTGAAAAGTAACAGAATTTCTTATCCCTCCCAAAATAAACGGGTGTTCCCCATCACAGCCTTTCCAGCAGTCCATGTTAATAGCTTTACTATCCACTTGCAGCAACTTCAATGCCCCCGACGAGCCGATAAAACAAGGCAAGCCACCTCCGGAGCGGACAGCGCGTACTTTTAATTCCATGCCGGGAGAGCAGCACGGTCAGGGATGCGCCCCGGATTCCCACCCAGCACCAAATCCCGGCTCCGGCAGCGCTGCCGCCGCATCCCGGGAGGATCGGGAATGGAAGAACGCTCTTACCTGGCTCTGCTGGCGGGGACACTCATTCACCAGGCAGCGCTGGCAGCAGCATTCCCGGCCGTGGGAGCGGGGATCCCGTGCCGGAGGGGCGGGATGCGGGGATGGAGGGAGGCGGGGAGCGCTGAGCGCGGGGTGATGGGAGGGGGGGACCCGGCACGGAGCGGCCCCGAAACCCCCGTGCCGTGGCTCATCTCCCTGCCAGGAGCTCCCACCGCCCGCCCGGGAGCTCTGCGCCTCCTTAACCCCCTCCTGCCCGCGGGGATGGGAGCGGGAGCTCCCTTTTCCTCGAGGAATCATCTCTCTGCTCTTCCCAACCCATCCCTTCGGAGCTGAGGAACACCTCTCCCGACACCAAGTGGGATTTGGCGGTGTGGTCTGAAAGGGATTTTAAAGTGGTGGCAAGAGGCTGCCAAACCAACAAAAACCACAAAAAAACCAGAGCTGCAGATGTGGAGGGTACAACCAAAACCCATTAGAGCAGGACAAGGGGCTGCTGTGGGAAGGGGGTGTCTGACTGACTGGATCCCACAATGCTGGAGGTGGAAAGGTGGTCTGAAGACTGATACTTTATTTACTCCCATATAGCCCAGTTTTGTGCTGGGACACAGCCTGGGGCCAAGGGCAGATGAAATTTGCTGTTGTTGCCCCCAGAAAATAGTGCTGATGGCTAACAAGGGGATTCCCCCTTTTCCTTGGCAAGGACCATTTTAATAATGGGAGAACTCCACCAGTCATTTCAGCCTTCATGGATTAAATACCCCAATATACCTGGTATATAGAGTATACTGGACATACTTTCAGGCTTTAGAGAGGGTCAGAGGTTTGGATCATCTATTCCCACCATCTGCAGCAAGAACAGAGTTCTTTGGGAGTTGAAGGATTTGTTTGTTCCCAGAATCAATGAGGTTAAGGCAATACCTGACAAACACAACGTGCAGAAGGCAGATACTGAACCAGAGTAGGTTATTGGGGAATCAGGTTTGTTCCAGCATTAAACCACTTGGAGCAGAACATTACCACTCCTCTCTGCAACGAGCTCAGAGCTTTGATGTGATCCTCTCTTCCTCATCCTGATTACTTGGCTTTTGTACATTCTCTTAATTCAGTGACCACAGACCAAATGATCCCTCCTTGAAAGCATGCCCAAGGGATTTGGACACTGAGTTCTCATTGACTGTAACCAAGTCCAAATCCATCGTGTAGCCTGAAGCTCAGATGTCTGAGCCTCCTTTTTACCACAGCACCTGAATTCCAGCCCTGACAGAAACACCAGAGCCCATCCTGTGGCTGACAGCTCTCAGGGAACTTGCACAATGCCTGTCAGAGAAAGCTGGGGGACTGGTTTTTTAGGAGGCTGACACGCCTCACACTGAAAGAACAAATTAAAATTAAAAAAGAGCTTATTTCCTCAAAGACAGTTACTCACACAAAGGGACTGAGGTCAGAATAATAAAGCTTTGCTTCAAGCACACGGTGTGGACAGAAAACCTTCCCAAAAGGAACCTCAGCCACCTCCAACATCCTTCCCCTCCCAAGACAGTCTAATTCAGGGCTTCCTCTCTCCTGTTTGCTCTCAAAGCAAACCTCAGCCTTCCCACCAGCCAGACATTGGCAAACTCCAGTGTTTGCTCTTTAATACCTGCGAGGGCACCTGGCTGGATGCAACCACATTTTGCAAGGATGTGAACAGACTGGAGCCAAAGAGCAAGAAGTCCTCTAGAAAACAACCTTATCCAGCACAGAGGAGCATTTCAGCAGCCAGACAAAGCTGCAGGAAGGTGCAATTCATGCCAAGATGCACTACTGCTGTCACTACCACGGGGGTGTAGCAGCCTTTACACACAAGGCAGCAGTTAAAAAGCAACACAGGCTCATCCCAACAACTTCAAGAGCTGCTTTTCTCGACGTGTTAAGCAAGAAAATTTGCTCAATGAACTTTTTTTCCTGTGAAATTGTCTTCTTTTGGAAGCACAGCCAGCATTTAAGCCCATCACAACACAAAGTACTGGGAGGGCCCAGAATAAGGCCCCATCCCTTGATCTTTTATTAAGGAAACTTTTTTTTTTTTACCTACACTCCTCATTAAATACAAGCAAGGACAAAAACAGAGCCACAGCTCTTCAACTAACTGGGTGTATAAAGCACTTTTCACTGTGGGCAAGATGAGCACTGGTCTGGCTGCAAGAGGCCATCCAGACACTGCAAACTTCACATTCTAATCAGAGCCTTGGGTTAGTCCACCCAGACCTGGAGAAAAAAATTCTGTGCTTAGAAGCCAAAATTTATCTTGGCTTATCTTACTCAAACACAGCCTGTTTGTTATGTTAAGGTTATCTCTGTCTCTCTTGTCTGAGTGCTCCTCTATAAAAAGCAAAGCTGACCCCTCTCCTTCATGCCTGGCCTGATAGCTCAGGAAAACATCCTTGAGGAGAGTTGTCCATGCAGAGCTTCAAATATTCTGAGGATGGCAGAGTTCCCTGGGGATTCCCACAGGAGCAGAGTGGTGGCTTTGAAGGGTAAAACCCCACCAAAGAACACACTCCCTGTGCTCACAGTCATTACACAGCTGGACATCAGGTTTCCACCTGCCTGTTTTCAGATCTGAGTCTGGGAAGAAGAAAAATCTGGGCCCCTACAGCCACCTCTATACCAATTTTGCCTCCCAAGGGCTCTAATCTCCCTCCTGCAAGCACAGGGAGTCAGCACAAAGCTCAGCCAGTGTCTCCAAGGAAGGAATTTGACCTCAAAGACTTATGTGGATGTTGATAAGCTGCAAAAGCAGCTTTACAAACAAGGAAAAAAAAAAAATCAACCCCAAACATTTAACTTTGCCCACCTAGACAAGGGATTAAGTCTGGCTGCAACAACAGTTTCCTGCTTATTCCCTCCAAATATCAAGTTTTCTGCTCAGACTCAATTCAAGAGGAAAACTAGTATTTTTTTGCCAAGCATTTGTTTTCTGACAAAACAAAAATCAATTAAATGCTGCCTTATTTCTACACAAGCAGGCACAGACTTAGCACTTACATAGCTTGCAAAATGTTACAGCAGTGGCCCTTCAAGGCAGAAGCAAAACATCATTTGAAGGAAGAAAAGAAAGATTGGCAGAGATGGGATCAGAGTTTAGGACCGAACCCTCCACTCCTGCTAAAGAACTCTTTGAATTATCCCATTGCTTTGCTTTTCAGACATCATTAGTCCAGGAGAACACTTAGTTTGGGTCCTGAACCAAGCAGAGGAAGCAGCTGGAAGCTCAGCACTGCAAGTACAACTCCTAAATCATTCCCAGCTCCAATTGGCTCCATCCAGTTGGGAACTGCTGTGATTAGCCTTCACTTTTTCAGCTGCCAATTAGGGAGAAAAGCCAAAAAAAAAAAAATACCTCATTCTTCATTTGCAAGCCCTTAGGGGAGACCTGGAGCAAAGTGAAACTTGGCCCTTTCATTCCAACAGAAAATGGAGCAGTGGAATTTATTTCCCCTCCCACCACCCATAAATTTGAATGTAAGAACTGGAGCAGGGAGAAAGGAAAGCAACTACTTAGGGACAGGAAATTCAGGAAGAAATGGAGCAGCTTCTGGTGTTGCATAAGGTAGTTGGAACATGGGACCCACATGATTTAAGGGGTGACCAAACATCTCCTCAGTCCCCTTGGGCACTGGGCAGGATTGTTCCCCACTGGAGATGGATAAAATATGTAATTCAGTGTTCAGGAGAGTCTGGTTGTGTCATTTCACATTAAAGAGGGATTTACCTTCCCTCTTGGGAATCAATAGTACTGCTCTTAGAAAATGTATCCACAAAAAGCTTATTGTTTGCCCATATTACAGAAGTTTAAACTGCTGGAACACCTGTACTAGAAAAAATAGTGGTCTGCTGATCACAAGGTTAATTTACAATCTGTCAGCTAATAATTACGATACAAACATAAAAGCAGTTCCTCAGGAAATGAGGATTTTTTTGTGCTTCTATTAAAGAAGCAGGTCCTAGGCTTTGTTCCAATTTCCTTCTGTGTTCTTTGCCATATAACCAATAGTTTCAAATAAAGGCATCAAGCAGATCAGAAGATAAAAGCCATCTCAGTACCTGTGAGTGCTCAAGCAGAGAAATTAAAGCACGTGTAGACTGTGGAAAGCTTGAACATACAAATATTGTTACTCTGTCAACCATTTCCATGAGGAATTCTTAGTTTAGATGCCTTTCTTACAGAAGAACTAAACATTCCTCGATTACAGAGGTCAGGACAGATTTGGGGAATATTTCTAACAGATATGTATTGTCTCCTATTCAGCACCATTGGGAGAAATACACTGAATTTCTTCAGTAAACCAATGCATCCCACTCAACTCGTATTTACTTCAGACTACCCACTTAAAATAAGAAAAAAGGCACAGATGAGTAATTGGATGGGAAAAAGGCACAGTCTGAAAAACCCTGGTGCTCTGACAACAGGGCTGGGCAAAACAGACTTGGCAGCAAAGAATGTGATAGCTTTGAGCTTTTCTTTTCTCAGGAAATAAATCTATTATCTCAGCCTTGCACGCTGTAAAATTATTCTATCTGTCTTTGGCAGAATTCTAAACTCAACTACAGGGCAGTGAAACTTCTCAAGTATCGGTTCCCTTCGCGATCCACAGCACCTCGACAAGGAGGATAAACAAAGATATTAAAGGCAATCAAGCCCTTGAGAGGTTGTCTGACACGGCCCTTTTGGAAGCGATAAGATGCCTAAATTACCCGCTTCCAACCTCCCATACCTCTCGTGGGCAGCGAAGGACCTGAAATCCCATTTTCCCGTTTCAAATAGACGCTGTGCTCCACAAATTCAGGTGTGGCTGCGACAGTCTCAGCTCGCTGGGGTTATCAAGCCAAATGCCTTTCGTCCACTTGCCTCTGAAAAGCTTTTTTTCCCCTCTTTGCATTAACGCTGAGGGTTTTAAGTGAATTACCTCATACACCGCTGAGGAAGCTTTTCACTCTCTCCCATTTCCTGAGAAACTGGGCTGGGGCAGACTCGGAGATGAAGCACATTGTATAATCTGGCCAGAGCCTTCCAACACCTACAGCAATAAAAAGACTCGCAGCTCACACACCTCAGGAAATAAAAAAAAAAAAAAGGCCCAGTCTCCCCCAGAGGGTTTCGCTGTCTGGATCTGTGCAGGTGGATGACAAAAGCCTCTTCTCTAACAATACCACCACAATACCACCTTCAAACACACGGCAGAATTTGGCAGGTTCAGAGCTGCAGCTCCGGCCCTTCGACTTGGAATTTTACTTTTTTTTTTTCTTTTTTGTAAAAAGCAGAAATTTGTACCAAGTTCTGCACAAATAAAAGCCTTGTGCAAGTCCAGGTTTTGGATATAAACTTGGTGCAGAAATTCAGAGCCAAAAGTTTATTCTACTTATGTGTGCATTGAGGAGGGCATATAAATACCAGCTCGGGGCAGAGCTGTGCCCTCTTGGGATGGAATCCAAGTCTTTTGCCAGAGTAATGGCCACAATTAGGGACTTTTGTTTTAAATTCCAGCGCCCAGACATGGAGGAGAGTCACAACATCTCCCCTGTGCTCCTTTCCCTCCCACCCCTGTGGTCATTGCCACGGAGGCCAAAAAAAAAAAAGAGGCATAAAGTGGATAGATTAGGGACAGACAGGCAGCAGTAAACAATAAATACCAGAGATATAAAAGTTCACGGGCAAAACCGTGGCCTCGAGGCTTCTTTCAAGGACAGGGTGTTTAATAATAAATGGGAGATTAATACAGCTCTCCATCAGCAGGGGAGGCCTGGGGGGGGAAGGACAGGGACTGAGCCCGGTTTATTAGAGTCATTTAGCATATTCCCAGTGTTTGCTCCACACAAACAAACACATCGGCCAAATTTAGCTCTCCGAGCGCTTTTCACAAACAAAACAGGCGTCGGGAAGAGCTTCACAGCAGCGAAGAGAACAAAGCGAGCGAAGGATCGCCGGGATATCAAGGGCACCGTTCCTGCTAAAACACCAAAACGGCTCCTCTCCGAAAGGAGCTAATGAGGAGCTTCCAGTGTGAGAGCAGAAATCGCGCCGAGCATATGGGGAGAGCATCTGCCTGCGGAGCTCCCACTTCCCTAGACTTTCTGGGATGGAAGGAACATTCCATAAACGTTCCCCAGCCCGACCTTGGGAGCACAGACTGCCTCTGCTTTGCACGGAGGTGCCAAACCCCGAACCCCCTCACTGAAAAACTCTTTATTCCCGAAATTCCAAGAGTTTAGGAATAAACTCTCGGGAGTTTAATAAATTAGCACAGGCAGCGAGGACTACCAGGTGGCTGGAACTTCTGCAGAACCACTCTGAAATTTGGGAGGTTTTGTGTCTATGCAAAGCAAGGCAGTTTCTGAGCCTGCACAAAACACAGTGAAGTTGAAAAATGCAGCAATAAAGTCACAGCTGCTCCTATCTCTTCAATCAAGTCACTGAAACAGCTGAAAAATATTATAATCAACTCTTGTGGCTTCTGCCAGGGGGTTATTGACTCATGTCTGGTCTGCTCCACATAAATATTCACAAATCCAACTTAATTTTTGGTTTTTTGCACCTTAAAATAGTTGGGGACCAAAGGGCTCTTCGGATTTGCTAAATTTGGCATCTTATTTTTCTTGCCCAAATCATCAACCAAGAGCACCAAGTAAGGTCTTACAACAGAGATTCTGACAGCCACCAGAAGATTCATTACTCGAGCACCAGGAAGATTTGGGGATTTGCAGTTTTATAAGAGCAGTTCATCACTTTCTTGTCCCTCTAGTATATGGTTTCAGTAAAAAAAAAAACCAACTAAACATGCATATATGAACAGAGAATGTAATAAAGAAAAAAAAAGCTTCAAAATCAATCCATTCTTCCTTCCTGAAAACCTGTTTGAGTCCCACACCCCCAGGTGCTGGCCTTTAGCAACCCTGCAGCTGTGAAATAAGTACAAGTTCCAGAGATTACACAAAGAAACCCGTTATTTAATGCTGTTAATAACATAATAATATTTAATGCATTAATAACCACGAGCTGAGGGAAGGAGGAGAAGAACCTTGTAACAAATGAATACAGATCAAAACCTGGAGTGAAATATTTGGCTCCAAGGCTGTAACGTTTCTAACCAGAACATTTCAACTCACTTCTACAGCAGCAGCTCGAGGGGTTGAATCAGCAACTGGGAAGCTCCCAGAAACTTGGGGGGGAAGAAAAAAGAAGCCCACCTGAAATGTGACACTAGGATTGAGACAAAAACTCTATTTTTACACTACTAGTCAAGACTAAGCTTAATCATAAAGCAAGTCCTTTCTTCCAGTCTCTCCCCCCCAAGCAGAGACTTGTGGCCAAATACATCCCCAACCTGAGGCAAAGGGATCAACAGGTGAGTCAAACACTCAATTCTCATTTTTTTAAGGTTTTACCTCTTGCCAAAAACCTACAGGTTGTACTTCACCTCAACCCTGCTTTTTTGGGCAGGAGAAAGCCAGTCACCACCACCAAATGCTATTTACAGCAGCACAGACAGGTGGGAGGTCACTGTGACACCACAGAAGTGAGAATTGTGGCAATAAGAACTTATTTACTGGTCAGAACAAATAAAACCAGGCACCTGAACTCAGGCTCCATTAGCCCCTAAAGCAATGGTCCTAAAAACCTCCTTCATCCCCTTATTTATTGTTTTAAGCAGTGCAGCCCCAGCCAGCCCTCCAACACCCCACAGGCTGGGGGCTTTCACTCCTCAGGTGCCATTGCACACACAGGGGAGGAATGATAAATAAGAATAGTAAATAAGAATAATAAATAAGACTAATAAATAAGAATCTATTTATAGGGTAGTGCAGCCTATAACTACCCCTAAAAGTGGGAGGTGACTCCAGCCATGGGGAGGCTCCTCTTTCCCCCCCACACCTGAGGGTCACCTCACACAGGCAGAACCTTCCAGAGCACAGCCCACCTGCCCCAGCCCTCCCATCTTTATCCTATAAAGTGCTATAAAGTTCCCTGGGGGGCTCTGCCACACAGATCCTTCTTCCACACCCACTGGTGCCACCCCAGCCCTCGGTACCTGCCCAGGGGAGCCCCCCCAGCCCATCCCCGTGCCCACAGCTGTGCCCGTGCCCCCTGGGAGGGCAGAGCAAGGGAGACCTTCAGAACCACCCCCCTTCCAGCCTTTTGTCCCCCCCCCAGCCAAGTTTTCCCTCGGGCAAGTGCCAGGACATCCCACACGGGCAAGGGGAGCATCCCTGCCACCCTCTGCTCAGTGCCAGGCTGGGCACCTGCCACCCTTGTTTGTCTTTTCCCAGAAAAACCCTCCTGAGGAGCGTTTTGGGGGGAGATTTCCTTGACTGCAACCCCTGGAGCCTCTGCTCAGTCACTCTGATGGTCCTTTTCAGCAGCTGAGTCCCTTTTGTTTGGTTTCATTGTTTGTTTTCCCGTGCAGACTTTTACCAAACAAAATCTTCCTGCTGTTTTGGTCGTTTTATTTATTTTTTTTTTTTTACCTTTGCTGCCACGTTGCATCCCCAGATACTAAAATTGAGGTGCTGCCCCAGGTACAAGTGAGGAATTAGGCTGGTTTACACCATTTTCCCTCCTATCCTGCCCTTCCCAAAGCCCTCAGAGCTCCTGCAGAGGAGACTGGAAGCCTTGCAAGATTAGCAAACACGGGTATTCCTACAAGACCTTGTTCCTTATTAAAGTCAGAGCTGCTGGTGCCACGGGAAAGGGTCCAGAGAGGAATCTTTTTTAGATATAAGGAGTGATTTTTCTTTGTGCCACCTGGGGAGCCCTGTCAGAGCCAGAAACAGAGTCCAGCTGAATTCCTAATACCTTCCTTGAACTACCTGATCATGTTGCTTTCAACTTTTCACTTCTTGCAATTCATTTGAGACCTGTGTCCAGCCAGGGAATAAATTAGGGCTAATAGGCCACTGTTCCTTTTTCTTCCCCTATGGAAAACACCAAGGGAAAAAGCATCTGCTTAAAAAAAAACCCCAAAAAACCCAGTTCCTTCTCTGTGACTTCCTTCCATTGATGCAGAGAGAATTAAGAATAAACCAAAAGGCAGAAGGCTGGACAAATAGAGGTGATTTTAGTCATGGAAACCAAACCCTCACCAAGCACCTGCCAGTTATCAAGGGATAATTAATTATCAAGGCTGCAGGCAATGAGTTTCTCATGTCTTGTGTGCAAGTGAACTCAGGTAGAACAACCTGCAGCACTGATGCCTTTTATCCCAGCAAGAAACTCTCCTATCACCCCATGTTGTTGTGGTGACAGCAAGAGCTTTCTAATTTTACCAGGAGACTCCAACCAGCAGTAAAATTCAGCCTGTTTCCATTAGGGAAAGGCAATTCCTTGTTTCACAGCCAGATGCAGATTCAGGATGCTGCTACCTGAAGCAACCACCAGTCCCACTGGTGTTTCTCAGTAGCACCAGTTAAGTGCAGACAAGCTAAAACACAGGCTGGCATGTTCCTTTCTGACCCTTATTCCTTCTGGCTTGGTTTTTCCTTTTACACACATGTGAGCTGCTTGGGTAGAAATGAGAAAAAAAAAAAAAAATCATTCTTAGACTTATCTTTTCAATTTCTTAATTAAAAAAGAGTTGGAGGCACACCAGCCTTAGTTATGGGAAGCCAAAAAGGTCCATTTCTTACCACAATATACCAGGCACAAACAGTGCAGTGGAACAGCAAATTTGCTTCTTCCAGGGGGAAAGATTAGATTATTTCAGTACCAGTCAGAGAAAAGCTGATGTGACATCTGAGAGGTCTGCTAATCCACAATACAAGAGACAAGCCCTTACATGCAGGAATCGAGAGAGGGAACCCACTTGCCTGTCTGAACACAAAAGCTGGGCAAGTCTGGCAGACACTTCCCTCCAGTTGCTCCAGGATTTGAATTTTCAATTTTGAGTTTTCAGCTTTCCAGGAGAAGACAGTTACATGTAAATCCTTTATTTCATTACCTAGATCCAGATTATCCCAGCACCTCCGATCCGAGGTTATTTATTCATTGTTCACCACACATAAAGTATTAATATCCCACAGCTTCCTGGGGTAACATGCTTTAGTCTGTTGAACAGCAAAGTAAAATATTCATGGCAATCATTCTGTGAGGATCTATCAGCAACAGCCAAGGGGAAGGGAAAAAAAGATGTGGTGGCATTTGCCAATATTCCCCTTCAGCGTGAGAAATTCACTCCTCAAAAATAAACCCCCCAAAACCACGGAGGCAATGCTAACTTTTTATTTACCCCCCATTTCTATTGTGGTTTTAGGCTCCACTAAGGTTACTTGTATGTATTTTGGGTCACAGTGATCTTTTACCAAGGCCATTTTCTGAGGTGAAATGCTCCAAAGGACACAAGTGTGGGCTGTCTGTAGAGATAGAGAGTAAGGACAGAGTAAAGACAGAGAGCAAATAATAGATGTAAGATTATAATGGAGATAAAGAGTAAAGGTAGAGATAGATAATAAATATAACAGTATTATAATAAAGAGTAAATAATAAATACAGTATTATAATAAAGAGAGAGTAAATAATAAATACAGTATTATAATAAAGAGAGAGTAAATAATAAATACAGTATTATAATAAAGAGAGAGTAAATAATAAATACAGTATTATAATAAAGAGAGTAAATAATAAATACAGTATTATAATAAAGAGAGAGTAAATAATAAATACAATATTATAATAGAGAGCAAATAATAAATATAATAAAGATAGAAAGTAAATAATAAATATTATAATAAAGATAGAGATAGAGAGTAAATGATAAATATAATATTATAATAAAGATAGGGAGTAAAGATTTCTTGTTCTG
Organism: Pseudopipra pipra; assembly: GCF_036250125.1. Lineage (NCBI taxonomy): Eukaryota > Metazoa > Chordata > Aves > Passeriformes > Pipridae > Pseudopipra > Pseudopipra pipra. The sequence goes on from NC_087571.1 coordinate 3,744,305, forward strand.
ATTTACTTCTTAGCCCATCCTTCCTTCAGGGTTTGTACTTTGTGAGATGCAGAACAGCTTCTTGGCTGACAAGAGCTTCTCAGACAGCAATAAGCATGAAAATGTGTCTCGTAGAATCCAAAAGCAGTTGTGTTCAGCCAAAATGTAGAAGGCAAACCAGGAGGAGATTGGGAGCCTTGGGGGGGTCCCAACCTGTGGCAGGCCAGGCCAGCAGCACATCCCTGGCTGGGACTGCTGAAGGTTGTGGCAGCAGCAGCTCTGCCAGGCTGGAACAATCAGAATTATTTCCAGCACTACAGCAGATTATGGAGCATCACATGAAGAATTCATGTCAAACTGGGTTTTTTGGTTTGTTTGGTTTGTTTTTTTTTTTTCTTTTCCCATAGCTACAGGGCTTGCATCAAATACAGAAAGATGAGGGGTTTTTTGCTGGTATTAGCCAGGCTCGTGTTCCTGCTGCAGCCTCTCCCTGCTGGGCTGTATTACACAGGCACATCCAGTGCTTTCCCAGGGGCTGAGCTTCCCAGTTTATCTAAGATGCATTTTCCCAGGGTGAGTGGGGGGCAAAGAGCTCCTGTCACATCTGTGGAGTGAGAACCTGCATTACCCTGACAATTTTCTCTCACAGGCTTCAGCCTCCTTGAGTAAATCCATGCCTGATCCAGGTTGGTTTGTGCTGACTGGAAAAGGCACGAGCTTTGCTGCATGAGCCACACAACTGGGGGGCAAGAGAGGCTTTGCCTACAGAAGGATGTTGGAGGGAACAGCTGATCTTTGCATATCAAGATGTTGACATTAAAGCTGAACCTGAGCCAGAGATCCCCACCAGGACACAGACTTGCCACCCATTTTGTGTTATTTCCCAGGGGAACACACGGAATTCCCACCCTGAACTGCCAGGTGTCACATCACCCTGCATCCAGAAGCTGCCACTGCAATTAAACTTCAAAAAATGCTTCCACAAAGTATTCTGGGGTTGCATTTGGGTGACAAGGTCGGTACAAATCCAAGTTTATCATCACCTACAAATCCCTCCTGTGTTTTCAGACCATCTGGCTGTGGTTCTGTCTTTGCTCAAACCTCACCCCACATCAGAGGGGTACCCTAATTCCTCTCAGCTGAGCTCAAGTCACTGGTTTCCCAGCCTAAGGAATGGTTCCTCACATGTCCTTGTGTGTTTTTAACACACTAACCTAACAAAACACTGAATTTCAGAGCAAGCCTTTGACTTCCTCATTTCCATCAAGAACATCCAAGGTCTTCCACGTTCAATCAACATATTCCAAGTGCAGCTTGAATTGTTCACCACTTGAAAGGCAGACTGAGTGCTACTGAGAGCACTGAGTCCTGTAAATCATCTGCTCTCGAGGGATGCCAGCAGGACACTGCTGACAACTGGGAAGTCACATTTCAGGCCTGAACACCAGAAGGTAGAAGGCAGCAAAGGCAGTAATAAAGAACAGAGGCAGCAGAGCACTTAACTCAAGGGCACAAAGCTATAAATACAAGCTCACCCCATCCTGCAGGCACGCACACATCCCCTCCAGGGAAAATCTGCTTCACTTCTTAACTCACACTACCTAAAGCACCTTCCTAAAGATCACAGAACATGCTGAGTTGGGAGGGATCCACAAGGATCACTGATTCCAGCTCCTGGCCCTGCACAGACACCCCAACAACCCCACCCTGTCCCTGAGACCATTGTCTGAACCCTCCTGGAGCTCTGGCAGCCTTGGGGCTGTGCCCACTGCCCTGGGGAGCCTGGGCAGTGCCAACCACCCTCTGGGGGAAGAACCTTGTCCTGAGATCCAACCTGACCCTGCCCTGACACAGCTCCCTGGGGGCTGTCCCTGCTCACAGTGTGTTGGAGCTGCCCCTCATGACAAGCTGCAGACCCCGAGGAGTCTCCCCTCAGTCTCCTCTTGTGGCCCCTCCAGACCCTTCACCATCTTCATGTCCCTCCTTTGGACACTCTAATAACTCTTCCTCTGATAACTCTTCCACCCAAAACTGGCCCCTCCATCCCCCCCAGACTGCTCTCCCAGCCTCACCCTTCACAAGTTTGGGCTTTATTTAACAAAGCTCCATCTTTTTGTGCCACAGTTCATCCCTACAGGAGAAGAGACCCCAGCACCAGCAGCACATCCTCATCACTAAGGGGTATTCCAGCACCCTGAGGTTTTTAAGCAGGCTGACCACCCTTCCCACAGGTCCTTAGGGAAAAACTAAAAGCTCTAAATGGGAAGCATAATTTTACTCCCTTTTAAAGGAGCAGAAAAACTTTCCCTTTTCAGACAGAAAGCTGCCCTCAAAAAGAGGAACTCCAGCATTTTTTTTTTTTCGCTGAGCTCTCTGCTCTTTCAGCCTGGAGAAGCTGCTCAGATGTCAACCACAAAACTCCAGTGAGCAGGATGTGGCAGGGCCTACCCTCTGTGCAGCGTGCCAGCAGTGCTGGAGTTATTTTTAAGCTTTCTGTAATTGATTTAATTTGCATGCAGCAAAGACTCCGATAGGGCAGCAACTATATTTTGCTCAGTGTTTATACAGCACCTGGCAAAACAGACTCCTTGTCCATGCTTAAGGCTCTTAAATGCTAAATAACAGGAATAGATTCATGTACCTTACTGTTGAACTATCTCTGGGCTGGGGGATTAATACAGAACCTCAGGAGAGTTGGAAGTCGGGTGTTCCAAGGTCTTCTGAGTGACAAGTGTCAACCAGACACCATTTTCCAAGGCCTTTCTTGAGGTCAAGTGGTAAATTGTGGTTCTGGTGCCCTTCAAACAGGTCTGTATTGGTTTTTTAGTGATACAAAGCCTTTTGCTGACTCTCAGTGTCAGAACCTGACATTCCGACACTTGGGACGGTGAGGAAAGGAGATTTACTCAGTGTTTCTTAGAAAACCCCAGCCAGTGTTTCTTTAACAGCATATCCCACTCTTCCCTCAACCCCCTGCACCACCAGGGCACTCTCCACCACATCCCTCCTTTTACACATCCCTGCTCCAAGTTCTCCACTGTGTTTGTCACATGGGAGAACCCACAGTCCTCACCCACCCTCTTACACCTTATTATGCAGCCTAGAGCACAGACTTGAATCCTTCTCGTGTTCAGCAACTCCCAGGACATGTTTGCATTCATTTGCTGGCACAAAGTGCCTTTCCACTGGAAAATGTCCTTTCCCCACCAGCAACACACACATCCCGACCAGCCCTCCATCACCAGTGCCATAAGCACCTTCCAGCTCAAATTTGCCTTCCTCTAATGCCAAAGAGCAGCCTTCCCAGCCAGTCTTACCCCAAAAACCAAAGGACTGCAGGAAATCTCATTAAATGCCCAAGTCCTGGCTCCTCATTTTGCCTTCAGAGGGTTTTGTTTGCAGCCAGCAACAGATCAAAGCACATTTGCAGGTATTTGCAGAGCATTGCTGGGACATTGCTGTGACATCTGGGAGCAGCTGAAGGAGCCATCTGTTTTCTACACCATCTGTTTCCCCATATTCCTGTTTTCCCCCCCTCCCAGAAGTGCACATGGAGGAAATTCCCATTCCAGGGGCACACACCCCCCCGGGTTTGCAGGGCACACGCCCCAGTAATTTGCTTCAGAGAGCAAACCCTGACATTTGGCACCAAAATAACACTTGTTCCCTGGAGCATTTATCATTCAATGAAGGGCACATTTTAAATATACATCTCTCCTAAGCAGCTGTGGAAAGCAGCCACAAACACTGCAGAACTGAGAGCAACCAGGCAATATTTCCTTTTAATGAAACAGCCAAGCTGACAAGTTAAATACCTTTGAAACCACGCCAAAAAGAACTTCATTCAGAAGCACCAACAAGCATCAGGACCTCAACTCTTTCCCACCACAAACGCTTCTCGTTGTCCACCAAAGCAAAGTAAAAGAAATCCAGCATAAATAAACCCTGCTCAGACTTTACAGGGTTCATTTCAAACTCTTTATTCAATGGTTAACTTAGGCTAGTCTTGCTCAACTTCCTTTGCCAGATAAAAATCGTGACCTAGAAAAAACAATTTTTGCTGTGGAAAGCAGCAGTGTTGGTAATTGAAGTGCAAGGAGAGGAAAGATAAAAGCACTGGGGAAAGGCTTTAAGTTTCTGTGGAGGCCTGGGGAGAAACATATTTAAGCTTTAATGTGGTATGACATGAGCAGACTTAATAAACCGTTGTTAGATCGTGATCCAGCTTCTTCCTGTATCCTCTTCCCTAAATTCCTGGAGCAGGGATGAAGCACCAGGCTCTGGTCAAAACAGCTCCAGTTTTCTCAAGGTTTTAAATGCAGTGGGTTTAACCAGGGCAATTCCTTTTATCTCTGCTTGCCCTGGTGTAGCAATTTCTTTATCTTCTGGGTCAGCTCATGCAAAGAAATAAGTTTCAACTCTTGCTCTTTCCTCCTTGCCCCCCTAACCCCTGCCTGGCATCTCTTCCTGGGCTTTTTGTGCGCGTTCAGCACATGCAGCAGCTGCTGGGAATGGAAAAGCTCAGCACGGGCTCCATCTGCTGGGACACGGGACAAACCTCGGGATCTGCTGGCACTTCATCCCAAAACGGGGATGAAGAGCTCAGGAGAAGGTTTGGGAGCCTCTGGCAGCCACGGCATCGATGCAAGACGTGCATTGTGCCCATAGAGCTGCAAATCCAGGAGGCAGACACCTGGATAAGGCAACAACTAGGTGGCCTGTGCTTATTCAGGCTCTGCTGAAACTCATTTTTCATCTTTTTTTCCTATTGGATTGGAGCGATTTGTGCTTCCCAGAGCATCCATGAGAGCTGAGAACAATCCCCTGCTCCAAACCGGAGCAAACCCCTCCCAGGCAGCGACTTCCTCTGATTTGTGACCTCGAGCCTTCACACCCCTTTAGCACTTCTAATTTCAGTGCTAAATGAATTTTTCCAACCAACCCAAGTTCCTTGCCAGGCTGAGCTTATCCTGTATATCAGGCTGATCACAGCTAACATGGAACAGGCTGCTGGCAGCTTCCCTGGGGAATGCTGGTTGTGAAACGGAAGCAGGAGGGATGTCTGTGCTCTGCAGGCATCCCACGAGCTCCCTTCACATGCACTTCTTCCTCCTGACAGGCAAAGCTGGGATTTCAGTGGCAGCAGGAACTAATAAGCAGGCTTTTCTATTTTTTTTTCCTCCCACCCCTTCTACATTTAAGGGGGGTCTCTGTGAGATTCTACAAGCATATAGTTAAAAACGTGGTGTTTTAGCATCCATTTTCCCTGCAGAACCAGGTTGTGCTGCAGTGAAATGAAGAAAAAAAAAAAACCAACACAGGATCCTAAAGAAAATATCAATAATTGGGGTGTGCACAGAATTTTTCAGGCCACAAACTCTTTTGCTTATCTTTTACAACGAGAACATCAGTGGCACAAAGACACTTCCTGTTAATGCTGACATTTTGCAGGAGAACCACATGGACCCATCTTCCAAAAAACTGTATAAATATATCCCCACACCCAGCACACAAGAGGCTCATCCCTGGTGAGGCACTGGTGGATTCCCAACAAACCAAGGATAAGGAATAGGGGTGGAAAGATGAAGTATTGCCCATATTACCACCACTGTGTTGAGGTTTATCAGTGCTGAGGCGCTTTGGGTAGATGGTGAGTTACTCAGTGACTGAAAATGTGCCAGATATTTTCACTAGGATGAAGAAAGATACATTAATCCTTTGCACAAATTGATATTTTATCATTTTTGTTCTTTTAGGACTGGAGGACAGCACAGAAAAAAAAAATCAAATTATCTCCTTTTTCAAAGGCATCCCCTCACTCCTGGTAAGTGGAAGGGTTACAAGACAGACCCAGATATTAGAAATACCAACAAGCTGCTTCTCCACACCTCCTCTGTCTCAGAGGGATGTGGGATTTAACTACACTGATTCCTGGAGTTAAAAAGCCCTTTGAAATCTTCAGTCAAGACACAGGGTTCAGGAAGTGCATGTTATTAACATTTCCAGCTAACAAGCTGCTGTTGTCACTGTATTTCTTTGATATGTATTTGACAGGGTTGTCCAGAAACTGTTTTTTAAACTGCAATTTAAACTCTGCCAAACAGACCTTCTCTTAGTACAGCAGCAAGGAGTTGGAACCGATCTAATAATCAGAGAGCAATTAAGAGTAAAAAGTGATTGTTAACAAGAACATCGTTGCAAGGTAAGGCTGTATAATGGTAATTAAATGTGTTCTGCTCCTTGTTTTCAGCCTCATCTGGCCCCACTGTCCCTCCTCCCCTCCGAGCCCACGAGGTGGCACCGTTACTAAAAGAATGAGTTTAGGAATTAATTATTTCATAACCCATTAACCAACAGCCAAATACAACCCCCGAGCTCCTGCTGAAGTTGCAAAGTGCATTTTTGTGGCTTTTAAATGCCCTTTTTTTCCCCCCCTTAAACCAACAGAGAGAAAGAAATAAAAAGTCAGATAATCTTTTCTGCCTTTGTAGAGCACCTACTGCCAAGACAGAGCTCAGAGAGGCTCTTCAGTGCTTCTGTAAATCAAATAACATCCATCCACCCCCTCTGAGGGACAGGATGAGACACAGAGCCTTACTTCTGGAGATATATATATATTTATATATTTTTTTTAACAACAGCTACTGACTGGACTGCAGTTTTAATAAACCTGTGTCTCTATGCCCCAGAGCTCTCATCCTGTTGTGCATCTCCTCCCCAGCCCTCATTTTCTTAACAATGACATCAAACAGAAGCACCATCACTCTCATTGGGTTTGACATATGCCTCAATATTTAATGACTTCAAGAGACCACTGCCTTCCATCTTTGGGGCCCTTGTTATATGTCTGAGATTTTTTTTTTCCCTCCGTATTTCACCTCCAAATGATAAATATGCCCTGATTTTCTGTTAAATACCCTGGCCAGCAATTGCTGAGAAATGTTGCATTTCCATTTAGCTCAGGGAGACACATATTTCTCCTTAGGAAAATAACCATAAGAGCATTTTTTCCCCCCCTCTCAGAGCAGCAGTTTAACAATGTCAGTACCCACAACCCATAACACTGCAGATATCTGATGTAAATAAAATTATACCCAGTACAAACCACTAAAAAAGGAACAAAGTTAGAAGCCTGAGTTCTCCATGGAGGATATAGAATGAAGTAGCACATCTAATTATGGTGGAAAATTCACTCCCATTCACTTCCTGAACAGTCCAACCACCTTTGGATCAACCACATCTTCAAAACCCTCAGGTGCTACAAAGCTGAGACCAAATTTGGTTAAAATCAGTCCTTGTCTTCACCTTTGAGCACAAAGAACAAGTGACACCTATTTAGGTGACTCCTCCATCAATACTACACATACTCAGGGTGGAACCCTAATTAACAAAGATAAGTGGAAACAATAAATTGCCTTGTTTTGTTTCAGCTCCAGTGGCCGTTCAGAGCCAGGCTGAACAATTCCCAGTGTTTTCCTACTCAGCAATCGTGAGTTTCTGCTGCTAAAGATCATTCTGCCCTTCTCTGAGCCCACTGTAATCAATGTGACAGAGGAGAATCTGAAACAAGGTGACATTTTCTACTTCACTGTGCAAAACACAAAGTGGGAGTAGGTTGCATTCCCAAACTACCAGCAGCCACAAGCACCTTAACAAGTGAAGGGAAAAATGGACAGAGAAATCCCACGCACTGTCTGGGGGGTGTGTGCACATGCACGGGTGGCAGGAGCCCTCTGGAATCTCTGCAAGGTGGTGGATGTGCCTTCCTGCCAGAGGAATTACCAAAACAGGCCCCAAATTGACTCATTTCCCCCCATATATATCAAGTTTCTATTCTTCAAACACTAAAAATCACAAAGCACGTGAAAGGCTTCCCTCATCTCATGCCCTTGCCCTGGAAGCAAGGCAGGCTGGGAACACCCTCATTCCCATTTCTCATCCCCATCATTTTCCAGTTTGGGAGTAGAAAAGAGTCCCCTGTTCCAAATGTGGGCTTATCCCTTCTCCCAGGAATTCCCTGTCCTTTCTTACCCACCACCTGGATGTACACTCAGAGCAAAAGTGAGTTCATGCCAAGACACATGAACTGGAATTCTGTTCTCCTGCCAAACTGAGGGCAGTAAAACAAAGTGAGAGAAGACCTTCCCCTCTGGACTAAGTTAGAGGATTAACTGGTAAAAACTGGGAATTCTAATTTATACAAGGAAAAGAACCAAACAACATTCTCAGGTGATTCTGGGCAGCATGAAGTCTATGCCACATTAATGGGGGGCTTTCACTGCAATGCTCAAATTCATGATCTGTTTGTTCTGCAAAAACTCTGGAAGGTAAAGCAATTCCACCACTTTTACCTTTCACTAGAACAACCCAGCTCCTTTAAAAATGAAGGCAGAGGTGTTAGGTTCCAGCAACACATCCCGATTTTTCTTGCAGTGTTCCTCCCTCTGACCCTGCAACTTATAAAAATTTACATCCACTAACCAAGATTCCAACCCTGAGCTGCAGCAAACAGCAATGTTGACAGGCATTTGCCCAGTTAGAGGCACTAATCCTAACAGAGCACGACCTGTGAATTATTCATTGAGCAGCATTTTTCTTTCCTTTTTGCAGTTAGACACTGAAAAACCCCCAGTTTCTTCTCAGATGATCTGTAACAATCTGCATATCTGGCTGAAACATTTTTTTCCTTTTAACAGGCTTTTAGTTATGCTCGGTGGAGTGTGGAACTTCTTTATTCAGACACCAAGGGACACTTCCCAACAAGTCCACGCAGCCAGAAGGCTCAGGGAGCCCCGTGGAACCCAATTCCTGAGGTGAACACACAGCCTTTAAGTTCTTGTGGCAACTCTGACATCACACCTTTGAGCAGCAGATGAGGAATTTGAGTTAATCCCCTGCCTTCCCCCTCTGTTACACAACTGCTTCAGCCCTTCAGACATCCAGTCATCCCACTGGAGCGGGGTCAGGGCAGATCTGCTGCCAAATTATTCTGATCAACTGAGGGCTGCAGAGCTGTCAGTCTGGAGCTTTAAATGAACATCCACCTTCAAGACAGAGCATCAGGCAACAGGACAAGAAACAACTCACTTGACCTTGAGAGAGAGAGAGAGGGAGGACTATTTTTTAGCCTCTGATCCTCCAAGATGAGGAATATTTACTGCTCCATCCTCCATCTCAACACTTCAGCTCCAGCAAAGCCTTCACTTCAAAGTAACTCAGTAAAATACACGACAGGGAAAGGACCTGCACAAGCAGAGGGGATACCATGACATTCATTGCTGTTTGCACAGGAAAAAGTTGTCTCAGCACAGGACCACATTTCCCAGCAGATGTTAACAAGCACAGCAGCTTTTCTGCCACTTTTCTCTGCCCACCCAGCCCGGCAGAGGAGCTGTGGGTGGAACCCAGAGTAACACTCCTGCTCCAGCTCTCCCTCCCTTCTGAAACTCAGAGGATTAATAACTCCAGTTATGCAGGCAAGTGATCAAAATCCACCTGCTAAAGAGGAGGTGGTGGTGGTGCAGGGAAAGTTAATCACAGAAATACTGAGGTTGGAAAAGACCTCTGGGATCATCAAGTCCAAACTTTGGCCAAACCCCACCTTGTCAAGTCGAGCAGAGCAATGAGTGCCATGTCCAGTCATTACTGCCACATCCAGTCTGAGTCAGAACTGCCAACTAACTACATGGAATAGTAAAAGTGGTGCCAAAACCACATGGAAATATCCTTTATTCTCTGAAAGGCCAAGTTCACTTCCATTTAAACCCCATGCTCATGTCAGGCAAAGGCCAGAACACAGCCTGGTCCATCTGTCAGCAAAACCAGAAATCCACAGTAATATTAATGATATAGTAATATTAGTGACCAAGTGTCCCCCTTTCCCCAGAAAATGAACTTTTTAGTGAATTATCTCCCTGTTTTTCTTCTCGCTATGAAGAAGGGATACAGCATCAGAGAAAAGCTACATCTGCACACTGTCCAGTGCCAGAACTTGCTTCCCCTGGGTGACAGACCACCCAGCATCCCCTGGCAGAGACAGCAGGGCACAAGTTCCTACAATTTATCTTCCCAAGGGCCTTTTTTTTTTTCCCCTGTCTCCCAGACATGTTATTTTGTCTTCAGCTCCAAACAGACACACAGTGTACTTAGGAAAGATATTTACATTTTGAAAGCATTTCCATTAACTGGCTTTACTCCCCCCCCCCTTGCTTTTTGAAGGTCACTCATAAATTATTCAGAGCCACATACTGAAGGAACATGCAAAGCTCAACTTTTTACATACTCTGGAGTTAAAGGACCAATTTCCATCAATAGAGAATCACAGATGTGGCAACCTGTGGGCTGTTACATCCAGCCTGTAAATCTATTTAAGCACAGCAGTGATACAGCACCAAGCACAAAAACACACGAGGTGCTTCAAGGAGTTCAGTAATGCAGAGAATATTTAATCCTGGAACACAAGCAGAGGTTGATAACCCATCTGATCTCTATATAGATATATAGAACCATAACTAAGCACACAGTGACTCATTTCAAAGCCCAGAGCTGTTTATTCTTTCTGAAGTTCCACAAGAGCCCTGGCATGGGGTTCCAGATAAAACATTGAGCCATCCACTTGTGTGAAACAGCACCAAGTCAGGAATAGACTAGTTTGGGTTTATCTTCTTCTCCTCATTTCCCTTGATTGAGTAAAAATAGTTTATTTTTTGCAGTCAAACATATAGTTCCTAAGGTATTGTACAGATTAATCCCCTAAATAAAACTGGTTATTAAGCAGTTTCCTCCAAGTAATCAATACACAGGAGCTCTCCTACCTCTGGAGCCAGACAGACTCTAGATTGGATGTCTCAGGCTTATATACCTAAACTATATCTAAATTACCTCTTAAGCCAAAGGTTTAATGTTTGGATTTACTCTGTTCCTCTAGGAAAGCCCTGGTGGGAGTGGCAGAGGGAAGAGGGAATTCCCACCCTCCTCCACAGTGGCTGTGTGAAAGCTGCCCTTGAGCCTGACCTGTTTGAGCACCAGTTCAAACAGAGGTTCCCCCAGCACTGGGTGTCTCCCATTCACAATCCAAGCTTCAAACCCTTCAAATCACAGCAGCCTGGGAAGATGAATCCCCCCCCAGGAACTGGTTAAAACTTGTCATCCTCATCACACGCCTCAAGTCCTGAAAGGCTTCATCTCATCCAAGTCATACTTTGCAGGGCTGATTAATTCCACAGAATTTATTGCCATGACAAAAGACACAAGTGTTGCCCAAGACAGCTCTGTCATGTATCTGTGAGGAGCAGGAAATGAGTCACCTAAATTCGGGATCTACTTTCCTGCAGCATCTGTTCCTCATCTGGTGGCAGAGGGCTGGAGAGCATGATACTGAGCATCAGCTTACACCCAGGATACACAACTTGGAACCCAACAGACACAAGGAGGTGCAGCTGGTAACCCAGGAGGGGTTAGCCAAAGGACCTGACTGCTGAGCAGTTCTCTCCACGTGCACTTTAAATGACAAGAGAAGGAAAATCCTGCTCCCAGTCCAGTGTTTCTGGCAAAGGCACAGCGTTCTGAGGGACTGCACCAGCCAGAGAACCTCTGCAGCTGCCTGGCAGTGTATAAATGAGATGTCTCCCCTATGCTGAACCATTTCCATTTCTACCTTTGACCTCCTTGTCCTTTCCCCTCCCATCCACCTTTTAAAAATATTTTGTATTTTAAGTCCGCCGCGAAAAAAAAAAAATTCGCAGTTTGGAGCTTTTCCAGGTTGGAGCCTTCAAGTCCCTGTCAGCAGAAGCCTCTGAGTTAAAAGAAAGAAATCTGCAAAAATCTGACACCTGCCACTTTCCATTGAGCTTTGGGTGGAAAATGTCCCTGGCCTCTTCCATTTTTAATGTCAGGCTCAGCCTGGCGGAAGAGATTACCTCCAGGTAAAGTCATTCAGAACAGGAGCTGAGTGCCAGGCCCCTCCTCATTCCCTGCTCCACCACAGCCCTGGGTGCTCAGCATCACTTCTGCAGTGATAACCCTCTCACGGTGTGGTTGGGAGCCCAAAGATATCCTGATGGGATTCCCCTCTGCAATTCCCTCACAGGAACCACCAGCTCCTTTCAGAGCTCATTTCAGCAACCTCCAGCTCCACAGGTATTTAACAGCCCCCCAAATGCCCTTATTAGTCATCAAGGGGGGGGGGAATCTCAGCTGGGAAAAGCCAGTTTTGTTCCAAAACCTCTAGGATTATACATTTTAGCTCCTCCCAGCCTAGGATGGCTGGGTGTATATATGCAGTATCCTGCACATATGCCAAGGGAACAGCCCCCTCCTCTGCCATAAATCAGCACTTCTGTGCTGCAAACAGGAAAGAAACAATAATATAAATAGTTATGAGAGTTTGCTTGGGCCAGAAAATTGTTTGGTATGTTCCACATTTGTATGGAGGCTTTAGGTTTAAATACATTTGGATTAGAAGTGAATCCCATTGAAACACTTGGATTCCCTCCCCAGTTCCCTCTCAGAGATCAAGATCTCCAACCCAGCAGAGGAGGAAAACCTTCTGGAAACTGCCTGGAAAACCTTCCAGACCAGAATTCCACACCAGAAGGGGACCTCAGGATCAACAAGGTGGGACCACCAACCTACAGTTCTTCTGATAAGAAAAGCAAACAATTCCAAATGAAAATAAAGCTGCCTCAGAGGTGATGCATTTCTGACCAGGACTCAAGCCTATAGGCTGCCTAAATCCTGACAGACAATGAGCAGATCACCTGAACAGGGAAATCTGGAAGGGGAAAGGAATTCCTGAAGGAAAATTAGTAACAGAAGAGCTGAAAAATGGTTTCCCTCTATGCAGAAAAGTTGTGACGTGATGAGAGCAAGATTTCACTAGATAGGGTTCATATCTTAATTAGTACCACACTAATTACTTTGAAAAACAAAATAATCTTTAACTTTCTGGAAAAACAGGATTTAAGTTCTGCCATGGTGACCATCCCTGACAGTGCATGGAGAATCCACCAGCTGGCTCTGCTTCCTTCCCTATGTACAGTTTTTGGGGAACCTGCATCCCTCACATCCCTCCAGGAGCTCTCCAGCCCGGGGTCAGGGCATTCAGGCCCAGAGGTGCCCATGGACAGGGTTTAGGGAAGGTTTCCACAGCTGCTCATCCCCCTCCCAGCTTAATGGATTCCTTTAGCTCAACACAAAGTACCTTTTTCTTTTTTTTAATCAAGTCCTCAGAAATTTGCTTCAAGTGCCATTTTGAGCTGAATATTATAACTTGAATGTTCCAAAATAGAAGGAAATAAAAGCAAAAGGGATGTCATTTCCCCCTCACTAATGTCATGAGATACTGATGCTCTTTATTTATTGATGGAGTGCTCTCACTCCAGTCTAGCAATCTCAACATCTTCATGAATATTTCTATGCACAGGGGAAGGAGATCCTTCTGCTTCTGTCCTTACTGCTGGGACCAGGAAAATTGGTTTTCCTTAGACATGCTGGGCTGCTCTAACTTGGCTATCAAGAAACAGGAACAAACTCATCTTCTCCGTGTGCTCTCCTAAAACTAAAACTTGTAACGAACAGAAATCCAGTTTCAAACAGCCAGGAATCCCTTGGAGAAAGATTATTCATTTAATAACATGATTAATTCACAGCCTGGTGGCAAGGCTTTTCCAAATCCTCAAACCCAGCTCCCAGGAATGGTCACAGGAGGTGGAAGGAAGCAGAAGAGCAGAACAGTAACTCTTGAGGGAGATTTTATCAGACCCACATGAACAAGGAAAGATGGAATAAAATCCCTTCAAAACATGATGGAGAGAGTCCAACACACCAGTCTATACAGAATATTCCAACAGGAACCAGGCTAGAATTTCATCCAGTCACCTCCTGAAACAAATGCAGAGCTGGAAGGGGAACTTTTAAGAACATTTACCCACATTAGAATCACAGGTTCCCGTGTCCCTCGAGTGCACTCAGGATTTCCCTCCACTTCTCAAGTGTCCTTTGGGTTTAAGTGGCTTTGATTGGTGCCACTGGGACTGTCAGCAAAGCTTTAGGAACTGAGCAGAAAGCCTTTCCAAGGGTTTTTTTATCCATCCTAAGTCAGTGTCACAGCCCCAGTGACCACTCTGGCACTTTAATGGGAGCTGAAAGAGCAGGTCTTGGAACCTTCACTCCTTGCACTTCACATTAAATTAGTTATATACATTAAATGATTATCTTAGATGGCATTATTTAAACATAACCTCAGAGGACACTTGCCTGGAGCAAAGCTGCAGCAGAGGAGCTGAGCCATTGTGTAGCTCATCTATAAATGAGTGTACAACAACATGTTTGCTCGTGGAGGTGTGGCCAGGCAAGTCCAGAAGCTCCAACAATTTTTGGAGCATATGGACACACAGGGAACAAACCCAACCCCCTTAAAACCACACTGAGAAATCAGTATTTTACAATGATACAGCAGTTTTTGGACAGGCAGTCAGCACGTGGCTGCCTTCCTTAAAAATCAACACTATCAGCTTCACCCCAAAATCTCAGGGATTTCATGAAATCCCAAGAGAAGGAGAAAGTAAATCCTAGCTTGCAATAATTAAATTTGAGAGTTCCATACAGCACCAAGCAGCAAGAGAGGAGTAATGCTACATATAGCATTAAGGTGCCAGAGAGAAGAACAGAAGTGAGGACAGGAGAGATGTGGAAATCCTGCAGTGACCATTTCCACCTGGAAATGAGCTCCTGGATCCTCCTCTCCCCTTTTCTAAGGCTGAATAAATGAGAAGGACAAGAGAACCAGTGTGGCAGCAACTTCACTGAATGTTCATTAAACAGTCAGGAACATATTTATAACAAAACACATAAATTCCTTTCCCTTGATTTATTTTTTTCCAAGGGACTTCTTTTTGAAATCAGCATTTCTTATAAAAAAAGATTAAAATCTCTTCTAATATTGAGGGGTTTTGCTAACCCAGGTGTGCTACATTCTGGTAACCAAAGCAAATAATTTGCTTTTCTATGGGCAGCTGGCAGAACTTTGTCCCACAAAGTGCACCCTGTGATGGGAGGGGGCAGGAACAGAAACTCCAGTCTGGTTGTTTATTAGGAGAGAGTTTAGAAGTCCTTGGACAGCAGTTACCTGAAAGCACCTCAGAGGCACATCATGGTTTGCTATTCTAGAGCACATCCTTATGAATTTGTGCACAAGCAACACTAATATTTACATTTAAAGTACCAAAATATTTGTTTAAGCAGGAGCAGAATAGAAAACTGAAACACCATGTTTACCTTTCACCTCCGACATTTCATTTCAAAAGGCTTTTGGGGTAAAAAAGAAAACCTCCTTAAGTTTTTCTGCAGGTCAGACTTCACTAAACTTTGAGGTTTTTTTTTTTAAGAAATAAGTTTGTATAGAGACAGTGCTCAAAATGAGCCTTTTTACTTCTGCTGCACTTGAGGGCACAGATATTTCAATATAAAAACGAGCTGTGAGGAGTTTAAAAATAGATTTTATACTCATAGTTGGTGTGTTAACAATGACTGTGCTGTGCAAAAGGAATAGAGAAGAAAAATTGAGAAAGAAAAAGTGCTGAGTTTCCCAAAACAGGTCAGTGACAGGGCCAGCAGCAAAGCTTGAGGGCATCTCCAACTCCCACATGCCAAGTTATTAAGCCATTCCTAAATTATTAAGCCATTCCTAACTCAGAGGAACAACTACGTGCCAGGAAAAGTAATTTTAAAAGTTCAATTTACATTTGACATTAAGATATTCAATTAATTCAATACTGAGCTCTATTTAATAATTTACATTCAGCATTATTCCTGCATTAAGAGCCTCAAAAGCCTCAAAGCTTCTCTAAAATAAATCCACACCAAGACAAGAAGCACCACCAGAGCTGAACTATTGATGTTCAGAGGTAACAGGCACTTAAAATAAAAACCCCCACAAACACCCAAGCCTCCCCAAGCTCAGGTTTAAGCACAATAATTCCTAAGCAAACTCACTCAATCCTCCTCCAGCATATCTCTGTATTTTCCTGTATTTTACTTGTGATAAAATTAACTTCACGTGCTCAAACCCTTCATAAAAGTGCATAAAAACCATACTTGTTTTCAAATAAAGTTATTCTGAAGCATTAAAAACCCCAAGGTTCTTGCTTACCTTACAGTAAAAGCAGCAAACAGTCGTTTCCCCAGCTGTAATTTTCACATAAATACTTCTTTCTTTACTTAAGCTCTTCTTCCCAGCCAGTTTATTCAGTTTTTCCTGCTACATTTTCAATCGTTATCATTAAAATCACATTATCATTAAAAAAATAAAATTAACAAAAAATTAAAACCTTTAAAACTACAAGCCATTAGCTTTTTTCTGCCATTTTCTACCATGACTTTGCCACTAAAAAACCAGCCCTGCTTCTTCCCTGCTTTTTAAGTTGTGTTCTGACCCTCCCTCTTTAATCCCAGGTGCTGCCCACCTGTGATTTCTCTTATTCTTCCCACCTGGGAGACCCAGAAAAGCTCCATTTGCCAATTTTCCAATCTCACAGCTGGGAAATCAAAGCCCGGAGTTTCATTGGCAGGTTTTTCTGAGGGAACAGGATAAAACTCAGCATTTGGAGGCCCTTGGCTCCTGATTTTGTGTTTTTCCTGTTAGCAGAGCCCTGAATTCTGAAGGTAAAGAAACATTCCTGTTTGGTTATAATGTCTTTGTGCATTTTTTACAATGGTTAGTGATTTTTTTTTCTTCAGGCATTTAGAGCTGTAGTTCAAAACAAAGGCCTTGTATTGTAAAAATATTTAAAATTTTTTATAGTAATGGAAACTAAACCTTATAGGTTTTGACCTGGTTTGCCTTCTGGTATAAAATCAATAATATATTGTAAGTAGCTTGGGCTCAGTTCTTTGTTTTTGTAGCATCAGCATAAAGTTGGTGGATTAAAAATTCTGTTGCTGTGTATGAGGAACTGTTTATATTTAATGTCCTGAGTTGAGTTACAGGCTCACATATTAAATAAAGCTATAGAAAAAGGCAGCAGCAAGGGTGTTTTCCCATAAAACAAATAAAAACTGGAGTAAAGAGCTGCGTGGACTGAAGTTTTAAGGAGCTTTTTAGTGGTTGGTTTCCCCCTCAAATACATTTACTGACACTACGAGTGCTGAGCTTCTCTGAAGTGAGATTTTTTAGTGATACTAAATGACTAATAGTGCTTTTGTGATCAATTATTGAAGCCTCCTTGAGAAAGGAGAGCTCCTTAAACAACAACTGCTTTACCAGGCAGTGTCTGGGTCCCAGTACAGAACAAAGCAGCCTTTCCTCCAGTGGCTTATGGTGCAAAGAAATCCATGGGAAGGGGTTGATTTTCTACCCTGATACTTTTTATTGCATGTTTTTTGTTGAGAGACTGGTTTATTTGTGCTGTTTGTTTTTCCCCTTGTATTTTTGTGCCTCTCTCTCTCAGTTATAAATCCAAAAACAGAGCAGCAAGTGGTTTTGCTCGAGAGATTCCTAATTCAAAGTGTTCCTTGAGCCCTCCTGAGGAATAAACTGTGGTTTTTCTACTTATTATATCAATAATCTGCTTAAATCACTTAAACTGTGTGAGATAAGTTTATGTAGGGAGTCCTGGAGAACAGGATTAATAAAGAGCCAGCACAAGGCTGTGTTTCTGCTGGGTCATAACAATTCTGGAACAAAATAGAGTTTCTGGATGTGTTTTGGGTGGTGGGGAGTGGGTTTGCAGCACTGGGGGGCAGCTCCAACTCCAGGGGGAAGAGGGAGGTGAAAGGAATAACCTGATACACGAAAAAACCCCAGTAGAAAGTAGTTAAAGGGTCCCTCTGTGTGCTTCCACTAGCTGAGGTGCAAGAACAAGCCACTGGGTGCTGGGCAGGATCTTGGGATGTCGGGTTTATTAAGATTTAATGTTTAAAAGAGTGTGTTTTCTGGAAGGATTTATCATCCAAGTGTCTGACAGTGGGACAGCCCCAGGGAAGACACCCCAAAAGTGGTTGCTCTATTGCCTGTGAGGGTCTCTGCAGATGTTTGAATACAGGAGTTGTAGTTTGAACCTGCTCCAGACTTAAAACTTGGGGTCTGCCAGGACCAGTGCAGGAGCTCTGAAAAATGCAGTTTTTAAAGGGTTTTCATGGGATGTTTTTATTTGATGGTGATCATCTGCTGCTGTTCCAGTGCTCTCCCTGCTGGGAAGGGCACGATGCACCTCCCATGCTTGGGCAGTCAAAGTGTTCCCAAACCCACCTGGAAAAATTTACCCCTTCTGGAAAAATGCTGTGCTGTGGAGAGGAGCTATTGCCCCAAAAACACGCCAGCAAAGGCCTGGGGAGGATGTGCTGGGGTGTCCCTGTTTTCCTGCCTGGGAACTGTCACCCAAACCAGTGAGGTGCCCCTGCCACAGCCAAACACCCAAGGGAGAACCCCCCGTGCCCCCCCCAGCTCTGAGGAGCTTCCTGAAGGGGCTGGAGGCAAAGTGAGGGCTGTGGAATGACTTGTCTGAGATGATGGAGAGGAGATTTTTGTGTGCATGGCCTCCTCTTGCATCTTCCACATCCCCCTCCTCCTCCTCTTGCATCTTCCACATCCCCCTCCTCCTCCTCTTGCATCCTCCACATCCCCCTCCTCCTCCCCGTGCATCCTCCACATCCCCCTCCTCCTCCCCGTGCATCCCAGCTCCCGGAATTCCCACGGAGGGTGACAACTGGAGGGTGCCAACCCTTCTCCCTCTCCTGGTTCCTGATGTATTGATTCTGTTAAAGCTCAGCAGGGTGCTGGGAATTTTGCAGCAGAGCTTGGGACATCTCCTGTCAGGCTCCTAATGCAGGGAGACAGGCTTGGTGCCTGCTTGGCTCCTGGAGGGATCCAAGGCATGGATCTCCATCAATCCATGTCCTGCACTGGGAATCCACGGGCTCTGCAGACCCTCCCCCAGCTGGGAAACCAGCAGCAGGTTTGACCAAGAGTGTGGGGGAAAAGTTCTGAGGGAATCTGCTCTTAAGTTATGGATTAGTGGAGCTGCTCTGTGGGAACTGTTCCATTCCCTAATAATGACTGATCCTGGATCACCCACCCATGTTGGGTGAAAAAATCTCACCTCAGAGAGGCTCAGCACTCGTGGTGTCAGGAAATGTATTTGAGGGGGAAACCAACAACTAAAAAGCTCCTTAAATTTGCTGCTTAACAACTAAACGTGAAGAGGAATTTAGTTGGGTGAACAACTAAAGAGCTCCTTGGATTTTGCTGCTTAAAACATTGTGTTTTAAGAGAGAACAGCTGTTCTGGAGAGGAGGAGCCAAATGCTGCTCTTGTTCTCATCTGAGCCTGGGAGGGGCAAATAAAACTTTAATGCAACTGGATGCAGAAGGGTGATTTTTATCCACGTTACTGTCTTTGGTATCAGTTTGAATCTGAGGTTTGATCTTTGTGCAGTGTTTGTTGTCTTTCTGTAAGTGCTTGCAAAGCTCTGTCATGGACAGGTAAGGTGCTAAATTCCTATGGAGCTTCCAAGTGTTGTGCCCCTCATTAAGGACTTCATAAAAATCGCTGTATTTTGTAAAAAAGCAGAATATTCTGAGTTGGAGGGGACCACAAAGATCATTGAGTCCAATTCCTGGCTCTGCACAGGGTTTAGTTTCATCCCTGGAGAGGGAAAGAACATCAATCCCTGATTTTATGGTGAAGTCTGTAGGAATTATGTGTAGGTGGGGTTACACAGAGGGGGAGAGAGAGCTTGAAACTGGAGTCTGATGTCCCAAAGCACAGTCTGGCAGCTCTTTCTCTTAGGATTTAGAAACACTTTCATAATTGCTCCTAAGGGGAAAAATTTTTGTCCTGTATTCCAGAGCTGCCCTTTGGCACCACGATGGGTAAAGATGTTTGATTTGCCACCCCCTGTGTATGATGGAAAGGAATATCTGAGGTGATTTTTAAAACTTGCCCCCCTCTGTGACTGCACTGAGGTGAAGCTGAAGATGGGCTGTAAAAGTCTCTCAGGCTGCCTAAAAAATGCCCTTTGGGAGTGAGTTATGAGTTGCACCCACTAAATGCAGACAACTAATTTGTGCTAGATTTGGCTTTTTGCTCATCAGTGTAAAATTAAATCCCTTTTTAGGAATTTTTTTTCCTTCTCTCCTAGAAACTCCAAAAGAAAACCACAGAGTAAGTATTTCCAGCAAGACCAAAAGCTTTAATCCTGCAATTTATTATCTAGGAAAGAGAACAAAGCTAATGCATCTGTGTGTTTATGATCCAAGGAGTGTGTGTGATTCTTCCAAGAGTGTCTTTCTAACCCTTGAGTGAAGAATCTGATTTTTTTTTTTTTAAATTTTTTTTTTTTTCCAGGCTGGATTTTTACTGCCTCCAAACTTAACTGTTTTAACACTTAAAAAAAAAAAAAAACAAACCCACATATATTTTGCTGCTAGAAAGGAGCTGCACCTCACCCACATGACTGGTCTGGGCTATTAATCCCAGCTGATGGCAGGGAGGGGCTCTTGGGGGAGGCAGCCATGTGGTGAACACTGAGCACAGTGGTTTTTTCTCCTGCTTCTCTCCTCTCCACACGAGCCAAACTGTTCTGTGCCGCCGTGGATGTGAAGTCCCTGCACTGCCTCTGCCTCTTCTCCTCCCCAAACTCCCCGGGCCTCCGTCGGCAGCTGCAGAGCCCTGAAAGCTCTGCCCGGCTCCGGGTGGAACATGGACAAGGAGCTGGATAGCAGGAGGGAAGAAGGAGTGAAGTTGGTGATTTTTCTGGCACATGGATGCAATTACACTCAGTGCATTCCAGAGGCGTTCCTTTGAATCCTGTGCAGGTCTGCCTGCTGTTCCTGGGAGAAAGGAAGGAAGAAAAAGGGAGGAAAAGTCCCTCTTGCTTGGAGACGGAATGTCTGCACTTCCAATCCTCTTCCTAGGTAGGTTTTGTTTAGTTTTTTTAATCAAACTTCCACGGGTCTCCTCTGTAAGAGTGAAATTCGTTTCTGGTGAGCTGGAGAGAGGGGTTTGTGAGGCAAAAACTTTCATGGAAAACTGTAATTTCAGCAGTGTTCGGGCTCTGATGCTTTCCTCGGCGCTTTATTAGCAGGTTGATCACCAGAGATCTCTTGATATCCGGATTAATTTTAAAATTGCTGGTTAAATGGACTCATTTGGGAATGTGTGTCTCTTGTTTTTGCTTTTCAGTGATAAACTAATGAGGGGCTTGAGCCCCTCTGGCAGAAAAAGGTGAACAAAATGTCTTTGTTTCAGGCGTAGGGTCAAATTTGTGTAACTGTTTTGATTTGCTTGGGCACTCAGCTTTCAGTTGTTTGTTGGTTTTTGTTTTTTTTTTTAAATAAAAAGGGGTTATTGTTTCCAATGGATGGTTAAGATTAGAAACAGATGTGTTGAAGTGCAAGAGGGAGGAGTTGGGGGAGAAAAGGATGGGAGAAGGGACACGAAATGGGAAAGGGAAGAGAGAGGGCTGCCGAAAGAAGGGAAAGGAAAGAGGTGGAGGCTGATTGAGTAGGAGAGGAGTGGAAAATGGAACAGGAGACCTTAGAGGAGAGGGAAGGGAGAAGAGCTGCCCGTTAAAGCTGCAGCCTGTGGAGAGAGAAGAGTTTGCAGAGCCGAGGTCTGGGAGGGGGTTTGTCACCCGGTCTGGCTCGGGAGCAGCCTGGGTTTGTGCCCCTCTGGGATGTGAGGAGTGAGCCCCTGGCTCTGCTCTGCTCCCCACCCCACAGCCCCTCAGCTCCCACCTCCGCCCTGCCCAGGCAAAGACCGGGAATTCCGCGTCTTCCCGGGCACCTGGATACAGGTGTGGAAAAGTGGGCTGGTCCTTGTTTCCCTGGGAGGAGCTGAGCCCCAGAGGATGCTGCATTTCTGTGGCTGGGCACGGGCAGAACAGGGGTTTGAGCAGCCAGAATGAAACGTTTCAGGGACAGCCCAGTTCCTTCAGTCTCAGGTGTGGAATGTGGACCAGAGAGATTTTAAATTTTTTTTTAGCCACCTGAAACACAATAAAATTTGTAGAGCTGCTGAATAAACTGGAAAAAAGCTGTTTGCTCTAGAGATTGCTGTCAGCAAAGGTTTTGTCTGCAGGAATGGGATGGGTCTTGGATGTGCTGGAGAACCTTCAGGCAGCAGTTTGTCCCCCCTGCACATCTACTTTGGCCAGTTGTGTGTCCCTGTGGTGGGCAAGGCATTTAAAGAGCACCCCAGGAGGTGAGACAGCAAGTTTAGGGGCAGCTGAGCTTCTGCCAGAGGTGTCTGGGCTGCTCAGGAAAGTGGATCTGTGGAAATCAGGGAGGCAGAAGGGCAGGTTGCTGATGGAGAACTGCAGTCTCTGATCCTATTCAGCTGCTGAATATTCCCATATGTTGAATGCTTGGAGCAAAAGGAATAAACTGCTGCCACAGAAAAGGTGTGGGTTTGGCTGTGATGTGATGACAACTTACCTTTGCTGCTTTTATTTATGAAACACGATGGGCTTTATCATTTTATCTAAATGGGCTTTATCATTTTATCTAAATGGGCTTTATCATTTTATCTAAATGGGCTGTATCATTTTATCTTTTATCTTTGCCATCTGAGCATCTCCCCCATGGCAGGAACACAGGGGTGCAGAACAAAAGGCCTCACCTGAGTCAGGTTTCTCAGCCTCTCTGTGGGAGTTGTCCAAGCACTGGGTGCAGCAAAACCTGGAATATTCTGTTTCCTGGTCATTGAATTGCCCTTTTCTTTCCTCTGCTTTACCTGCCTCGTCAACAAGTGACTTGGTCTTTGTGCTCTGTGTGCAGCTTCATTCCCCAACATCAGAAGTGTGCTCCAGGGAAAAGGAGGGAAGCACAGTGGTTCCCTGTTCCCAGATCACCCCGAGTACAAGGAGGCTGGGGAGAAACTCATTTCCTGGCTAGAGAAAGTCTATCAGCACCAAAAAAACAAAGTCACCATTGGCACTTCTATACCTTTTTAACTGGCACTTCTATACCTTTTTAACTGGCACTTCTATACCTTTTTAACTGGCACTTCTATACCTTTTTAACTGCAGAAAATCCGTAAAAGTGAAAGGTTAGAGCAGAAAAAAAAGTTTTTAGAGGAGCCTTGAAAGGAGGGTTGCCTGGTTTGGGGTTTCATTATTAAACATACCAAGAGCATGGCTAATATATACAGTCCTTTACACTGTTTACCTCTCTGGGGCACGTGTGGGGAGACAGGAAACAGGAGGCAATTTGTTTGAAGGAGACTTTTAAAACAAGACAAGATTAAAGACTCTTCTAAGTGTTGATAAGATGCTCCCTTTGCCAGTAAAGGCTGGGGGAATGAGGCAGCAGGGGAAGGTGGTGCATGTTGTTATGTGTGTTACCTGTGTGTGACATCTGATTCTCATCCCGGGTCAAAATTGTTTCAGACACCACTGCAAATCAAAATTGATTTGATTTTGAACATCAAAATGGGAATTTCTGAGGGAAATATCTGTGGTTCTTCACTTCTGAGTGGAAAAACTTCATAATAGAATGTTGTGTAAAAAAAAAAAGTGACAAATGCTTTCATTTAAAAGTTTTAGTGAATTGCTTTAAATTTTCAGGGGTGGGAAATCTGCTCTGCTTTCTTTCACCTCCTTCAATTCCATCATGAATATTTTTAACGAGCCTTCCACTCAAGTAAAAAGCTGATTTTTGTAATCAAAGATGGGTGATGTTTTTGACGATGGTTTTGACACTGGGTTTGTGCTTTTCCTTCACTTGCTGCCTGGTGTGTGTGCTCTGCCCTCCAGAAACCCATGGATTTAGGATTCAGAGCAGCAGATGTGCCAAACTGAATCAGTCCTCCAGCTTTCTGGTGTCCTGCTGTTGGCAGAGAACCTTCACAGTGGTGTTGAGGGTCTCTCACCCCAGTGCATGTGAGGGTTGCCTGACCCAGATGTGCTGAACTGGGGGGTTAGACTGGTCTTCTCCTGCAGTGTGCCCTGTCACATCTCCCTGAGATCCCTCTCCCTAAATCCTTGCTGTCCTGTGCCCCAGCAAAGCCAAGAAACGCTGCAATGTTGGGGATTTTTAACAAAAAACCCCACATTCCTGCTCTCAGTGAGGTCCCTGGGACCAAACCCATCACCCAGTTTTTTCTGGTGTCCTGCTGTTGGCAGTGAACCCTCACATTGGTGTTAAGGGTTGTCTGAGCCACATGTGCTGAACTGGGGGGGTCAGACTGGTGTTACTGGGATGGGAGCAGCTGGAAGAGCAGGAATCCCTGGTGTGCATTTGGAGCTTCACTTGGCCCTGTGAGCCCCGAGGTCGGGGAGTGTCTGAGCCCTGCCCGGGGGCTGCACTGAGCCCCCACACTCAGATTGTCTCACTGCACTGGGAGAAAGGTCAATGTGCAGATCCCTCCCAGTGCCTGCTGGAGTGAGGAACCGGCTCTGACAGCCCAGGTATCCACCAGACCTGGAGCTGGAGGATGCGCTCGGATCCGGGAGCTGTCGGCAGGTCAGCCCGGGGCTGTGCTCTGCTGCAGGAGTCTGCTTTCCCTCCTCTTCCAGGAGACAGTGGGCCTGTCACATCCTCCTGAGATCCCTCTCCCTGAATCCTTGCTGTCCTGTGCCCCAGAAAGCCAAGAAACGCTGCAATATTGAGCTTTTCTCAAAAAAAACCCCGAACCACTCGTGCTCTCAGTGAGGGAATTTTCTCTGTCTGGAAGTAGTAACAGACAGACAGGTTTCAGGTTGCTTAAAACAAAGCTTTATGGATCTTGATTTCTGCTGATTTTCCAGGTATTTTCAAAATTTCTCAGTGGTAACTAATATATAATATATAGTAGAGTGTATATATAGAATAGTATATAATATTCTTGCTGCTTTCCAGTTTTCTCTGGCCCCTTCTCTTGCCTTTGACTATTTGTTTTATGGTGTACTTAAAAGCTTGGTGGGGCAAGGGATTTGTCCCATTTATCAGCAATAAGAGCATTTAATACACTTGCTGTTTTCTAGTTTTCCCTGGCTCCTTCTCCTGCCTTTCACCTTGTTTCCTGGTGTACTTAAAAGCTTACTGGGACCAGGGTTTTGCCCTGTGTTTTTCCAGCACTTTGCCAAAACAAAGCCTTGGCTCAGGAGTGGAGCACAAAACCAAAATATTCGTGCTGTGAAAAGGGTTTTGTTGTTTGGGTTTTTTTTGGAATTTCATGTCCTCTTTGTGTCGTTGGATTCTGAAGGAATGCAGGTAACTTCCTGCTGTATTTAGCTCAAAAAGCTTTTCACAAGGGCAGCATCATGGTGAAAGTTTATGACATAAAATCCAAAAAAACCAGTCAACAAAACACCAACTTCATTCAAGATTCAGCCTGTTGCAATAGTGTGAATTTAATTCTAAGACAGGGCAAAAAGCTCTTGGTTGTAACACTGCTCTGGGAATACCTAAGGAAAGGAATTAAGGGAAGCAATGTATCCATTTGGGGGGATTCAAAGGAGATAGACAAAATTGAGTTGCTCCCTGGCACAATATCAGGGTTAACACTCCTTGTGAGACACTCAAATTCTTCTAAAGCCAGGGGTGGTTTGCATCAAATATTTTCTGTCAAGACACTCAATGAAAAATGCTCTGTTTTGCTCCAGTGGTGCTTTGTTTTATATGGAATAGTTTGGATTTTTAACGTTGGAAAAAGTTTATTTTGGGGGTTATTTTTATCCTTTCTGCTTTTTTCCATTTTACCCCGTGGAAGAAGAAGAGGAGGGGAGGAAAAAAAAAAAAGTAACCTGCCAGAGTGAGGAAAAGCAGGATGCCAAAATGGAGCTGGAATTGGGAAGATGAATTTATTTTACGGGAAATAGTTCGGGGGAGGGCAACTTTTCTGAACTTCCCATGGAAAACAAGTGGTGTTTTGCCTCGTGGGTCTGTTTTGGGGGGTGCTCTGGGCCACTTCAGGAGGACACTTGGTGCAAGAGCAGCACGAGCTTCCCAGGAATGCCACTGCACAGCTGGCTCGGGGATATCCCGGGGTTTTATCCTCGGGATCACAACCAACGCTCCCTGTTTTCCTCAAGGCAGACCCGGGGCTTTGCAGGGAACTGAGCAGGTTTGCAGCGTGGGATTGGGTTGGAAAAGGAATGTGAACAGTCACTCTGAGAGCCTGGAGTGCCTTTGGAACATCTTCTGTGTCTGAGTCTTTGCTACGCTGGGCTAAGAGATTGTGAGTGTGTAAAGGAGCAATAAAATGGGCTGCTGAAAGCTGCTTTTTGTGCCTCTCCCCCACAGCTTTATCAAACTATTCCTTTTATTTCTAACTCCTTCTACTTCAGCATTTGTATTTCGTGTGATGTATTTAACACAGCTTGGCTGAGGTGCACACACAATATTGTGAATATCTTGTGCACTGATGTGTTAAGAGGAGGCTGCTCTGGGTGCAGAGGGAAGTTGGTGGTGTCCTGTGAAAAAGATGAATGGGGCTCTCCTTTTATTTCTTTTTTTTTTTTTTTTCCTTCCCCCCCAAAGCTGTTTCTTCACCTGTTTTTAGAAATGGTTGGTTTGCAGAAGCAGCCCAGCAAAAAGTCAAGGGTGAAGTCGGGTCAGTGAGGTCTGGGAATAGATACTCAGATGACAGGAAGGTGGAGGATGCAGGAAGCACAACAATGGAAAATGTGTGAAGTGATGGTGGAAAGTCAACAGAAGTGAGGGTGAACTTCCAGCTTCTCCCTTCAGTGCTGGGTGGAATCACTGCCCACTTCTGCCAGCCAGGGGTTCAAACCTTGCCCAAAACATGCATTTCCCTGGTCAGAACCCAGAGGAGGTGCATGTAACACAAACTGGGAGTTCTAGACTGGGTTTGCAACCCAGACTCAAGCTGGTCCTTCTTCCCAGAAATGTCTCAGTCCTAGGAAAAGCAGCTGGGCAATGTGAGGAGGGATGGGCACTGCCCTGCTCAGCAAGGCACCGTGGCCAGGCTTTCCTCAGCCACACTTTGGTATTTGGTTTATTCTTCACTCATTCAACAGCTCTGACTTTCCTTTGCAACAAGCTGCAAAGAGGACTGAGTGTAAGATGCATCAAAGGTGGTGCATGGGATGAAACAAATCCTGTCCTCATCTGCTCCTTCACCTCCAGAAAAGCATTTTGGCAGCTCCAAAAGGCAAATGTTGTAACTCAGCCCTTTCCCTCATGGGGCAGACCCCGATTCAGGGCATCACATTTGCTGTCCTACAGCAATCCATGGACATCCCAGCCCTCTTTGAGCCTGTCCCTCCTCCCCTGGAGCTGCCATTCCACTTTTGGGGCTGGAGAGCGAGTCTGAAGCCTTTGGGGTGTGTGTGTGACTGACTGGGTGGAAAGGTTGGAGTTCAGCTTAGTGCCTGCAGTTTAATTGCCTTTGGAAGGAAAAGGTCAGTGCAGATCCTGCTGTGTTGGTAACATGCCCTGGCAGGGGGGAGGCTGCTCTCCTGGAAAGGCTTCTGAACTGGAGCGTGCAGGGTTAGAGGCAAGGGATGACCATGGCCAGGCTGGCTTTGCAGCTCCCTGGGAAGGGTCACACTTGGGTAAAGCTCTGGGTGATTCAGGCCAGCAGGGCCAGACTGGGGAGAGAATATTTAAAGCCCATCCAGCAGGGGAAAGCCAAGATGAGGTGGGTACACACAGCCTAAAGGTGAGGCAGCAGTTGCTCCCTGTCTAAAACCTTTGCAGCCCTGATTCAAAGCCATTTTCCTCCTGATACAGCCTCAAATGTGGGTGGAAGTAGTGATGGGCAGATCACTGACAAACAGCTACATCTGGTCGAGCTGGAGGGACTTATCCTTATCTTCTAATAAGATACCTGCTCAAGTATTAATGGATTTTCAGTGCCAACGTGCTGAGAAACTCCACTCCTGGTGTGAAGGGCTGCTGTGTTACCAGAAAAACCTCACAGGAAGGAAACTCTGGGCTGTGTGTGCTGAGTCTGAGTTACTTTGTGCTGCATATGAAAAAGAAAAATCTCGTTTTTCTATCCAGCATATACCTGTGGAGTCTATGTTGGCTGTAAGGTTTTTTTTGAGCAGAGACTCTTTCCCTAAGTGTCTGGATGGTATTAAGTACAAAGTGAGAGGCCTTTTCAGAATGAGAGCAGGAAAAAAGAGTGACTCCATTCCATTCCCTTTGTGCTTCATCAAAATTATTGGAATTAGGTGGTTTTCCAGTATTTGGGATATTTGAGATGTGTGCTGGCTGAGTCTCATAGCTCAGACTGCTCAATCTATTTCTTTCCCTAAAGGATTGATAAAATTTTAAAGGCCATGGAAATGTTTAATATCAATATGGACCTTTTTCTGTCCTGTAGGGCTGCAGAGAGCCAGGAAATCCTGAGGTGTCTTTGTATGTGCAGGGGGTTGTCTTTAATATAACACAGCAAGCCTTGAATATTGAACTAAACCAGAGCCAAGCCTTTTTTTTTTTTTTTTTTTTTTTTTTTTTTGTTTAAAAAAAAATATTGCAGGGTTTTCAACCTTGAAGGCAAATCACTTTATGACTTCATTGTTTAAATTTAGGTTTTGTTTTGCGGGGGGATCGTTAGACTTGAAGCAAAAGCCTCGTAGCCCAGGGACTGTCACTTCTGATTACTTCCAGTGACACTTCCAATTATTTCCAATCACAATTCCAGGGACAAGAGGAAAAAAGGAGCCACGTTCTCCAACATCAGGGCTTTTTTTTTTTTTTTTTTTCCCTTTTTTTTTTTTTTTTCCTGAACAAAGGACAATTTATCAAAGCTCTGCAGGAAAAAAAAGGTAGCCAGAGCCAGATTTGGAAGTCTGCTGTGGTGGGGTAATTCCAGACTAAATCTGCTGGAGTGAGACTCGAGGCTGGTGCTGGGAAAATCCTGCTGCTGATCCTGCCTTGTTGAGTAATATTAAGGAAATTGCTTCATTTTCCCCAGGCATTAACTGGCACTAGCACTCATTTCAGAGCAGCAGCATGAGGCTGCAGTGCATGTCTGCTAAATGCTCTCTGGGTCTTGTAAGACATGAGCAGGCAGAAGTGCTGCTCGTGGAAAGCCAACAGCTTAGTATGCTCAAAAATGGGAAACCAGGGACCTTGCCTGACTTCCAGGGACATGGAATACAGGGTTTGGTGCAGTGTGTTTTACCCAGATGAGCCTGGGCTGCTGTGTGCTTCCAAAAAACAAAATAATGAAGTAGCACACGATTGCCAATGGAAGCTGCAGCAGCACCTCATTTTCAGATGTCTCTGGTAGCAGTACTTGAAATTCCTGGAGCATGAAACCAGTCTTAAAACGGTGTGAAAGCTTTCAATCACACTTAGTGAACCGTTTCACTGGGCTCTGAGGGGAGCTGGACCTGCTGAGTGAGGGGTTATTGGTGACTGTGTGCTTTATTTGCTTTATGGTGGTTCAGGGCCCCACTGAGAGCAGGGCTCTGCAAACCCTGGGGAGACTCTTGGATATTGTACTTCGAGATGAGCAGCAAACCTGGCCTGGTGTTTGGAGCCAGATATTTAAGAACCTGAGTTAATTTGCAATGCTGAATAGATTCCAAAAGAAACACCAAACGAAATTCAGCTTCATGTGGTGACTGAGGGTGCTCTACCTCTGAAGTGGGAATGATATTTATCATTAATCTACTTTTAAAGTGGGAATGAAGTTCTAGTGATTGCTTCTTACTGCCATAAACCCCCTGCTGCAGCTCCTAAAGTGCTGGTAGTGTTCCTTCTGTGTGTTTATTCCGATGTGCCAGGGGTTGGATGCCCCTGGGAGCCACCTGTGCCAGCTCCATCCCTTCCTGTGAGGGAGATCTGGTGTGTCCTTGTAGAATCAGTGCTGCTGTGACATGGCAAACCCTGGGTGTTTGTCACCTGAGCACATCCATTTGTCAGTGAAGCTCAGCAGCTCAGTTCCAATGAGCAGTTTGGCACTGGGCTTGTTCTGAGACCTTCAAAGTGTTCCTGGCCTTCAGCTCTGCTGCTCTCCTGGCATTCTGTGTTTTGGTGACTGCAGCAGGTGGGGATTCCATTGCAGGCTTCCATCCCAGGGTGTCACTGAGGTGGCACTTGGGGAGAGCTCCTGATCCCCAGGAGCATCAGCATCTCCCAGGAGGAGCTGCTTGACTGAGCCCACAGAAGGGATGGATGTTTCCACAGTGCAGCTTTGTCTAGTCCTCATGTGGTCTGTGCTGTGGGCAAAACCTCTCTTCCCTTCCATTGTTTCAAGCTCTTGCTTGGAGACAAAGGGAATTTTAACCAGACAAAGCATAGCTTTTGTGTTGACAAATGCTGGGATTTTTTTTTTTTAATTTATTATTTCTTTTCAAAGGGGATTTTTAAGCAATTGTGAGTGTCTTCTGGTCAAAGAGGCATTCAGGATGTCTAGATTCCAGCCTTGATTTGGCAAGTGACTCAGTAATTTAGCAATTCAGGCCCCATTTTTAAGTGCCTGTTAGCTTAGAGTGTCTCCATTTCAAGGATTGGTACTTTGCAAGATGTGAGTGTTAAGGACACACCAACTCTGTGCTGTGAGGGGTCCTTTAACCACTCCAAGATTTGGGGATGCACTTGAAAATGCTTTCTGCTGCTTTGTGCCTCTGCTGCTGTTCTGAGCATTCACAAGGTAACAACCTTTCCCTCCTGAGCTGTAAAAGGTTCTGAAATCACTGTAGAAATGGAGCTGAAGAATTCCAGAGCCTGTGGTTTAATGGGGGGAAAGTCTTCCCATCGGTGTCACTCGCTGTGCCAAATGGATCCCAGCTTCTCTGGCTTTGTCAGCTCCTTCCATTTAGCCTGAGGCTGCCCCTGGAGCCAAAAAAAAGGGACAATTCTGCAGCTGTCAGTGAATTTCAGACCCAACATGACCTGGGACAGGAGGAGCTCAGAACTCTGCTGCTCCCAAGATAACGATCCTGCATTACACAATACTCTTTCCTCTAATTACTGGAGCTTTTTCCCATTTAGTGATGCCCTGGGCACTGTTGCTTCCATTGTGGGACAGCAATGGGCACATTCCCACTAGGAAAAGACTCTGAGGGACAGCAGTGGGCACTTTCCCATCAGGAAAAGGCACTGAATGCAGTGGAGCCTGGGGTGTATCAGGCACCTTCCCCTCTCCACATCCTCCTCTGTGAAGCACCAGGAAACAGGAGGAAAGACAAAATCAGGATATGGATGGAATAAACTTGGTCTTATTGCACCAACCAGATGATATTTTCCTGGAATTTAAGTGCTCTGAGACCAGGACTGTTCCTTTCCCCACAGCTCTGCAGATTCAAAAGCTTGCACAGCAACCCAAAACATCTTAAACTTGGTTTTCCTCCTGCCTCCTGTCTAAATGAGCCAGGCAGCAGATTAACCTCTATTTGTGTAATTCTGGAGCATAAATTCATGCAGTGAGAAGGCAGAAAACTTGGGGACTGAAGATACTCAGATTAATTCTTTCCTTATTTGCCTTCTTCTTTAGAAACACCTTTAAGCAAAAAGATGGGGGGGGAGAAAAAGCTGATTATTCATGCATGTGGAATGACTTTAACTAGCCACTTAGACAATATTGACATTTAATTTTTCTCCCTTGTTAGCGGTTTTCTGAGCACTGCTGAGGACTGTTCACTGTTCCATTCTTTGTTTCCAGAAGCCAAAGCACAGATAATTGACACATGCTTGATTTTATAGATTATAATGCTGGCGTATGACATGTCCTAGCCCAGCTCAGGAATATTAAGTGACTGTTAAATTAAGTGAGGGGTAAAAAGCCTAAATTTTTGCTGTGATTTACTACAGCTGGAACATCTATCCTGCATTACCATCACTTCATGGAGGCTGTGCTGGGCAGAGGAATGTCCTTTATCTTGACAAAGGCTGCCTTCCCTGAGGAGAATCCTTTGAATGCAAATACTTTTTATCACTTTGCAATGGCATGTGACATATGGAAGAACCTCTCCCCTTCCAGTGCCACTCCTGCCTGTCTTCTCTGCTCCCAGAGCAGACTTGGAGCCTCTCCCCCATGACAAACCCAGCTTTGCTCCTGGCTGTAGCTTTCCTAGTTCCTGTCCTGGGGGTTGTCCTCTCAATATTTCCTTTTCTGCAGCCCTGTGCGTGGAAAACCCAGAAAAGCAGCAGCTCCAATAGCTCCTGGCATCTTTTGTGCTGATGAGACATGCTTGGAGTATGCTGGAGCTCTTTTAACTCTGTGCACGTCTTCTCTGGTGGTTTTGGGGCTTTATGTGGGATTTGGGGTGTTTGCTGTAAATCTCCAGGTCCTGGCAGTGTCATAGTGGGGTGGAACATCTCTCCACACTGCAAGCACCTGATAGAGCAAGTCTGGCACCAGGACAGCTTCAGCCCATGGGAGGCAAATTAATTTCAAGGAGCTTATTCTGGGAGGGATTAGCACTGCTTTTCCAGCCCTGCTGCTGATTCAAATGCTTCTTCACTTTTTTATGATCGTCTTGTATAAGCAGGGAGGGGAAAAAAGCCACTAAAAAGTAAATAAATTCTGTTTCTCTAAAGCATCTGCGTGAAGCAAATTGGAGCTGAGCTCACTCTTTTATTGAAAAGAAATTTGGTAGCACCCTTCCAGTGTGGATCTGCCTGGCAGTGTGATCTAATTCCCTGGATTTAGGAGGTTTGTGTTGTCCTTTCTCTTTTGAGTATATCCAATTCTCTTCATCCCTTTATGTCTTATTGTCCCAGCTTCAGTCTCACTTCTGCTGTGACCCTGGGCCATAAATGCTTTAGTTCATGGTGGGAGAGACAGTGTGTGGTCTCCTTGTTACTTTGATGATAGTAAATTTATAAAAAAAATAGTAAAATATTAAATAATTCTAATAGAATAATTAAAATCAGTAATGAATATATAATAACATAAATTATAGTGAAAATAAATTTGATAATCTTATCAGCAAGTGAGGAGAGCTGGGTGGGGGGAGGCTGTCAAAGGGTCTGTGGTTGCTCTCTGGTTTAAGTAGCTGGGTTTAGGCTGGGTTTGAGTTATAAGAGGAAAGGGCAGTAGGAGCTATATATCCCTGATCTGGAGGAAACAACCCTGCTCATGGCTTTAAATCATTCTGGGGTTTTATTTTTCTGTGTCAGCACTGTCAGAGCCTATAATCCTCAGCCAAAAGAGGCCATCCTACCCTACCAAGAGAAGGACTTCAAGTGAGGAATCCCCTTCAGCAAGGATGTGACAAGCAGACTGACAATGTAAGAGGAAGGAAAAAAAATATCCTGAGCCAATATGCATAAAATTAGGGCCTGATTATGATGCAGAATTAAAAATAAACCAGGAAGAATTCCCCTAGCAGAGGGAGCTGGTGGAGAGCAGCACGAGGGGCAGCACTTGGTGCCAGCCATGCATTCTAACAGCACTAATTGAGCAGGTAATGATTATTATGCATGATGTATAAACACCCTCCATCCCCCAGCTCAGGCAGGGAAGACTCCATGTAGCAGATAAGTGTTATTCCTGCAGACACTTTAAATAGCAGTCACTGCTCATATTCTCCTGTCCCTCTCTGATGCAGGAGTGGTACATAATATATGAACTTTCAGAGCAGATGCCAGGGAAAATGTCCTGGGCAGCTGTGAGGGATTAAAGATACCAGAACATGAAACTTGCCTGGGTCCTGAGCAGGGCTGGGGATGCTCAGACAGGTTGGCCTGATGGGCAGGGCAGCTCTGCTCATGGTCTGGCTTTCAGGTCTCCTGGAACACTGAGCAAGACACTTCCCTGTGCTGCAGGTGGAGGTGGAGAATTCCTGCATGGAAAATGGCATCTAAACCATGGCAGGGTCTTCACAGCAAAGGAGTCAGAATTGTTGGTAAGGAGACAAGATAAGAATCTCTGGCTTTGCTTCCAGTTCCAGTGGTGACTTTGTAGTCTACTGGAATGAAAATTTTCCCTCTTAAAACTCAATTCTGCTGCTCATTAACTCGTCTCATCTCAACTCTAATCCCAGGAGGTGGTTTTATGAGTCCTTTGGGAGCCCGGGCTTCCCCAGCTGTAAAAAGGGAAATATCTCATTATATAACATAGTTTATGGTGTTCAGACCAAATGTGGAGTGTTGCTCAATAGTTTGATCATGTTTTTTATCCTCCTGCCCTTTGCAGAGAGCTTATAGCTGCTGTCTGTTTGCATTTGTATTCCATGTCACTGGGATGTAACTGTGCTCTGACAGAGCCAGCTCTTCCAGCATTTAGGGAGGAAGAGTTTGAAGTCTTAAGGAGCCACACAAGTCCTTGCTTGAATTCTTTATAAATCTTGTAGGAAGCACACTCAGCCATACTTCCTAAAAGAGGAAATGCTTGAGTCCTGTCTCCTGTGTTTAGAATAAACAGAATCCAGATAATTTAATCTAAAAGGAAAATGTTCTTTTGAGGATAAACAGCTTGAATAAAACATTTCTGAGCAAACCCATGACAATGTCCCCCCCCCTTGAACCAGCAGCTTGTATCCTGCAGGATGCCAGGAGCAGCTGGATGGTCAAGGGAATTGGCCTCACCACAAACCAGGTTGTGAATCTTGCTCAGAAATACCCTGTTCTGCCTTCCCCAGTCAGCCTGGGACCTGCAACCATCCCAAAAAATCCTTCAGGATCAACCAGGACCCTGCAAGTGGGCACACCCTGTGTAAATGTCAAATAAGCCCCACTGCCTGGCAGATATTGGGTTTATTTCTAGATGTTAATGAGGTCCAGATGGACCCTGCTGTAGTCTGGGCTGATGAGCTGCTGTCATCTCTGGAGCCACTGGATGGTTTTTTTCCCCCCATGTTTACTAAGCAAAAATAACAACCAATTTCCAGTGTTCTGAAGCTGCTGTAACTTTTTGCTGAGCTTGCTGGGCTCGAGGAAGGCAGGGAGCAGCCTGGGAGGGTGAATTCAGGCTTGGAACAGGGACATGAGGGGTGTCTATTCCTGTCAGTCCACACGGAGCCAATGGGCTCGTTAACTGGCAGTGCAAAATTCACACATTAAAGCTGTGTCCTGGACTGAGTGCCAGCTCTTAATGAGCATGTGTCACAGAATAACAGGTACAATAAGGGTTGGGATACCCACTTAGCCTGTTAGCTTGTTTCCAGTTATTAACAGGAGCTGGTTTGAGGGCAAAAATACAGCAATAGGGTAAAAAAAAAAAACCACCAAAACTTCCTCAGCCAGTTTTTTCCCCTCAGCAAACATAATCACTCATTTATCCATAGCTCCTCCTGCCCATAGGTTTTGCCACAGTTATTCATGTCACAGTTGCATCAGGCTCTGACAGATGCCTTGGAAACTCTCGGGTAACCCTAAGAAGGGTTTGATTTCTCTCGCAGAGATTCAGCCTGTGTGAGTCAGACTCTCCTGCCCCAGAGCAAACATGGAAATAAGGAGCTGGGAACTACGGGATCAGAGGGGGTAACAGTTGATCTGAGTGAGTGTTTCACTCCAGAAGGGCCCAGTGTTGGGTGGAGGTGGAAAAAACCCCAAGTGACAGGATGTGAAATCACAGGGTTACATGGGGAACTTATGGCTGAATATTAGGCAGAAAATGATGTATTTGGATACTTGAAGAAATAAATTTAACTTGTCACTGAGCCTTCAAAGTTACTTCTATTCAGGAAAATAAGCCCTTTGAATCTGTTTTCTAGTAGTTGGATGTTCCATTTCAATGTGCATTTGTGAGGAAAATGGGTCCAGTTGTACCTCTGCTAGTCTGTAATGCTGCAACACTGGGTATTTAGCACCATGTCTTTTCACTGAGGGGGAGTAGCCACTGATGAGGTAAATTTTGGAAATAGCCTGTGGGCCTAGACCTTTCCAAAGGGCAAGGTGGAAGTCTGTTTAAAAGACTGCAAAGTCAGGTTTTGCTTCTGCTGTTCTCAGGTTGTTGGGAAAGAACAATGTGTCAGGTTTTGCTGGTGTTGCTGGTCCTGTTTTATCACAAACCCAACGTGATCCAAGTCTGTCTTCCCATGGATTTTAAGTGCTGTGTGCATTAAGAAAAGGTGTGGATGCTGTTTAGCACATCCACAGCCCTGATGGGGTGTACCCAGCTTACCATGGGGAAAAGGAGAACCAAGCTGGGAGAGGGAACTTGAGCTTACTGAGATTTTATTGGAGAATGTGTTTCATGGCAAACATCTGAGTGCAAATAAAGGGCATGGACACTGGCTGAGTTTATCAACCTGAACTGCAGTGGGTCTGATGAGCTGGCTGGAATAGAGAAGACAGGATTTCTCAGGCTGATGGAGGAGTTCAAACAAAAATAGGCTGAGGGATGTGAGCTTTGGCTCTGTGGAGGGTGCCATGTAGCCTCAGGTGAAGAGCTGGCCTGGCAGATGTCCCTGCAGCCCCCCAGCCACCCTCGTTGTCTCTGGCTGGTTCAGGATGGAAGGGATGAGTAAATAATTGCAATGTGGAGCTTTGTTTAGGAGCTGGTGCCTGGAGAGCCTTTGCTTAGTCTGGGTCAGGGGAAAGGTCCCTGCAGCAAAGCCCAGGCACGAGGCTGATTTCAGCTTGGTGAACCAAGGCAGCTGAGCTGGGTTTAGCTCAGGGAAGGGGAACTGTGGGAGGCTGGGAAGGGACTCCAGGCTGTGCTCCCTGTCAGACACTCAGAGCTCTGGCAGGATGTGCTGTCTGGCACCTCGTGTTTTACCTGCTTACCTTTTATATTAATATTTTTAGACAAGCACCAAAGTGTCCAGGTGAACAGACACCAGGATGTGAGAGACACTCTGGGTCTGACACCCAGGGAAGGTGCTGGGATGGATTCCCTGAGAAGAGGGAGAATTAAACTCATGGAGTCAAGGAAATTCCTCGGTTCTTAATGAGCCCTGGATCCCAAAATCAGGATGGTTTGTGCTAAACCTCCTCCTGCCTGGATGGAGCCCAGGATCAGTCCTGCTGTCTTTGCAGAGCCCTCTGAGAGCAGTTACCTGATAATGTAAATATGTGGGTCTTTAGGAGCTGGTAGCTGGAAGTTGGACCTTGACAAATACAGGATAGAAACCAAGTTTCAAGGAATTATCAGGCAGTTTAATTTGTCCCTGAACCAGTCTATCAGTGGAGCAAGAAGGGCTGTTTCTCAGGAAAAGATGCTGATAGAATTGCCAGCTGTCCAACTGCAAACATCACGCTGATGTTCTGTGGCCTCTGCACTGAAACTCAACCCAAACTCATCTGTTCTGCTTTGGAAACTCTGCATTTCATTTTTACAGTTTTACTGTTGGGTGAGACTGAACTTGGTGGAACTATGCACTTAAAAGTTCCCACTGAATTGTTATGGGCTTAAAACCTGTGTTCTGAGGCAAACCTGCAGCAGTTGGGCACTCAAAAATATTTCTGTGAGTGGAACAAGTCAGTTCTTAGACTAAAAAAGACCATGCAGGTGTCTGACTTAATTTCCTGTTTGTTTTCTTTAGTTAGCTTGTCTGCTCAAATATCTTTTGTTGTCCATCTAAGTTTCACATTAGAATAGAGGCCTGACTTATCCTCAGTCTTATAATTTGTTCTAAAGTTACCCACAAGGCTGCTTTTGTTCTTTCTCGTGGGGTTTGAGGCTTTGTCAACCTCTCCAGCTATTTAAAATAACACTTAACAAACAAAAATTCATAAAAATATAAAACCAGAGGAATTTGACTCAAAGTAAAGGCTTTTAAACAGGCAGCACTTGAATGGCTTGGAAACATCCCTGTTGCTTTGCAAAAAACCTTTGGCTGTCTGGTTTTTTCCCCTGGATTTTAAGTCTCAAATCCTCTTCTACGAGTTTCTTCATCAGTCTCAACTTGCTGTGGTCTCTTTTTGTACATAGATTTTAAGATCACGCTGTCTTTGTTGTTCTCCATGCAGCATCTAAACAAAATATATCCTTGTGTGAATAATATCAAGCCACAATTAGCAAAATTGTGTAGTTAGAAAAAAAAGGAGCAGAAGAGAATTTTTCTAAGCAGTAATTTGGCCCTAAACATGAAAACCTCAGATGCTCTATTTCTCAATCCTTGGCCTTTGGAATAAATTCCCCCTCACCAAGAGCCTTCCAAAAGCAGGGAGGCACTGGGCTGGTGCTTGTTTGCTACAGTTATTCTGAATTGTTTATTTATTTGATCTTAAAAGTTCTTTTGGGGGGAATCTCCTCATCAGGCTCGAGAACACGGCTGCACCAGTAAATAGGAAGCTGTGACATTAAAAGTAATTGACATTAAAATGTTGTGACATTAAAATTAATCATGTTTGATGGATGCTGGAGACTGAACCCACAAGGCTCCCGGGTCCCTGTTCCAGCAGGCTTTGACATTCATTCTCCCCCTCAAGTTTCCTGCAGCACTTATGTAACTGCCTGATCCCAAAACCTCCTGTAACTGCCTGATCCCAAAACCTCCTGTAACTGCCTGATCCCAAAACCTCCTGTAACTGCCTGATCCCAAAACCTCCTGTAACTGCCTGATCCCAAAACCTCCTGTAACTGCCTGATCCCAAAACCTCCTGCATGGGGAGAAATCCTGGAGGGAGGGGGTGGCTGCTTTGGGAAGGAGAAGGGGAATTTTTCTTGGAATTCACCACTTAGAACGGGGTGAAATAGCTGGTTTATTCTCCACCCAGTAAAACAGTACCAGATATTCAAAAACTGGTCATGTTGGTCTCCTAATCAACACCAGGAGATGATGGAAGGGATGTTGGGGCAGAGCTGGTGGAGTTGGTGTGGAACCTTTGCTCCCTGTGCTGGGGCAGTTCCAGGCAGAAAAAACCTTGGAAAAAAAGAAAAAAACCCAACCAAACCAAACCCTGGCCCTTGCAGTGTAAAAAGGGATATTTTTTTGTTGCCATTTTTAGTAATAATGGGAAAATACTTAGGTTTTTTAACACTGTGCCAGGTTGGGGAAATGCTGTCAGCTGCCAGTTCTGCTCTCACGTGGCACCAGCACATGGAGGGGAAAAGAAACTGGAGTGTTTTTCCTCAGGGCCTGCAGTTGCTCAGAGCTTGGGGGATGTGGGAGAACCTGACACCTGTATTTTACAGCCAAGCCCTGGAGCAGCAGCCAGGGGTGTGGAGAGTGTCAGGGACGGCTGGTCCTGATTTCTGTGTTTGCTTCGTGAAGCAGGATTTGGGTGAAATCCCAAATCCCAGCACTTTGCTCTTCCTTTGGGTGCCCAGAGCTCACCTAGAGCTGCTCCCTCCAGGCAGACAGGGAGAGATGCAGCACTTCTTGCTTCCAGCACAACGGTTTTCCAACTTCCTTTTTTAGCCATGTGGAGCTGGAGGGGCCTCAGAAAAATGAATGTATCGGGCAAGAAGCCAGTTACCTCCTCACAGCCTGAGCTCTGGGCTGGCTTCACTTTCTGTCCGATTTGGAAACAAGGAATAA
Organism: Pseudopipra pipra; assembly: GCF_036250125.1. NCBI lineage: Eukaryota > Metazoa > Chordata > Aves > Passeriformes > Pipridae > Pseudopipra > Pseudopipra pipra. Next base: position 3,783,559 of record NC_087571.1, read on the forward strand.
ATTGATTTTTTTTTAATAATTTTTTTTTCTATTCTGCGGTCTTTGGAGGGTTCCAGTCTCTGGAAGTCAGCACAGTGTGGGCATATGGCCTTTTTTCCATGGTCTCCCCTTGGCACTGAGTGGTCCCTCGCATGACATTCCACAAAACTCAATTTTTTCAGGAAACAAAAGGACTGTGCCTTCAGTTTAGCTGGAGGCTAAACTTATGGTGAGGGGCACTGAGAATTCCTGCCTTCTGCAGGTGAGAGGTTTCCTGTGCTCCCTCTGATTTGGGTGGAATTAAGAATTATAAATCTGATTCCCAACTTGGTCAGCCTGGTTTTATCCCTAGTTATCCATGGGCAGGTTGTGCTTTCAAACCTGTTTTCTTTTTCCTTTGCAAACTGAAAACAGTGTTAATTGGGAGCTTCAGCAAAGGGCTGTGAGGAGAACATGGAGATTTTAGCAGAGGGAAGCTGGAATTTTTTGTCTGGTTCATTGTGCACCGTGCATAGGGTCATGTTAAAGATGTCTTTGCTTATGGAAGAAAAAAAAAGTTAATTAAGTGCCAGTGGATGAAATCTGGAAGGTTTAAATAAGTAAATAAATGACCCTTTATTGAATGCACTGTTTAATTTTCTTTGCACTTTTCTGTTTCTCTGATATCCAAGTCCCTGAGAAATAACAGGCTTGAGTATCCCAAATTCCTGGATTTGCAGAGGTGCTCAGGGCCTGCAGCTGTGGATGCCCTGGGTGAAGGGGATGAGGGTGAACAGCAGCTTGGGCAGGCAGAGAGAGAGCAGAGTGCTCAGTGGATTTATCAGGTCTTTGTTCTCACTGAAAATGCCTTTTTTTAAGCAGGGGGGGAGAAGCTGTGTCAGCTCCTATTACAGAAAATGGCTTTTCCTGGAGAAGTCAAGCCAGCAAAAACCCACGAGTGCTGCAGAGAGTAGCCAAAGATTTTTGGTGGCTTTTTGTGGCAATTCTGGGCTGGAGAACCCTGGGAATTTTTGAAGAGAAAATTAACCCATTGGAACATTAAATTGGGATAATTCAAATTCCTTGCAGGAAAGTGTATTTTGTGGCTTTTGCAGAGAGGGTAAACCCTGTAAACCTGGGGTGATGTTCATTTCCAGGATCACAATAGGGAGTGGAGCCAAAGGAAGCAAACTGGAGTGTTTGAGCTCCCCAATTCTTGCCCCACCTCCCAAATTAGAGACTTGTTGGATAATGTCAAGTACTCTGCTAAGGTAAAATATGAATATTTGCACATTTGCTTTGTCTCTTTCTGTGCTACTTTCGGTGGTCAGTTGATTATTTAGATGTTTTTCTGCTACTGTGAAATTCCAGTGTTGCCCAAACAAATCTTGGGAAACCCCAAATGTTCAGTAGTTATGTTTTTACTTGCAAACTCAGACAACCAAGAAACAACATCAGGTGATGTGTAGCTGATGTTTAGTTTTCTTGTTTTATTGTCCTTGTTTAGTTTTGGAGATGGAGAAAAGCTGGTACTGGAGTGAAACTGGAGACAGCTGTGACCTTCTCAGAGATACTGTCAGCAGGAAAAGAGGCTGAATTCATCCAATAAATTAGGAATTCTCCCCACAGACCACCCATGCTGGGGGAGCTGGGAGGGGTGGATGTGGCTGACAGATGGCTGGAGTTTAGAGAGTGGGACTTGGAGTCACAGAATCACAGAATATCCTGAGTTGGATGGGACTCATCAGGATAAAGTTCAACTCGTGGCCCTGCAGAGAACACCCCAAAAATCCCATCCTGTGCCTCAGGGTGTTGTCCAAACACTCCTTGAGCTCTGGCAGGTTTGGTGCTGTGACCACTGCCCTGGGGAGCCTGGTCAGGGTCTGTTTGACCTGCTGGAAAACTCAGAGAAGGATAGAAATGAAAAGGGATTTCTGGAGGGCTCAAAGCAGGGTCAGGTTATATCAGGCTGCTCAGGAGCTGAGTTTGGAATAGTTCCAAGGATGCTGGTTCCATAAGCTATGAGCCCCAATCCTGGAATATGCTGAGTGGGATTGACCGTTTCCATAACGAATAATAACCACAATAACCCTTTTTAGGACTTGTCTCTCATCCAGCTTTGCACCTCTGAGAAGTCTGGCTCTGACTCCTTCATCATTTCCTTGTTCCCTCTGTAAGCTTTACACATGCATCCCCCAGGCAGGCAGGTTTGCTTACACAAATTGGAAAGGACAGGAGTGAGGAGCAGAGAAGCTGCAGCTTGTCCAGGAAACCTGCCGTGTGCAGCAGGGCTGGAGGTCCTCTTCTACCTTGAGCTGTCCTCCCAGGAACTGCTGTGCCCTCCTTGGGGTCCCCAGGGAGATAAATGTCCTGGGATGAGTCCAGCTAAGGGCCATAAGGATGATGAAGGGACTGAGTTCTGCTTGGAGCAGGGAACTGGACTGGATTTTCCTGGGAGGTTCCTTCTGACCTCCTCTATTCTGTGGTTCTAAAGCACTTCAGGTAAAACTGAGATATCAGGAGTTTATGGCAGGTACCACAGGCATTTTATTGTCCTCAACAGCAGTGGCTCTGATAGATTATATTATGATCACAGCAGAATCTAAAATACTTTTTCCCAAGATAAACTATAATTTACTACACTATTCTTATTTTTTGTTGTCCTTCCACCTTTTCTCTGCAGTTTCCAATATTTATTCAACATCAGCTTTATGCTAAGTCAGGGCTGCTGATAAAACCACTTCTTGATGCTGAGGAAATCCATTGCCCAACTTGTGGTGGGGACCCTGAGCCTGAATAAGGACACGGGAGAGGTTCAGTGATGCTTTCAGGCTGGCCAGAGCTCTGAGGAGAGCTGAGAAGGAGGGTGGAGAAGTTCAGTGATGCTTTCAGGCTGGCCAGAGCTCTGAGGAGAGCTGAGAAGGAGGGTGGAGAAGTTCAGTGATGCTTTCAGGCTGGCCAGAGCTCTGAGGAGAGCTGAGAAGGAGGGTGGAGAAGTTCAGTGATGCTTTCAGGCTGGCCAGAGCTCTGAGGAGAGCTGAGAAGGAGGGTGGAGAAGTTCAGTGATGCTTTCAGGCTGGCCAGAGCTCTGAGGAGAGCTGAGAAGGAGGGTGGAGAAGTTCAGTGATGCTTTCAGGCTGGCCAGAGCTCTGAGGAGAGCTGAGAAGGAGGGTGGAGAAGTTCAGTGATGCTTTCAGGCTGGCCAGAGCTCTGAGGAGAGCTGAGAAGGAGGGTGGAGATGGAGCCCCAGCAGTGGAGCTGGGCCATGTGTGCTCCATTCCTCCCAGGCCTCTTCCCTCTGCTCCCCCTGACCTTTGCAGCGTGTTTCCCGATCGGATGCCTGACCTTTTCACATCCAATTAGCAGATTGGTTCAGCCATTGCCCGAATCCCATTTTTACCCTCCAAGCCCCTCTTCATTTCAGCACTTGGAAACCCTCTGCTTGCTCACCAGGGCTCTGTGGCTCTCAGACAGGGCTTTTTTTGCCTTCAGAAGGCTGATCCCCAACCTCTCTCTCCCAGAGGGCTCTGCCTGTGCACCTCCCTCGGAGCATCCCTCTCCCCAGGGAGGGCTGTGTGCCAGGAGCTGGGCTGCTCTTTCCAGCAAAGGGCACAGGAATATTTGGCAGGATCCAGCAAAGGGCACAGGAATATTTGGCAGCAGTGCTGCTGCATCTTCTCACTCGGGGTCCCCCCCAGCAATGGCCCTGGGCTCTGACAGATCCTGGTTGCTCTGCAGAACCCTTGGTATTTGCAAACATGCAAAATAGATGTAACATGCAGTTCAGCTGCTGGCAGTGCAGCCCAGGGTGGGCACGGGAACATCTGCTTCCCTCCCAACCTCATTCCCACTGCAGAGGCACTGGGATATGACCATTGGACACTCCTTTGTGTGGGTCAGCTTTGAAAGATTCGGAGCTGTCTGACCCTGGAATAGCATCCCTCTGTCCCCCCAACAGTTTGCAGGTTATATTTATTTATTTAACTCAATAATAAGTATATTTATTTATTTATTATATATAAATATATAAAATATATATTATATATAAATAAATATAATATTTATTTTATATATTAAAATATATATAAAATATATTATCTATAAATAAATATCACATTTATTATATATAAAATATATATTATATATTAATATATTATGTATAAATAAATAAAATATTTATTTTATATATTAAACTATAATATATAAAATATATTATCTATAAATAAATATAATATTTATTTATTTTATATATAAAATATATTATATAAAATATATTATCTATAAATAAATATCACATTTATTATATATAAAACATATATTATATATTAATATATTATGTATAAATAAATAAAATATTTATTTTATATATTAAACTATAATATATAAAATATATTATCTATAAATAAATATAACATTTATTATATATAAAATATATATTATATATTAATATATTATGTATAAACAAATATAATATTTATTCTATATATTAAAATATATAATATAAAATATATCATATAAAAATAAATATAACATTTCTTCTATATAAAATATATATTATATATTAATATATTATATATAAATAAATATAAAATTTATTAATTTTATATATAAAATACATTATATATAAGTATACATTATAAAAATAAATATTTATTTATTATTTTATATATAAAATTATATCATATAAAAATATATATAATATGAATAAATATAATATTTCTTTAACTCAAGGAATTCTGAAGCTTTGTTTTGGTCTTTCCACCTGCATGTTTGAAAGCCCATTAAAACTGGATTTGAAAAGTCTTATTTTGAACATGTTTCTGTTGGAAGTGAAATGGAGCTGCTTTCTCGTTTAGTCCTTCTGCCTTCTCCAAGCATCCTACATGGTAACTTAATTCATGCTTTGAACTTTTAAAGATCAGGGGGTTGATAAATCTACACTGACATCGAAAAAGAAACAAAAGTTTATAATTAAATCCATTGAAAAACCAATGAACACGTTTTTCCAGATATTGTAAATGTTCCAAAGCTTTCACAGAAGCAGAAAAAAATTAATATTTTTAAATTTTTCTTATGCTGTTTCTTAGGCTGCAGCACTGCTGCAGTTAAACAAGTTTATTGTTATAGTCATGTCCTTTTTAGGTTTGTAGGCTGTTGGCAAGTGGAAGGGATCCAGGAGCTGGAATTTGGCCCTGAGCTCCCCCCCTGCAGTCCTGGGGGGAGCAGGATCCTCCTCCCACTGTTCCCTGCCTTGTGGCAGTGCAGGAGAACACCTGAGGTGTTCTATACATATATATATACATGCAGGGATCTGTTAGACTCTGTATTAAAGAACATTTCCCTGTTTCCCATGTCAGACTTCGGAGTGTTTTCCTGGATTTCAGGATCCCTTGCAGCAGCTGTGCAGTGTTGTCAGCTTAAATAGCTGCTGTGCTCCCCTCTGGAAAGCTTTCCCTGCAAAGGCAGAATGCTTCCCAAATTGGGCTTGTCTCTCTGAAGTCAGTGCAAGTTCTCAGGAGTGCAGCATCCAGGCTTTTCCTTGGCTTGTAAATATTACTGGGAAGAGGCTGGGGATCGTTTGGAGCACGGGGCCTCTCCCAGTGCACGGTCAGGCTGCTCAGCACAGCCTGAGCTCACACACAGCGTGGAGAGCTTCAGGGAATTGCTTCCTAAAGTGCAGTTGGGTGTCTCTTCCAGCGTTTGCAGAGGGATTTACATTCCTCAGCAAATCCCAGTTGCTCCATTTGCAGCTCTGATTCAGAAAGTGGGATTTAGGGCTCCGCCTCCACTCGTCTGAGACCTCGGTGTCGTGTCCAGATGCCAGAAGTCCCGGTAACTGTGGAAAAAGTGAGGGAAAAGATGCAAATGTCCTCAGAGTCTGCTTGCAGCTGGTACAGGGATGTGCCAAACTCTGGGGGAGACACAGGGAGGGAACTGAACCACGGTGACAACATCATTGAGAACTTGATCCCCCTTTTTTAGTTCCATCTCGTTCACAGTGAAGCCAGTGAAAGATGAGGATTAAGAGAAGGTGTCTCTTTAGTTTTCTTACCTCTGGAGTCAGTAAATAAGAAGTCATTGATGCAAACCACACCAGCAGTGGTGAGAAATAAAGAGCTGCATTGCCAGGGCCTGTGAGCACAACTCTCCTGGAGTTCTGAGCTGCTGCTGTTCCTGGTCCTGTGCTCAGAGCTCAGGGACTGAAGCTCAGGTTCAGCTCTGAAGTGTTTAAGTTGAATGTCTCATTCACAAGACTTCTGGGGGTGATGGGGAGGAGCTGCTGCTGTTCATCTCCTGCCTCAGGGCAGGCTGTGGCCCAGGCTTTGAGGCTGAGTGGATATGAAAAGTGACAGAGTGCTAATACATTAGGCATTCATTTTGGATCATATTAGTGGGGCTTGTCGTGGATAAGTGAGATGTCAGCCCCTGTTATGTGCAATTAGGAGCCCACAACTGAACATCTCAGGGAGGTAACAGGGATGTGCTGAGCAGGGACTGGAGGTTGTACCTTAAAACTACATCAAACTTAGTTGGAAATGAGATCTGAGAGGAAGCTGCAGGAAGGGATGAAGCTCACCTGTGAATACCCTGGGTTTCCTGACACCTTTTTTTGGCAAGTTTAAAAAAAGCTGGATTTCCACGACAAAAAGTAGCAGAAAAGCACAATCAATTCAGTGCTTTCTGGTTAACATCTTACACTGGGCTAAGGGATATAAAAAAAAAGAGGGAATCCTCAGTACAACTGGTTTTATTGGCAATCTCTATCAGTCTCTCAAGTCTCTTCTTCTCTCCCCAATTTTTGGAGTTACCTCAGCTGATGCAACCCACTCCTTGGATTTCAAAATGGGTGAGGAGAGATCTGATGGACAAAAACTATTTTGAAAACAGTTTTGTTGCTGTCTCTTTTGGTTTGTATTCTGGATTCTGCTTGGTGTCTGCCTTGGGCAGATAACTTCATTTCTGTGTGCCTTCATTTGTGTGTCCCTGAACTGACAGCAACAATAGGCTCCCTGGGAGACAGAGGCCTCATTTCTCAGACAAAAGACATCCTAGAAATTATTATTGAAACCACATTCCTCCTCACACTTTCAAGCCTGGTTTGAAACCAGGCAAAAGGAGTGAAATTCCTGATGTTCAGGGGTGGAATGTGCAGTTTTCTTGCTTCCCTCAATACAAAGCTTTAAGGTGCATGAAGTACTGTATTAATCTTATCTCACAGGCTTGAAGAGAAAGGGAATATCAGGCAGCCAGAGGTGCTTCATCCCTCAAGGAACCTGAGATCTGCACTGACAAGGTCTCTGCACACATCTAGTCCTCACAGCTTGAAATCAGCAGCTGCATTTCTGAAAGGCTTGGCTGAGCTGTGTTGCTGTAAACAGGAGACACCTGGACCATTTCACTGATAAAACTGCCTGGACTAAAGGCAAAGGGATTTCACACGTTCCCCTGCACAAGCACTCCCTGAACCATTAAATTGGGAGATGCAGTTCTGGTGCCTTGTTTTCTGTTCTTGGGTCTCCGGGGATGTAAACCCACAATCTCCTACATGCACTTGGTTTTTGAAGTGCAACGAGGAAAAAAAGGAAAGCCACAGCACCCCCAGAGCTGCATGGGAAGGCCCTCAGCTCATGGAATGCTTCAATGGGCTTTTTTCCCAATATTCCCAAGTCTCCCTCGACTTTGGATTCAGTTGTGTGGGTTGGTGCTGAAGGCAAACTTTCTGTTGGCACTTTCAGGGATAGAATTTTACCTCTTGAGTGTATGAATGTATAGGTAAGATCCTTAGTTGCATGTGGTTTCTGGGTGCTGCAGGACCACTTTCACCTCTCTTAAATTCAGGGGTTCCTTAGTGGATTGTCCTTGGGGAATTTGCATCCTTGCTGCTGGGGGCATTTGTGAGACCCAGACTTGCCCTGACTGGACCATCTCATGTAGACATTTGTAGTACATTTAGACACATATTTTGTGCACTGACACTATGCTGGTACCAATCATTCCTCAAGTCACTTCCCTGGGTCCTCCAAGGATGCCCAGAGAAGGATTGGTGGGTGACTGCTCGTGATTTTCTGTTCACAGGACCTGTGTATCACCAGCCAAGCTCCAGCCCCCTCCTGCACTGCTGCTTAGTTGTTGCAAACCTCTAAAATTCAGAGCCTTTGCTTTGTGAAATGTGGTTTTTTTCTGTTCTCCTCGGGCCTTCCTCACTCCTCTGCAGTTCCAATTCCAAACGCTTCACGTCACCACTTGGAAACTCTGCCACATGCAGGACTCTTCCCCTTTCTCTCTGTCTGAACAGGCTCCTCCAGCACATGTGGTTCCACTTACAGAGCCCCTGCAGGGCTGTGTGGATTGGGCTGGGGCTGGGCTGACCTCTCTGTTCCACCACAGCCAGCCCGTTCCGGGGGGAGCTGACTCTTATCTCACTTTTTTTTTGGTATTTGGGATGCTTTCACTTCCCAAGGAAATTCCTGCCATCAAAAGGGAGCCGGCTGCAGGCAGCACGCACTGGGGCCGGGGCTTGGGCACTGGGAGCACTGGGGCTCTCGGGAGAAGGCAACCCTTGGCCTCTGTGTGTCTGCCAGCCAAGGAATACACAAAGCAGATGTCCCAGAGCACAGCCTTGGCTCGGGTAATTATCCTTAGGAGACTTGGCCCGCCCCCACTTGTGCAAAGAATGCAGAAGAGCTGTCTGTCTGTAGGAGGACACCATCCCATGTTTATTTTGGCCCCAGATGCTGTCAGGGTAACTATTAGGGCTGTGTGGTCTGAGGATGAGTGGGGTGTCGACCTTCTTGAGTCTGGAATAAACCAACATAGTCACTGTCCTTTCTCCACAGCAGAAACTGGGGGAAGAGGGAAGAGTCCCAGGGGAGATCAAAGCTCTGATGTGCCCGTGTCTGTCATTACAGAACAGCACTGGGAGGGGGAAGATGCTTGGCTTCTCAACAGAGTTTAATTTTAAGGCCCACTGAGCCTCAAATACTTGACTGGCAAAGCAGTCCGGGGTGTCCTCAGCACTGAGCTGATTTAGCTCCCAAGTCACGAAGCAGCTCTCGAAGTTTCACTCGGGATGGGACTCTTTGGCCATAAAAGTACTTGTCAGCCTCCTACTCAGGCATGGAAAATTCTGAATTTGCTTATTGCAAAACGCTCAGGTTTTTGCTGGTTAGCACTGGGTGGGGGAGAGGGGGAAGAGGCTTTTGCTTCTTCCTAAGGAAAGGTAGTAAATCATTTCCTACAGGGCTCTAGCAGGACTGAACTCTAACAGATGTGAAATGTCTTAAATTCCTGGAATGAAGGGGTGGTTCGGAGCTGCAACTGTCCTGGGCTTTTTGTTTTTTATTCCACAAGATGTTATTTCTGTGTAGACATGATTTAGACCTCTTCTGTTTTCAGATGCTTTGATTTTAGCACAAGAACAGCGAGGCAAAAGTGCAGGATTGTTCACCCAGAGGAACACACTGGTGTAGTTCTGTGGATATTTATTCTCCCTGGGCTAATTTAAACTTTAAGTAGGGAGTCCTTGCTGATTTGGATTATTTTTACTGAAATGAGGTACTTAAATGAGTACCTTAAATGAGTTCAGCCTGAAGGTCTAGCTGAGACCAGCTCTGACATGGGACTGTTGGATGCACTGAGGTGTCCTGGCTTTTCAGAGTGTGTTATCCAGAGGACTACAGGGCCAAAAGCTCCTTCTCAGAAGGATCCCATTTTCAGACAGTGCAATGACAGACGTGGAAATGACTTTTAAGAGTATCCCAGGAAAGCCTCTAAATAAATCAGAGCAGGGAATTATTGGTTGCACTTGAGAACTTGTCTGTAGGGCAACTGTTCTTGTTTCAGAGGGGATGTGATGAGCCTTGACATCACTGGTTATTCACTGTTCCTGTCACACTCTCACCCAGGAAACATTCTGATATTAATGAACAAAAGCAGGCAGAGCACCTATCTCAGGTGGAGTGGAAATTGTTCAGACAGTGGATAAACTGTGTGTGTGGATACCAGTGGAATTCCTGGCCTTGCTGGTGCAGGGAAGATTTGAGTCTCTTCCTGAGTCTCTTCCCTCTCTCTGGTGCTGGGACAGGACGTCTTAAGTTGCAGCAAAATTACAGGTTTTATTTCTACTCCTCCTGGGACATCAGTGTCTTGGAATAGCCTGCTGCAAATGTCATCCTTGATAAAAAGCCAAGGTAAATTATAGTAAGTGTAGCTGAAGAATAAACTTCGCTGGAGCAGCTGAAACTTTTCAAGGCCCATTTTGGATATTCATACCCTAAATGTAGGTATGGTTTGGGCCAAGTTTACAAAGGATGATTATGCATTTCTTGTATCTTGATTCTCTGACTCTTCCCCAGGCTGCTCCTCCTGATTCCAGCAGTTTAAGTGATACAGCACTACTTATTACTTTTTAAAAAGCATAATCTATTTTTAGCATTGCTCCCTAATCCAAACCTTCTGAACTTAATGAAAGATTTAAATCTGGAAGCTCTTTAGCTTTTAGGATGCGAATTTGCCTACAAATAAAAATGTCAGCAAAACATTCATTTCCACTTTGATTCTGCTTGTCTGTTAATGTATATTTGATGTTGGTATATATGTGTGTTTGTGTATAGACATGTACTTGTTATTGGATGGGCATGAAAATCTAGTGAGCCTCATGTACAGGAAAGTAAGTGTGAGCAGGGTATGGATTCAGGCATGCAAACACTACTTTGGATGATGATAATCTGTGATAAGGCCAAATCCACAGTCCCAATTTACTCAGTGTTGTACAGGACGTGGCTCCTTCCCTCCACATCCATTTCAAAGGGCTGACTCTGCTGAAATTCAAACTCCTTTAAAACGCAGTTTTGAAATCAGTGGTCCTTGCAAAATGTTGAAATGAGTTCTGGGAAATACTTTAAGGCTGACATCTTTCCACGAGAGAGACGCAGGCTGTTGCCCACATATATTTTTACTCTAAAATCTGCCGTGCATGTGAGGCAGAAGGGGCTGAGAGGGCTGAAATCCCTTTTTGTGTGTCCTCCCCCTGCCAAACCCGGGTGGGCGCTGCCTGCGGTGCCTTTGGGCTTGTTTAAAATCTTTGTTGCTCTGTGTTCCTTGGAGATTTAAGCATCGGTGAGGGCTGAGACAGCCTTTGTCCTTGTCTGCAGGGTGTCGGTGAGTTATTGTGCTCTGAACAATAGAGGGAACAGTCAAACAAGGCAAAGTCTCCCCCCCGAATGCTGAACATGCTCTCCTGTGCTGTGGCACCAAGCCTGGCACTGCACCCAAGGCTTGGTGTTTTTTTTAAGGCTCCCCAAATGCTGCGGTTGGAACAAGCAGGAAAAACAATCCCACCTCTTTCTGAAGTCGTGGGACAGGGGCTGAGTAAAACCTGAGTAACCCTGGAAGAAGCGCTTCCCAAATTGCTGCTCCCAGCACAAAGAGCTGCCCACAGGAAGGGGAAGAGGGTTTTTTGGGTAAGAACAGCGGAGCCTGCAGACATGTGGCGTTACTCCTGGATCGGATTTCTGGGAAAATCATCCATTGTCTCATCTCTCGCGAGCCAGATCCAGCCCTTCAGGCTCCGGGCGGGCTCTGCCCTCGCGTGGCTGCGGAGCTTTGGAAAGAAAGGGTTTGGAGCCGCTTGGGCACCATCCAGCACAGAAAGGGGCTCCCAGGGGCAAATTCCTCTGCAATCCATGTGTGTCCCGGCCACTGCTGCTGGAAGGGGCTGTCCATAAGCAGACACCCTCCTCTGGCAGCCGTTTAAATCAAACTTAAACTGGCGAGGAGGGAGGTTTAGTTAAAAGCATCCCATTTCTTCGACCTGTTCTTGCACGGTCTCATCTACACAAATATAACTTCAGACAGCATTTTTTCTTCTTTGAATAATAAACCACTTTCAATAACCTAGAAGGGACCTGCATATGTTTCTAGCTGCTTTTTCTATTTGAGGTATATAAGGGAAATTCCAGCACGTGTCTAAAGTTAAAATTTCCATTTCATCCCTGCTTGTTACCACAAGACCCTCCCCAAACTATGGAAAACATCAGGGTTGTTCACGTTGAGCTCTCTCTGGATTTTTCACGAGTAATTTCTGTAACTGGCACCTCTCTGGGTACTTTTATGCAGCTGTTCTGAGCTTCCTTTTAATTCTGTACAGTTACAGCTGCCTGGCAAGAAAATAAAGTGAGTGCCTTGTTTAAAACACCAGTAAAACTTAAACTTCTTTGGGAGCTTGTAGGCATTGTTACACCACTAGTAAGGATTAAAGAGACAAGTCAAGGGGTTTGTAATAAGACTTTTGAAAATAATATTATAGAAAAGTATGCACAGTGTGTGAGGATCTGGTTATTGGTTTAAGGGTGAATCGGCTCTGAACTATTTCTGATTGCAGGCACCTTTGAAAAATAGAAAAAGGGAGGCTTTAGAAATTTGTAGTCATTATTTCTCTTCTCTTACTCCCATTTAGAAGACGAGTTCTGAGGTAGAAGGCCCTTCCTCAGGGATGTTTGCTGGGAGCAGTACCAGACTGTGAGCTCCCCTAAAACCGGTGTGTCCAAGCTAGAAAGGAATGGAAATGATATTTCTTACACCCTCTCAAGCGGCGACTTTTAATGCTCACCGAGACTTTTAATGTAAAGTCACGTTTTAAACCGCAGTGTGCCCAAACCCGCAGCGCTCCGCTGGCACCGGGCTTTGACAACGCCGCAAATGGGATGCGAACGGTCCCTGTTGTGGTGGTTAAATGAAGGTTATTGATCACCATCTAACGAGGGCCGGCGTTAATGAGGGCGTTAATGAGGGCAGCCCGCAGCAATGGGAGCTGAGGGGAGAGCAGGGCTCGTCCTGGGCACGACTGTAATTGTATTTGGCAGATGGAGCTTTGAGAGCGGCGAATCCAGTGATAAACTGGATTACTCTTCCCTTTAAAGAAAGCAGCTAATGTGGCTGAAAAGGAGCTTTCACTGTCATTAATTCATGCCGGGATCAATGCAGGGGAGGAGGGATTAATCCTTTGCAAGGCTCCACCTGTCTTGTAATTCTGGGTGTTCTATAAAGGTGCATGAGTGTAGCAGACGAAACCTTTTTATAAAGTGTTTGGGAAGCATAAACTAGGAGCTGGAGGATGCTCATGGTAACAACTCAGAGGCAGGTCTGAGAGTAAAAGGAATTTTCTAAAAGCCAAATTCTACGTTTTCTAATTTCCAAAAGGAATTTTTCCAAATTGCTCCTGAAGGAGCAGAGCTGAACAAGTGTCGTCTTGGATGTAATTTTTCTCTCTGTCTTTCACTTCAAGGTAAAGGGAAGGTTGAGGATCCACTCTTTAAATACAAGTATAGGAACAAATTCAGCCTGTGTAACTGGAACAGCTTATGCTCCTGCTGTGGGCTGTGTGTTCAGTCACAATGTGACTTCCCAGGGCTGTGAACTCTCCCAGTTTCACAATATTTGGCCCAAGAAGCAAAATATTTAATCTCTCTTTTCGCAGGGAAAAAACCCATGTTTTTAGGATTTTGTCTTGAACAACAAAACTGAAGAACAACCCAGCTGCCCTCTGAGGATTCATACCCAGGAGGCAGATGGCATTTGTGCCCTAGAAATCCCCGTGGAAACCTGGTTGGAAAATATTTGGTGCCAGGGCAGACCTGGGGGATCCCTGCCCCCAAATGCCTGTAATTTTCCACACCTCTGATCTTTTGGGTCAGTTTTTAACTGAGTTTGAACTTACCATGGCGTGTCCACATTCAGAAGTTGGAGATGGGCAAATCCAAGCATTGATCCCTGATTTTTATTCAGTTTTAGTGTGGATGCAGTGTCAAAACTCGAACAGACAGTGCCTAACGCAGTGCTGGCCGAACATCCTATTTTTCTGCGGTGTATCATCTCCTGGGCCGGGTTTTAGGGCGTTAACACACGTTTTGGGTTTTTTGGCTGACATTTCAAGGGCTCTGCTTCCCTCTAGTGGGTCCACTTGGCACTTTCCTCCCATTTTTCTTTCTGTTTAAAATCCTGACAAACGCTTTTTGGCAATTTATATTTTTTCCTGACGTTGCTGTTCAAAGACACTTCCCTGTCCTACTTGTACCACGCTTTTCTTAAGTTTAACCCTCTTCCTTCCAGGCCAGTCTTTTATTTCCAGTGCTGAAATAAAAGAGCATCATCAGGGAAGAGACTCCAAGCCTTGTCAGAGTGACACAGGGATAAAGTGATGGGCTCTGAAGGATATCTGGGTGGAATTACTGCTTATAAATTAAGGTGATAAGAGGTGAAGGCAGAACTGAGGGGTTTATCTGGAGTGCACAGAGGGGGTGGGTGTGAGTTCAGTATTGACAGCTCTGCAGTGTGAAGCCATCTGCTCTCCCTGCTCCAATATGGGTGTGAAAATGCCTGTGTTTGTAGAAATGTCCCCTTTCATCAGCTGCAATCTGCCCAGGAAGCCAAGCTGGTGGGTTTTCGTTGATGCTGGGAAGCAAAGGAGAAGGAATCCAGCCGAGACCTGGCTGGTGAGACCCCCCAGGGCAGAGATGCCCCCTGAACTGTGACCACTGGCATCTGTTTTCCAGCTTCCTGTTCTGTTTGGATGTGCAAGGCTCAGACTGAGTTTAAGAGGGTGGCTGAGGAAAACGTGACCCTGCCCTGTCACCACAGCCTGGGCCTCCTGGAGCAGGGCAGCCTGGACATCGAGTGGCTGCTGCACATCTCGGAAACCGTGCAGAAAGCGGTAGGTTGGCTGAGAAAACCCTCTTCTTTCTGCCTTGACACCACCAGCCACTGATTTAACAAAACTCCTGTGATGATCCCTGCAAGTTACTCTGCTGACCTTTAGAAAACACGGCTGATTTAGAGAGATTTATCACACATAAAGGTTATTTGATAGCCACACGTGCTGTGTTGGAGCAGGTTCTGTTACAATCACGTTTCCTTTATCCCAGGGTGACTGATAATATTTCAAGTTCAGAACTGCCCTTCAGGTTTTTTCCAAAACGACCTTGGGTTTTGCAGGCCCAGTTTTTGAATCCTTGGTTTCAGGAAAAACATACAGGAGTTCAGTACTTATAAAAATGAGGTCTGCAGTAACTTAAATTAGCTCAGCCAAGCCTACAGACTGCTTGGATATATTGTGACATGAGCTGATGTCTATTTTGACAGTTGTATAAATGCTCCAATCTCTAGCATAAATACACTTTATGTGCCATTCTCAGACTAGAAATCCAGGTTTAATTTTCCACCCTGCCACAGGCTTCCTGTGTGACCCTTGGCAAGTCACTTAACCAGGCAGAACCTTGGGCTGGAGTTCCTGGAAAGGCTTTATTTGTTGTTCTGTGTGAAAGTACAATCCCAGCTGGCTGTCAGTGCCTGTCTGTGCCCCTCAGGTGATCACCTACTCCGGGGGCCGTGTCTATGACGACCTGAATGAGGAGCAGAAAGGTCGTGTTTCCTTCACATCCAACTTCCTGGCTGGGGATGCCTCCTTACAGATCATCTCCCTGCAGTCCAGCGATGCAGGGAAGTACATCTGCAAGGTGAAAAATGCTGGGCGGTATGAATGGTCTCGAATCACCCTCAAGGTGGTAGGTAAGGACACTTTATTGCTAAAAAAAAAATAAAATAATTCCAGACTCGCTTCCTGGAGAGAGATTTATTTCAGCAGGGTATAAATGCACAGAGACATCTCACAGTCAGGTTTCCTTGTCCAACTCCATATCTGCCTTTGTGTTTTTTTGGCAAAGGACAGGCCACAGGAAGAGCCTAAAGAGTGGGTTTGAGGTAAGTGATTATCCACAACAACATATGAACTGTTCTTTAAATTATCCCGATGATCTCATCACCCAAACTGGGCTGATCACCCTGTCCAGATCTCCTGCTGTGTGCTGTGAGTTCATGTCCCAGGACCCCAGCCTGGTCCCAAGTCAGTGGAGGTGACAAATAGGCTGCCATAATTAGTATTTCCTTTCCCTGAGTTCAGTTCATAGGTTGGCTTTTCCATGTACACCGTGATCCCGTGGAAGAAGTGCTGTGTCCTGACAGATGCTGTGGGGAGAAGGAAGAAATGGGGAAGTAGGGGGAGGGAAAGGATGTTCTCTAAATAGTGCCCAGAAGAGGGATGTGGTGGTACAGCTCCACAGAGTATCATAGACACACTGAGAAGTTGCACACAATTGCAGCTCAAGTCCCCTAAAATCCATCACTGGTGTGATTCCTGAACACGTTCCAGGGAAAGCAGCTCTTGGAAGCTGCTTCAATGACTGTACCTTGCCAAAGAAAGGGTTTGCTGTGTTTGCATGACCTGTCTTCTGCTCCTCCTAGAGAAACCTTCCAAGCCCAAGTGCTGGCTGGAGGGGGAGATGCTGGAAGGGAAGGAGCTGTCCCTGCAGTGCCGCTCTGCCTCTGGCACCGTGCCCATCTCCTACCGCTGGCAGCGCATCGACGAGGAGGACAGAGCTGAGCACCTCCCACCCAACTCCAGAGTCAGTAAGTGTGGGCATTGCCTCCATTCCAGAGGGACAGTTCCTCAATTCCAGAGGGGCAGTTCATAGAATCATAGGATCAGCTGGGTTGGAAGGGACCTCCCAGATCATCAAGTCCAACCCTTAATCCAACCCCGCTGTGCTTCCCAGCCCATGGCACTGATGCCATATCCAGTCTTATCTTAAAAACTACCGGGGATGGAGAATCCCCCACTTCCCTGGGCAGCCCATTCCAATGGCTGAGCACCCTCTCTGGAAAGAAATTCTTTCTAATCTCCAACCTAAACCTCCCCTGGCACAGCTGAAGACCCAGCCCTCTTGTCTTGCTGATGGTTGCCTGGGAGAAGAGACCAACCTCCACCTGCTACATCGTCCTGTCAGGGAGTTGCAGAGAGTGAGGAGGTCTCCCCTGAGCCTCCTCTTCTCCAGGCTGAACAGCCCCAGCTCCCTCAGCCTCTCCTCACAGCACTTGTGCTTGAGTCCCTTCCCCAGCCTTGTTCCTCAATTCCAGGGGCAGTGAGTTGGGGCAGTTCCCAGAGCTCTGGGAGTGCTCAGAGCTGGATAACTCCCACATGGCCGTGCCCATGGACAGTCACCTGCCTGCTCTAAAAACAGGATCACTCAGTGGCAGTGACAGGGATGATCCCACAGCTCCTCTCACTGCTGCAGCCGGACCTTGTGGGGTGCTCCACCCTGAGCACGAGCAGGAGGAGTTTGCTCAATGCTTTATTGACCCTTTGATTGCCCTGGCACTGATTTGATCCACAAGTTCAATTTGTGGACGCTGCTGCGTCCTACCCTCGGTTAAAGTTTTTTTAGCCTGGTTGATTAATCCCAGTGGTGTTTTCTCCCATTTCAGACATTTCTAATCCTGGGCAAGTCCTGCTGAAGAACCTCACCCAGATGAGCACGGGGTTGTACCAGTGTGTGGCCACCAACGAGGCTGGGCAGGAGAGCTGTGCTGTGCAGGTGACAGTGCAGCGTAAGTACTGCTGTAAACTGGGCTTCACACACGTGGTTCACACACCTTTGCCCTTTTGTACTTTAATCCCATAAAACAGTTCTTATTTATACTTATTTATTGCAGTCAGGGTTTGCACAGCAGCCCTCTGTATAACCTAGAGTGATAAAAACATCACAACCTAAAGTGACAGAAAACATCACAACCTAAAGTGACTAAAACATCATTTGGGCTCAGATTTTTCGGTCTGTTAGAAATGTTGATTTTCAGAATGACTAATGGCATAAAAGGGGGGAAAACTGTGAGTTAAAGGTTCCAGAGCCTGCAGCTTTTGAGGTACTTCTGGCTGGAGTGGCTGCATACTGTTCTCAGGTATAAACTCCTTCTGTGGATGTTCCATCACATTCCAAATTATTTATCTGTTGCTCTCAGGACACTGAACTATCTAAAGACAGCTGGAAGGGCTGATTGTGACACAGAGTAACGTGGAGCAACTGTTGACATTTTGGTTTTAATCCAAATTTAATAAATTCTGTCCGGAGCACCAGAAGTTAAAATCTGTGTTCTGCCTGATAAAACCCATCAAGGGTGGAGCGTCCTTTGCATATTCATGCCAGGAAAAGGGTGGAGTTTAGCACCCAAAAATCCAAACAATAGAGTTTAGCAGCTCTGAAAGGAGATCAGCAGGAGCTGGAACTGCTGTGATAAAAGACTGCTAATGGCGAGGTCTCTTCTTGGAGATTCCACAGCTTTTGGAACTTTTTCTGCCCGGCCAAGCCTGAAATAACTGGAATACGGTCACGCAGCAAGGAAAACCGGTTTGCCTCAGGCGTCTGAAGTAAAAGCGTCCGGGCAGCTTTTATGCCAATTGAACTGAATTGGTTTAAAACCTCGCTCGGGTTTGCTAAACCCTCCGTAGGGACGAGCCTTAAGGAAACAACTTTTAGCCAAGCCCAGCCCAACCGACCAGAAGTTGTCATAAAGTATCAACCAAGGGCTGGGAAACGTCTCATCTTTTCTGTTTTGGAGGAAAAATGCCACGCACAGGATGCTCTTTTCTTTCTACCTCTTTCTTCCTCTCTCTGACCCAGCTCGGGTCACTTTTCCCCCCACGATTAAATAATTCCTTCTGGAAAAGGGGTTGTAATCACTGCAGGGTAAGTTGAAGGGGGGAAAAAAAGAATCCTCATGGGGAAATATTCACAGTTCCAACACTCTCGTGCCTCCAGGAACCCGCTCGGTGCCGTGTTTCACATGTCTGTGTCTCACATGTCTGTGCTTTCGGTGGCTCTGTGCTCAGAGGGGAGGGTTTTTCCTCCTCGTTTCACTCTGACCCACAGCTGAAGGCACAGCACTTGTGATCCCACCCTTCCAGAGCTTTTCTCAGCTCAGCTTCAGCGACAGTGCCTGGAGATAAACTGGTTCAGCTTCTGTGTGGAGACACACCTAAATAAACAAACTGGCACGTTCTGTTCTGATTTATACCCGGTGCTCTAAGTTCTAGTGGCGACTGGAACCTGACCGCGCAACTCCAGTGAGAATTTATCAACTAATCCATCTGTTTTCCGGACAACAGATGCCCAAAATATCGGCATGATCGCCGGGGCAGCGTGTGGGGTGGTGGTGGGACTCTCCCTCCTCCTCCTGGTGGTGAGGCTGACGATAAGGAGGAAAGAAAAGAAGAGATATGAGGAAGAGGAGGCACCAAATGAAATCAGGTAACGCCTTGCACTTAATCCCCCACCTCCCACGCTCCCTCACTGCAGTTTCACACATCTTTTCAGTAAGGATTTAAGTCGCTGTAAGTAGGGATAAGTGTTGCCAAAGTTTGTTCTAAATAGCTTTTAAAGTCTCTGTGAAATAGCACTGACAAATTTCTTCACTGGTGAGAATCTCTGTGAAGACTTTCCAGAAAATCAGATTAAACTTCCCCCCCAAACCCCCAGGGCAAATTAGCATAAAACTCTCTCTCCCATTTGCAATTTCAGCATTTTAAAGCATTTGCATAATCTTTTACGCTGTTAAATCCAACCCACTTGCCCATTGTGGCTCTGAGAGGGTTTGGGGGGTTTTAGTTCTCCTTCTCCTTTCTTTCTCCTTCTCCTTTCTCTTTCTCCTTCTACATCCTTCTCCTTTCTCTTTCTCCTTCTTTCTCTTTCTCCTTCTTTCTCTTTCTCCTTCTTTCTTTTTCTCTTCCTTTCTCTTTCTTTCTCCTTCTTTCTCTTTCTTTCTTTCTCCTTCTTTCTTTCTTTCTCCTTCTTTCTCCTTCTTTCTCCTTCTCCTTCTTTCTCCTTCTTTCTCCTTCTCCTTCTTTCTCTTTCTTTCTTTCTCCTTCTTTCTCTTACTTTCTTTCTCCTTCTCCTTCTCCTTCTTTTTCCTCCTTTTCTGTCTCCTTCTTTCTCCTCCTTCCTTCTCCTTCTCTCTCCTTCTCCTCTCTCCTTCTCAATCGCAGTTTTTATTGGGAATGCTCCAAGACTGGCAGGTTCTCTCAGTCCTCCTTGAGCCTTCTGAACAACTGTGCTCTGGATTTAGCCTGGGTGAGCAATCCTTGAGCTGTCTGTGAGGGGAGCAGCCTCACCCCGGCAATGCTGACACATGTTCTTGGAGCTCATCTGTTCCAGGCCTGCCCCTTAACTCCCCTAAGCAGAGATTGGTCTCCAGCCAACCCAGCCTAAACCCCTCAGGAAGGAAAGCACTGGAAAGATCTATTTCCAGGAAGGAGTTTTAGCTGCTCCCGCCCTAGAAGAAACAACCCCCGTGCCTTGATCCATCTCTGTGTCTATTTGTATGACTGCCCTCATATGACATCTCTGTAATCCCTTCAGCAGCTGATTCCTCTGCCTCACACTCAGGTTGCCAGCCTGAAAGCAGCCTCTGCTGATTCCTTCCCTTCCCTTTTTCCTGCTTTCTTTGCTTTCTCACCTTGCATGAATTTTCAGTTGGAGCCTCACCCTCTTGTATCACCTTTTCACGCCTGACTGTTACATCCTCTCTCTCTTTCTCTCAGGACCCAGTTCTTGCACTTCTTTCTCTACCCACAGGTTATTTTAAGTGGAAGAACTGGTTTCAGCTAGTCTTGCCCAGGCCATTTCTCATTATGAGTCAGGATTACAGAGCAGACAGTTCTATCTGAGCTGTTTGCAGTGACACTTGGTATTTGTTATTTGTTCCACACACAGAGCTGTGTGTGTGTTTATCCCAAACCTGTTTGACCAGCAGCTCTGCAGGGCAATAGGGGGTTCACTCCACCAAGGCACAGAGCACAGAATTCAGAAAGCAGATAACAGAAATCATTCCTGGACAGACACTCCCTGGTGATTTACAGCTTCAGGGAGCAACTGCTTATGACAGTGGTGAAACTAGGAAGTGGTGTTTGAGCCCCTGCCATCTGTTTGGTTGCAGAGAAGATGCAGAGGCACCCAAGGCCCATCTGGTCAAGCCCAGCTCCTCCTCCTCTGGCTCCAGGAGCTCCCGCTCAGGTTCCTCCTCCACCAGGTCCACAGCCAACAGTGCCTCCCGCAGCCAGCGGACTTTGTCCACGGAAGCCACCCCT
The DNA here is from genome assembly GCF_036250125.1 of Pseudopipra pipra. Lineage (NCBI taxonomy): Eukaryota > Metazoa > Chordata > Aves > Passeriformes > Pipridae > Pseudopipra > Pseudopipra pipra. The sequence continues at coordinate 3,804,488 of NC_087571.1, forward strand.
CACCTCACCCCTCCCCAGTACAGCCAGAGGGAGATGGAAGGCAAGGAGACGGAGCCAAAGAAGGTCGACTACAACAACCTGATGAAAATGGGAGCCACGCTGGTGATGGTGCCTGCCCAGAGCCGGGCCTTCCAGACCGTGTGACCCTCGGGAGGCTCCTGCCGCCCAGAAACACTTCACACACCACCAGCCACGTAGGAGTTGTTAGATTAGCTAATTATCTTCCTGGTCAGCTTCATTTTAATCACTCGTGATTATTCACACCACAAGAAGCCCTCCCACTTAACTCTCATACATCTTCCAGCACCGAGGTTATGATACAGGATTTTCTTTTATTGAAGTTCCGATACGGGATTTTCTTTTATTGAAGAAAGATACATTTGAATGAAAAGGGAGCCATTTGAGAGAAAAGGGAGCCATTTGAGGGAAAAGGGAGCCATTTGAGGGAAAAGGGAGCTTCTTTTAAAATTATCTCTTATTGGTGGTTTTTTTTTCTTTTTTGGAAATGGAACACTGAGCATTTAAAAACTGCAACAGCAAAGCGCTGGGCAGGCGAAAAGAAACCAAACCTCAGGATTTTTTAAAAGGGATCAACAGAGACATAAAGATGCATAATGTGCCAGAGAGAGGTTTTGTGGGGAGGGAGAAGTCTCTTGTACTGGTTTTGGAGAACTTTTTCAAAGATGCATGGTCTCACCTGAAGATTTTGAGGGCAGGCTGGTGTCCAGCCTCAAAGGGGACTGAAGGTGCTTCACGTTTTCTCCATTCAGTCTTCTAGTGAAATGCTTTTGGAGGCTGGAACTGAAGTGGAAATGAAAGGATCACTCCAACAGGTCAGGAGATGCAGTATTAAGGCAAGTGTCTGAACTGAGCTCTGTATTAAAGAGAAAGGACCTTTTATGTCAAGAAAACAGAGGTGCTTTAATTGCCAGAATAAACTTACTGGTGCACCCAGAGACATGGCCTGGAGCCTGCTCTGCTTTCATGGCCAGCACTGCAAAGCCACAGAAACCCCTATGGAGTGGGGTCTGTGGCTAATGAGCCTTAGTGAGATGAGAACTGGGCCCTGAATCCAGAAGGGAGGCAGTTCCTCAGAAGGGGAGGGCCACCAATCTACCAAAAAGCCTGGATGAAGCATTTGGAAGATATTTGTCCTTGGCAGGTGGTGAGTTCCCCAGTTTTGGGGTGAGCTGTGCTGTAGAAGCCTTATGGAGAGCTCTTCCCAAGACTGAACCAACAGCACTCTTGAGGTGGCCTCCAGGTAAGACTGAAGGACATGAGGAAAACCCACCTGGGACAGGTAAACCAGCACAATGCTGCTTCCACTAGGAGATATTTGTGTGCACTGTCCCATTCCTACACCAAATGCTGGGCCACGTGCTATAGCTGAGGCTTAGACCTTTAGCAAGGTTCTTTAAAAACTGCAAGAATTGTAAAGAATATTTTTTGTGATTAACCAGACTAAACATTTGCAAGGAATATAAAGTCTTACACTTCAAGTTGAAGGCCAATAGGAAAGGATGGGAGACAGATGCAGAGTTCTGTCATTTGTATTTTCCTCTGAAGGACTTGGCTCTGACCACTGCTACACACAAGACACTGAGCTTGTAGGTTTTAGATTCCTGTATTCCTGGACTGATGATTTTCTGTTAAAAAAAAAAAAAAGAGGGTGGACTTTTTTTTTTCCATTTGAGGGGAGGGAAGGTTTTCTTCAATTTGTGGGATGAGTCTATAGAAGATGGACCTGCACAGAAAAACCACAGATCTATAATTCTTTCACTCCAGGACTGTAATTTATCTCCTTTTTTTGACTGAGGGTTGGAATTATAACTTCCTCACTTGAGATCTTAAACAACCTGATCAAAGCCAAGCCCTGCTTGGGCTGCTTCCATATGGGAAATAGATTTCAAACTTGCCCTCTGCTATGTGAGAACCTCTTTTCCTAGGAGCAGTCACCCATTTTCATCAGATGTACCAAAATTTCACTTGCTTTCTCTACCCCAGAGTCAACCCTTGGCAGGACAAAGTGCTGATGTTGTACAGGGAAGACAATCCTGAGTCACAGGTTGAAGCAAAGGGGAGCTGGTGTGAGGTGTTTGATAAGCTGCTGCTTCCATGGTGTTGGATCCTGGTGTTGGATCCTTTGTCATTTTACCCAGAGAGCTTCCCTGGGTGCTCCAGGAGCACATTCCTGATCAGCTGTTTGTTGCAGCAGCTGTAAGTGCCTGTGATTCCTCTGCAGTTGCTCTTTTCCTGAGCCCTGGGGGAATCCCCAGAGCAGGAATAGGATGGCTGAAGCAGTTTGGGGCTTCTCCTGTGGCTGCCTATTGTGCTTCATGTCACCTGTGCTGCAGCTGAGGATCCTCACTCCGTGCACACAAACCCCCGAGTGCTTCTGTCCTGCCTGGGCAAGCAGGAGCTCCTCAGCACAAACTGAGGGGGACAATTCCAACAGCTCAGCTGGTCCCAGCCTGAGAACCAAAGGCTGGCTTTGAGTCACGGGCCAGACTTGTAATTATGAGGGAGGAGGATCCTCTGTCTGCAGCCTGGAGGCTCGGAGAATGCACCAGCCTGCTCCTGGCGGAGTTTCTGGAGGCCTTTGGGAATTAGCTGCAGGACAGATCAGCTGTGGCAAACCCTCTCCTGGTGTCCCAACCCTCCTGGAGCAGAGGAGTCACTCCTTGCCCTGTGAGGCATCGGTGTGACTGCAGGGGCTGAGAGGTTTATGAGCCTTTTGGTGAAGGTCAGTTGGAGGAATGGCTGAAGCCTGGAGTGTGTGATCATTCCTGGCTGTTCCAAGCCCTGTTGGGAAGCAGTTCAGGTACCTGCTATCCAGGTATCTGCATAGAAACCCTGCCAGAAAAAGCACCTCTCCTGCCAGGCAACAAAGGTGTGTGGCCCTGCTTAGGGAATGTGGGCACCACAATGATTTAAAATCACTAACTCTGAGACACTGAGGTGCTTTCCAGCCCCCACATCAGAGATCTCCCAGGGGAACACAAAGTCAGTGCTGCACTTCTGCTGCCAGCAGGAAACCCAGAGGGAAAATTCATTACTCAAAGGGAACAGGAGAAAGAGATCATTCCAAAGGTATTCTATTTTCAGGAGTTGCACAAGGGAAGCAAATGAACCATAAGCCAAACTCTTTGTAAAATAGTGTATTAAAGCATTTACTGTCATATACCAGTTATTACTTGTGTGATTAAATGCAGACCATGTTATGTAGCTTTCTTTTTGTTTCTCAGCAGCTGAACTAAGCTTCCATCTCTTCTACCTGCTATAATTGGTGTACTTGTACTGTGTCCGAACAGCTCAGAGGAAAGCAAATATTTATTATTGATTCCTTTGAATCAATGATTTCATAATTTTTTTTTTGGTTGGTTGTTTTATAAATAAAGGTGCTGCAGCTAAAGTGCTGCAGCTCAACTCAACTTGCACGGTGCTCCATCTTCTGTGGTGTGATGTGTTACATGTTGTCAAGCTGAATCCAAGGGAAAAAATACAGAGTTAAAAATACCATTTTTAAGCCAATGAGGACTATTTGCATGGAAACATGGAGAAGCTGTTTTTTTTCCTGGGTATTTTTCAGTCTAAATTACAGGCCACGGTATGAAATGTGTGAGACCTTGGGTGTACAGAGTGAATGGGGTTTTGTCTTCCATGGAGCTCTTCCACCTGAGATATTCTGGCTGAGGATGGAGGTGGGAAATAGTGCCAGCACAGATATAAACCCTGGTGACATTATCCTCCCACTCCTGTGACCTTACTGCTGAACCAGCCCGTGTTTCACTGATCTCATGGGCTGTGAGGTGACAAGGAAACCTGGAACAACCACCTGACCCGTGCTCAGACGGTTCAGATCTTCTCTGCAGATGAACAGTTTGAGGCAGCCAACAGGAATCTCCAGTGTGGGAGCTGGAGGTGGGATTTTAAGGGTAACTAAACGTCATTGTGCTTGATTTCTCTCAGCCTCCTCTCCCCGAGGGTGTTTTGCAGAGGTCTCCCCACATCAGCAGTGCTCCTTTCTGAAATCTGGGAGTAAAAATTGCAACATAACCAGACAGGATTTAAAACAGAACGCAGTGGTCTCATAGGTGTGTCCTGGCTGTCCCTGATTCATGAGAAAACGCTGTCACTGGCTCCCACTGGAGTTGGTGACATTAAAAATCCTGATTAGGGATTTTCAGAGGAGTGGAGCAGTTGCATACTTTTGTACAGTATCAGGAATCTGGGGTTATTTTTAACCAGGATCCGTTTGTACTGACACGCTGGAGGGGGAGAATGTGGTGGGAGAGGGAAGGGATGGCCTTGCAAATGTGTGATTTTCAAACTTCAGCCAGGGAGTGCAGATGCAAGTGTTGTATAAATAAATGTTGCTGCTGTGAGCAGGAGGAATGTCTTTGATAATCTCTATTCTCCTCCCAATTCTGTTTTAAACTCTTAAAGGAGAAGCAGTGCTTGATCCCTAACGTACTAAATTCACATCCAGAAATAACTGGAATCAGTAATTTGAAGAAACTCCACACAAAATACTTAGCAGTGTCCAGCCTACCAAGCCGTAATTTTTCTGATATACAGTAAATGAGCTACTTTGGTCCAGTTGGTTAACAGCCTTTAATTCCTAATGTAATGAGTCATTTGCCCTCCTCCCTGCACTGACTCACTGCTGTTCCAGGCTCCCTTCACTTGCTATCACTCTGCTCTGCCAAGTGTGGTTGCACATCTAAATGTCACTGTGGAATTTCGAGGTGCAGGTGCTGCTATTCTTAGGTCCTGCTGGAATTCTGCTCATGATTTACAAACAAAAAAAACCTCCAAAGGCTAACAGCACTGCACCTGTGTGTGGTGTGTTGAGTGTGAGTTACACCGAGGAGCATCTCTGGTGTAATGTGGGAGCAGGGTGTACTCTGGACAGGGTGAGGTGTACCCGGTCAGGGTTCACGCTGAGAGCTCTTATCTTGTGTTCCCTCCTCCCGGTGACTCCCTGACTTTTCCACTTGCCCTTTATGCCGTGTAAACACTGGATTGAGTCCTCAGCCTGACCTCAGGTGATTCCTGACCTCTGCTCCAGCCTCAGGTGCTGGGACCATCCCAGTGTTTGTGTGGTGTCCACGTGCTCCCCTGATCCCAAGGGATGTGACACAGCCTGCTTTCCACACTATTTCCATTATTTCCACAGAAATAATCCCTGCTGGGAACTGCAAGTGAGCAGCAGGGACGTGCCAGTGTGGGGGAACACCCTGTGCCTTGGCTTGCTTTGGAGCTGCTGATGGATAAGGACAGTTGGGACGGATTATGGAGCAGGGAGACGCTGAGGTGGATTTTGCTCTGTGGAAAAACCCCGTGTCTCCCTAAAACACCACAGACGTGGTTTCCTGGGAGAGAAAGAGGGCGCGGGGACAAATCCGGGAGCCTTGTTGAAGGGAACATGGAGGACCGTGATTATTGTACCGGGGAGATCAGTGAGCACACGCTGCGGGGAAGGATATGGGGAGGGGCTGCCAGCACAGCAACGGGAAATGCCGCCATTCCCGGAGGGGGGCAGGGGGGAATTCTGAGGGCACAGCGGGATCCTGGGGGCACAGGATCTCTTAATTATTAACGCTCATTAACCCCACAGGACCTCTGTGGTCCCTGCCCCTCATGGCGCCGCCATCTTCCCGTCCCCCCCCTTTCCGCTCTCCCTCTATGCAAATCACCCTCCATGCCCGCGCTCCCATTGGTCCCGTTGCGAAATATGCAAACGAAACCCGGGCGCGCCGCGCGCCGATTGGCTGCCGCCCCTTCCCTGTCCCCGCCCCTGGGGGTCGTCACCCGCGCGCGGCCGGAGACGGGGGCTCTGATTGGCCGCGGCGCACGGGAAGCCCCGCCCCGCTCATAGCGGGCGGGGGGTGCGCGGGGAAAGCGCATGAAGGTTCCAGAACACGGGGCCGGCCGGCGCGCCACGCCCCTTTCCGGTGCGCGTCACGCAGGACGGCGACCAATCACCGGCGGGCAAGGGGGTGGAATCCGCGCGTTGATTGGCCCGGGCAGCGCTCGAGGGGCGTGTCCTTCTGGAAGGTTCTGGGCGGGTATAAAAAGCCGGCTCGGCGGGCGCGGGGCATTGGGCGAACAGGAGCTGAGCGGAGCGTCTGTTCCCGTGTGAGAAACAGACCGGGCCGGACTGCGGGTAATGGCGCTGGGGGGGGTACTGTGCGGCACGCGGGGGGTGCGGGGGGATGTGGCTGCGTGGGGGGAGGCGCGGAAAGAGGGAGCTTTGGAGCTTTGGGCCGGCTTCGGGAGGGCGCGGGTGGTTTTGTGTCTTGAGAGGGCTTTTCGCTGCGGGGATCGGGCTGGAATGGCGGGTGCAGACGCGTTTTTTGCCGCTGCAGTGTTTTTTTTTACCCCCGGTTTTCTCCTGATCTGTGAGCGGTTTTTCCGCTCCTTCCCCGCCGCACCCCCCCACCCCCCCGTGAAAGGGCGGGAGGGGGAGGACTGCAGGAGACGCAGCGCCCAAGTTGCATCCCTAGGGGGCCGCCCCGGGGCATGTAGTGCCCGAAGCCGGGGAGGAGGGAGGGGAGAGTGGAGAAGCGGCCCGGTGCGGGGTGTTGCGGGAGGATGGATCGCAGTGGGGTCGGTGCCGCACGGGGCTGGGGCTGTGCCAGCACACGCGGCCCGCCCGGCGGGGACTCCATTTCCCGGCAGCCCCCGGGCCCGCCCCGCTGCGCCAGTCACGCGGCGCGGGAGGCGCGGGGCACGCCGGGACTTGTAGTCGCGCACCACGTGGTGGGGGGCGCAAAGGACGCCAAGCGGTGGAAAGTGGGAATGCACCCGGTGTGCTCCCGGTGCCACGTGGGATAACGGGAATGGGATTGCAGGGGTCATCCTGCAGTAGCAGGGTAATTTAGATTGGAAAGAATCTTAAAGATCGACCGCTTCCAACCTCCGGCTGCGAGCAGGAGCACCTTTAACTGAAACAGGTTGCTCCAACCCGGCCTTGAAGTCTTCAGGGATGAGGCAGCCACAGCTTCTCTGAGCAACCTTCAGCAGTTCTTCCCTTTTAATTACACTTTTTTTATTTTTATTTTCCAGACAAGATGTCGAAGGGACCAGCTGTCGGGATCGATCTTGGCACCACCTATTCCTGTGTTGGCGTGTTCCAGCACGGGAAGGTGGAAATCATTGCCAATGACCAGGGCAACAGGACCACACCGAGCTATGTGGCCTTCACAGACACAGAGAGGCTGATTGGAGATGCTGCCAAGAACCAGGTGGCCATGAACCCAACCAACACAGTGTTTGGTAAGGCTGCAGGACTGCCAGACTTGGTGTAAAGAAGCTGAGCAAAGGGATAAATGTTACCTGATTACAGTAATTACTAATAGCAGGCTTAGAGCTTCCTCTTGCAAATTAAAATCCCTAATTTGTTTTTAGCCTGATTAATACAGTTAGATTACTGCTAATTAATTTTATATTATATGCAAGGAAGGTAATTGCCTTAGGGCTAAAACCTTGCCTTGCTGCAGTTTTTCTTAGCACTTTGTTTTAAATGGTCTTGACCAACTGTCTCATGCTGGTTTATGGTCCAGCTGCAGCATTTCTGAGATGGTACCACTGAGTTTGTGCATATCCAAGAGTTGAAAGTCAGCAATGCCTGCACACAGGCAGTAATAATTCCAGATTAAGCACAATGTTCCATGGTTTTCTGCATTTTTAGGAAGAACTTAGAGATTTTAATTGTGGATAAACATAATATTCATGCTCAAATCGTGTTTTCCAGATGCCAAGCGGTTGATTGGGCGCAGATTTGACGACTCTGTGGTCCAGTCTGACATGAAGCACTGGCCCTTCACTGTGGTGAACGATGCTGGCAGGCCCAAAGTGCAGGTGGAGTACAAGGGCGAGACAAAGAGTTTCTACCCAGAAGAAATTTCTTCCATGGTTTTAACCAAAATGAAGGAAATTGCAGAGGCTTATCTTGGAAAGGTGAGGTTTAGGACTCGAGTGGAATGTTGTGAGTGATTCTCTGAGCAGTTGACATGGATAACTGAGCTGTTGGTTGCTGTTTTCCAGACTGTTACTAATGCAGTGGTGACTGTCCCAGCCTATTTCAACGACTCCCAGCGCCAGGCTACGAAAGATGCTGGAACCATTGCAGGGCTCAATGTCCTGAGAATTATCAATGAGCCCACAGCAGCTGCCATTGCCTATGGGCTGGACAAAAAGGTATGGTGTGGTGTTAAATCAGGTCTGAGTTAGGAGAAATAGTTCTGGACAATTTTGAGTAGAGAAGAGTAGAAAGCAGTTCTTACATCACAGCACTTCAGGTGCACTTGCACACCCCACAGTGTAGGCCTTTGTAACTATATCTAATTAATATTTGAATATTAAATCATTGGTTGTACCCAGCCCAAAATTGTCTGTCCCATCAGACTTCCCTCAGACACCCCTCCCCTGACTGTGACAAGCAGTCACAAAGACCTCTCCTTCCTCTTCATCCTCCTCATTACCATCTTCTGTCCTCCTTAGAACAGCTTCAAGGTTTCTGAGTCCTCTGAGCAGCTTTGACTCAGTTAGATCAAGCAATGTACCCGTTATGTCTTTTTTTAAGTATGTTTTCTACAGATAAAATGTTCATAAAGTTTTTATCTGTTGGAATCCCTGACCAGAAATATTAAAACAACGTTTCAGGAATGTAGTGCAAAAGGTGCTTAGCTAAGGGTTCTACTCTAAAATGGCTAAAAGCTGTACTACAATCTATAATATGTATTTTAAATGTTCTAAAAGTCTTTATCCATTGGAATCATTGACAAGAAATATTAATATTTCTGGAACTCAGTAGAAAAGGTGCTTAGGTGAAAGTTTTATTCTATAATTGTTTAAAGCTATGGTGAAATCTGTTTAACTGTCTGATGGCCCAGTAGAACAGTTGTTGACCCCCCAGCAGGAGGTGAATTAAAAGCATTGGTCTGTGTCCTCCAGGTGGGTGCTGAAAGGAACGTCCTCATCTTCGACCTGGGCGGCGGCACCTTCGACGTGTCCATCCTGACCATCGAAGATGGGATCTTTGAGGTGAAATCCACTGCTGGGGACACCCACCTGGGCGGGGAGGACTTCGACAACCGCATGGTGAACCACTTCATCGCCGAGTTCAAGCGCAAGCACAAGAAGGACATCAGCGAGAACAAGCGCGCCGTGCGCCGCCTGCGCACCGCCTGCGAGCGCGCCAAGCGCACCCTGTCCTCCTCCACCCAGGCCAGCATCGAGATCGACTCCCTCTACGAGGGCATCGACTTCTACACCTCCATCACCAGGGCTCGCTTCGAGGAGCTCAATGCCGACCTGTTCCGGGGCACCCTGGACCCCGTGGAGAAGGCCCTGAGGGACGCCAAGCTCGACAAGTCCCAGATCCACGACATCGTGCTGGTGGGCGGCTCCACACGCATCCCCAAGATCCAGAAGCTGCTGCAGGACTTCTTCAATGGCAAAGAGCTCAACAAGAGCATCAACCCTGATGAGGCCGTGGCCTACGGTGCAGGTAACTGTTAATATAACTCACAGCTGTGGGAGGTGGTGGTACAAGCTGCTACCTGAGTTCAGGTCTCAGAGCAGTACAGGTGTAGGCCCTTAGTTTACCACCTGGATGACTGAAGCTCTTCAGATCAGTAAATCTTCTTGGACTTGCAATGATGAATCAGATTCCAAAGCCATTCGTAGTTTCCACCAGAAGTCTACTAATGATGGCCAAAGTCTTCCTTGGATGTCTGAGCGAGCCATGTGCCTGACTGTAGTGCACAGTTTATCTGTAGCATTATCTGGCTCCTAACACTTCCCCTTTCTCTCCCCAGCTGTGCAAGCTGCTATTCTGTCTGGAGACAAGTCTGAGAACGTGCAGGACCTGCTGCTGCTGGATGTGACCCCGCTGTCCCTGGGTATTGAGACAGCCGGCGGCGTCATGACAGTGCTGATCAAGCGCAACACCACCATCCCCACCAAGCAGACCCAGACCTTCACCACTTACTCTGACAACCAGCCCGGGGTGCTGATCCAGGTGAGCACAGAGCTCTGGGCTGAGGTGATAAGATGCTTGCAGTAACTCTTAGGCCAGAGGTGGTGTGTCCTTGCAGTCTGTAAATCCCTGGTTGCTGTGATGAAAGTGATTCCAAAGCCATTCGTAGTTTCCACCAGAAGTCGAAAGACTTGTGTTGGTCCAAGTTCCTTCCTTGGATGTCTGAGCGACCATGTCCCCTCAGGATAATTAATAGCTCATTATGGTTTAATAGTGCCAACCTTAATGACATAATTGGATGGTTTTGCTCACTAGGTGTACGAAGGAGAACGTGCTATGACTAAGGACAACAACTTGCTGGGCAAGTTCGAGCTGACTGGCATTCCCCCTGCTCCCAGAGGTGTCCCTCAGATTGAAGTAACCTTTGATATTGATGCCAATGGCATCCTGAACGTGTCTGCTGTGGACAAGAGCACTGGCAAGGAGAACAAGATCACCATCACAAATGACAAGGGTAAGGACCCCCACATGTTCCTGAGGGTGGGAGGCTGAAGAGCTCTGAAGTGTGCTTTTTATTTTAATCACAACTTGGCTGTAATTGGCACTTTCACACTGACTATAGCTGTGAGCCTTGCTTTGCTGCTGGTGCAGTAGTTCATGAGTTCCTAAGAAAGCACATTCTGGGCCTCTTCTGCCTGCCCAAACTAACTAGAAATGTGTGATTTTTAACTCCTGGGAATTTGTGACTGAGCACAAACCATGCCCTGTGTTCTGCAGGCCGGCTGAGCAAGGAGGACATCGAGAGGATGGTGCAGGAGGCAGAGAAGTACAAGGCAGAGGATGAGAAGCAAAGGGATAAGGTGTCCTCCAAGAACTCCCTGGAGTCCTATGCCTTCAACATGAAAGCAACTGTGGAGGATGAGAAGCTCCAGGGCAAGATCTCTGACGAGGACAAGCAGAAAATCCTGGACAAATGCAATGAGATCATCAACTGGCTGGACAAGAATCAGGTAGGTCACATTCCATGGTCCTGGTGTTGGGCTGGGCTGGTCCAGGAGGCTGGAGGAGCTCTGGTTGCTGTGATGAAAGTGACTCCAAAGCCATTCGTAGTTTCCACCAGAAGTCGAAAGACTTGTGTTGGTCCAAGTTCCTTCCTTGGATGTCTGAGCGACCACAGCTTCCAAACCCTCCTTTTTCCAGCTGGGATTCTCCCATGAGTGATCTGATCTCATGTGTTGCTCCTGGAGCAACAGGACCTTAAGATTAAAGAGTGATAAAAGTACTAGGTATTGTTGAAACTAGACCGAGCAGAAGTTATCTTGCATCTGTCCAATGCAAGTCTGACTTGGTGGGGCTGAGCATAAGCTAAAATAATAATAACAATGATCTGGACTAAAAATAAGCCTGGATTCTTAGAATATATAATCCTGCTTTGTTTCTGGGCTGTGTCCATGAGTGAGAGCAACATTAACTGAGCTCTTGTGTTTTCCAGACGGCCGAGAAGGAGGAGTTTGAGCACCAGCAGAAGGAGCTGGAGAAGGTTTGCAACCCCATCATCACCAAGCTGTACCAGAGCGCTGGAGGGATGCCCGGTGGGATGCCTGGAGGATTCCCAGGTGGTGGAGCTCCTCCCTCTGGTGGAGCCTCTTCTGGACCAACCATCGAGGAGGTGGATTAAGGACACTGGGAAATGCATTCCACTAGCAGTTAGTGTTGGAGGACCCCCAGGTGGGGGGTAGAGTGAAGGACCCAAACCTGTAGGCACATCTGGGTTGGTTTTGCCAGATTAAAACTCCATAACTCAGCTGCTGTAAAAAGAAAACAAAAATTCAAGAGAAAAAAGAAACATTTTCTGGGCATTTTAAATACTTGAAAGTGTGCACAGGAGGGAGATGAAACCATTGCACTTTACAGTACTGTAATGAGTGGAAATGCAGTTCATGTCCTAAAGAATAAAAACTATTTAATGGGCATCACACTGTCTCTGTCTTCACTTCTTTGTATTTGTAGGTTAAGGGAAAAGAAAGTAAACTTCAGGGCAAATAAAGATAATAATGATACCTAAACATGATCCAAGTGGGTGCTGGAGTAGGGAAGGGAGCCAGATGCTGCCTGGGAATTATGGTCTGGATGCATTTTTGAGGAAGAAATTAAAAGCTGACTGTCATAGATGTTGGCCAATAAATGGCATTTTTTAAGTAGACACAGATAATGATTTGGTCTTTTATGAGCTGAGGCATCTGACTTGCAGGAAGTTGGGGGTTCAGAGGTGGCTTGGAGTTTGGAGAAGCCATTGCTGGGGGGGGAGGTGGTTTTGGTTGGCCTTTTTTGGCTATAATGGGCAGTAATGCCACGTATTTTGTGGAAACTACTGCTATATTAAAGTTAAATATCAATTTATATAGCAGCAATCTGCTCCCAGTGAAGCCTGGAGCAGAGGAGTGGCAGTTCTCAGTTCCAGGTGCAGGCCATGAAAACCTCTAGGCCAGGATCAGTTGGAAGGAAGTTGGAGAGATCATCCAATCCAGCTGCCTGAGCAGGGCTGAAAGACCCAGTGTTAAAGGCAAAGGACTGACCTGGGACATCACCTCTGGAATTCTTTGCAGTGTTTGCCCCTCTCAGGAAGGAAGCATTTCCCTCTCCAGTCTAACCCTGCAGCAGAGCTTGGAGCTGTTCTGTGCATCCTGCTACTGGATCCCAGGCAGGGATCATGTTCCCTCCACCAGATCACCTCCAAATGCAAACCCAGCTCCCTCAGCTGCCTGTGGCATTCAAATTCCTATTGTAGTGTAGGGATTTGGGTTGCAGTGCCAGAGCTGTGAGTGGTACTTGGGGGCACAGCAATGCTGAGAGAGCCCGGGGGGGTGACACAGAGCTTAACTGGTGGTGGGAAAGCAAAACAAGGGATTTATTCTTCCATCACACCTGATGGTGACCAGGGAGGAAAAAGCCCATCCCTGTGTCCCTTTCTTCCTCCTTCCCCTACCTCTTTATGCTGATGACCCCACAGGGTCTGGGGGATCCCTTGGGGTCACCTGGCTGTGTCCCCTTGTGCCCCCCCAGCCTCCCCTGGTGGGGTGAGGAGCAGAAGAGGCCTCTGTGCCAACCTTGCTCAGCAGGAACTGAACCATCCCTGTGTGCTCCTCCCTGTTTTCATCACAAACCCCAATCACAGCCCTGGGCAAACCACTGAACAAATAAACCTGTCCCAGGTGACCTTGGCACAGGACAGACTGTCCCTCAGTGTCCCCTCAACCTGTGCCTGCTGATTGCAACATCCCCTGCACTGCCAGCTGTTACAGACCCCTGATAATAATTAGGGGAATAACCACAACATTAATTAATCCCACGAAATTGAGTGGGAAATAAGTGTTGCACTGCAGGGTTTAAATTCCTTTCAGTTTGGGGGGGTCCTGCTGGCACTGCTGGTGCTGGGCCACCAGATAGCAGCACCTGACCATGGAATGGCACAGAGGCACCTTTTTTGGTTGCCCCTCTAAGGTTTTGAATGATGTCACCCAAAAAATATTTACGGCACTTAATTGGATCCGTGGCAGCACCTCCCATGAATGGTGTGTGATGCTTTTGTTGCCCTAAGGGATACTAAGTGGAAATGGGAGTGGGAAAGTGGTATTTTAGGGTATTTTAGGACCAGTGGGTTAAGCCAGCACAGGTCTCACAGGAGGGTGTTGGTGGGGGCTGTCAGAGCTCTGGTTCAAATCCACCAGCCTGGTCAGGCTCAGGGAGGAGGTTTCTGAATCCTAAACAAGCACAGGTACAGGCTGAGGGTCTGGCCAGAGGGATGTGAGACCCTGAGTGGGACAGAAGGGGCTGCTGCAGAGTTCTGCAGTTTTTGTGAACAAATGAGTGAAAACAATGTCAAATTTATGAGATCTTCCATTAATGATGGCACAGAAACCTAAAGAGTTGTCTGCAAAACAGGGGAGCAAAATAAGGGATACCCACCAAAACAAAGCATTTCTTGAAGTCCATCCACCTGCATTTCACGTGTCAGGGGGAACACTTTGACATTTAAAAGCAGCAACAGGGCACCTAAACCTGTGCCTGGCAGCACAGGTACTTGTACTGTTTTTCTCATCACCTCTGCCCCATCAGTGCATTTATTTGATTTATTTGTCCCACTGCCTTTACCCAGCAGACACGGGGACACACCAGCCCTCCTGCCCTCACACCTTCCCTGCTCTTCTTCCCCTCTCCCACATCATCACCCTCATCACCCCTTTCCTGTTGATTTTCCACCAACACCCAGCTCTCCTGCCTGGAATGATTTCCCACCGGGCAGTGGTTTATTTCAGTCGTCAAATCTCGCCTGAAATCTTTAGCCATGAAATCTTTAGCCCGGCACCAGCAAACCACACATAGTGTTAACGTGTCACAGGCTGCCTGGAGACAACATTAGGCTGTAATTTGAAAGTGAGTGAAGTGATAATGCCACGAGCCCTGCTTTTGTGAGCCTGCATTAATGCAGCTTCTGCCAGCACCAGGCATCGACAGCACATCGACTCCCACTAATAGTGGGAGGGAAGGTGGGGAAATTGGGGCTGATGCGGAAAATAAAGCGTATTGACCAGCCCACTGCAGCGCCACAGCGGCCCTTAATCCATGAGGGCCCTTGAGGGGGGGGGTTTAATGCAACTTTCCAGTCAATCTCATTTGTGGTCTCACACTCTGCCTGCTGGGGAGCACTGGGAAAATGGCAGAACTCGGGTCATGCTGCTGCTCAGAGCTCATAGTTATTGATCCCGGCCGGGCTCAGGAGTCTGGGTTATAATTATTTCATTAAACCACTTAATGGTTATCAAATATGAACCCTTTCCACCATTCCATTTCGGGAGTGTGGCGAGTTTTAAGTTTTATTGCTAATCCATGTGGAGCTTATTCTCCTTAAATTGGCTGATGCTCCCAAGTGGTCGCTGTTCCACTCCCAAAGCTCCCTGTGCAGTGATCCCAGGAGAGCCCCTCTCATGTGGCACAGGGAGCTGGGGTTATGTGTGATTGTCATCCCAAACTAAAACTGGACACCCTGGTCCCCCCTCTGACCCGTTTTTGCCATGGTGGGGTCACTCTCAGGCTGCCACAGTGAAGACACTGAGTCTTTTCCCTTACACCAGGACCTGAGGGAATGGCTGGAGGTCTGTCAGGAGAGGGTTAGGTTGGATATTAGGAAAAGATTCCTCCTCTAGAGGGTGGTTGGGCACTGACCAGGCTCCCCAGGGCAGTGGGCACAGCCCCAAGGCTGCCAGAGCTCCAGGAGGGTTTGGACAATGCTCTGAGGGACAGGGGGGATTGTTGGGGTGTCTGTGCTGGACTGGATGACCCTTGAGGGTCCCTTCCAGCTCAGGATTCTCTGATTCTATAATTCTTATGGAAGACATTTTGTGCCTCAGTTTCCCCATGTCTCAGTTTCCTGCTTCACCAGTGGAGTTATTTGATTTTTTTTCACTCATTTGGACCAAAATCCTCCCCTTATTCAAAGACAGGCTTCTTATCCCTGTAAAGGAGGGAGAAAAACCCCCTTCCAAAGCGTTCTTGGTTTCTTTCTGAGAATGAAAACAATTCTGTTGTTCTCCTCATCTAACCACACTATGGCTGCATCCCAGTTGGTCCCAAATGTTTGAGGCAGCCTTTAGAGCATGGCAAGAAAAACACAGGCTGTTGCTGCAGCCCTGGCATGGAGCATTTCCCTCTTCCCTGGGTATATTGTCCTCCATCTGGCAGCTCAGAGCACCTTGTACTGGAGTGATTTTGGGAGGCTCCTCAACCTCTAGAGGTGCTCCAGGCACTGCCAGGCACCACCTCTGTGGGCTTTGGGGTTGGTTTGTTCTATCACAGTGACCCGAGTTCTCCAAAATCCTCTTCCTTTCACTTTTCCTCCTTGTGAGTGGCAGATCAGGTCAGGGGTTAATTCCTGTAACTGGAAAACCCCAGAGGAACCATAGGAATCCCAGGGACTCTCATCAGCTGACCCAGGGCACCTCCTGCCCTCTCTGACACCCCAGTGCCTTTAAAAATCCCACAGAACTCATGGAGAGACCGGGATGTGCCCAGGCCTGGAGGGACAGGGAGGGAACACCTGGGAAGGCATTTGTATTCCAGATCCATTGAAAGCCTGTATTCGTCGGCACCTTTCCATTAAAACCTTGGATGCTCTGGAAAAGCTCTATCTTAATTTGAACAAACTGATTCCTGTTTCTGTGGGCAGGCAGCACAGTTCCTGCAGAGTCCTTTATCAGTATTCTGTGCTGCCTTCTGGCAGCTGCTCATTTGCTGTTGCCTCAACCTGTGCTGACCTCATTTTCTGTCACAGAGCAGTGAAGGATTTGGTAAAAATTAGTTATATTAGTAGCTCCCCATACAGCCAGTTTATTTGTGATATGACAAATATTTCAGCCATTAGGATCTTTCCATCTCTTAGCAGCTTAAATGCACTCACTTATATTCCAAATCACTGCTTAATTTAAAAGCCTATTTGTGTAGATTGTTGTAGGCATGGAAAAAAAAAACACAACTGTGGAACACTTACCCTTTCAAATAGTGCTGTGCAGAGCTGGAGTTGTGGCTGTGATTGGATCTCCCACTCCATAACTTCACACTCTCACTAATCACTGGGTGCACAGCAGCAGCACAGCAATTCCAGGCAGGAAGGGAGGGTGTGATGCCCAGGAGGAGGGGTTGGATTGCTGCTGGCTCCTGCCCTGCTGGGGTTCACTGTGCCTCAGTTTCCCCACCTGCCCTGCTGGGATTTTGGTGGGTCTCTGGAGCCACACAGGAACCCACCAGTTTGGGAATGCCCTGTGTGTGAGGGCAAGGGAGTCACTGCAGGGGTAGGGAAGGGCAGGAGGGATCCAAACCACCTCCTGTAGTGCAGAATTCCAGAATGATTTGGCTTGGAAAGGACCTTAAAGCTCATCTAGTCCACCCTCTGTCATGGGCAGGGACACCTCCCACATTCCCAGGTTGCTCCAGCCTGGCCCTGGACACTTCCAGGGAATATGTGCTGTTTATACTTAGGGGGGTTTCATGTTTCCCATGACCCTAAAATAAAGATACTCATGTCTTCAACCTTGCTGGCCTCAATCCTCCACTTCAGGGAGGGAAGATGTTGGGATGCCCCTTCCTTGGTGCTGCCCCTCCTTGAATTCCTCCTGTCACTCAGCTGGGATATTTCTCCAGCCTTTCTTTTTCTGTCCACACCCAGAAGGCTTCAATGCTTCTTTCAGAGGCTTCAATGCTTCTTTTAGAGGCTCTGTACCTTTTTATTTGTTGGAGGTAACATCAGGATGTAACTCCAGGGTTGCTTTAAGGAAGGTGCACCATCTCTTGCAAGGATCACAGTCAAATCCCAGGAGCTCTGGCTCTCCTGTGGGGTGGTGGCTGGATCAGCCAGGCTGTCCTTGCTCTCTCCCTGGGTTTATTCCCCTGGGAACTTCTCAGTGGCCCTTTGAGGGGTTTTTTCACCCAAAATGCAGGTTGTGTGATTCGTTTTTTTGCCTCTTCTGCCACCCCACTCCCCCTGGATCTCAGCTGTCCCTGGTGGGATGAGACACACCAGACATTTCCCTCTGACTTTTAGGAGATGAGATTGAAATTTGGAGTTGATCTTTGAGGAATAAAGGCTCCACAGGTTGTCCCAGTGAATTCTGCCTCCAGGGCTCTGCAGAGGAACCAGTTCCAAGCCTTTTCCTGAGTGTTATTCCTGCCCCTGGTTTTCCCTCTCCTCCTCCCAGGTAGGCAGCTGCTGTTCCTGGATCCCACCTCGCTGGATTTGATGGATTGCAGAGCACTGGGAAGAGCAGGGATTCACCAGCTCTAAAAGGCAATGGCCCAAAGTGTCATTTGCTTTAGAGGGAAGGTTTTGTGCTCGTGGCATTTGTCCTTCAGGTTCACAGGCATTGCCTGCTGCTGATAATTCTTCAGAGGGCTGAGAATAGGGTAAAAAAAGGGAATTTAAAAGTTAAATGTTGCAATTACTGCAGTTGATTATGTCAAAAATATCTATTAAAAAAAGTTTTATAGTGGGTGATGGCAGAGGATTCTGGCTAAAAAAATTATCCTCAGCAACCAAGTCTTGACAAATTCTCCTGCACCTTTCACAATGAAGGAGTTGTGATGGAGGAACATTTAATTGCTGGAAAAAGCCTCACAAACCCAGAGCAAACTGTAATTCTTGCTTGCCTTCACTATTCAACTTGCAGGACTCTGGGAGTTCAGATGCTGATGGAAGTGTATCGATTTTGCCCTATATTGAATGCTTCCAAAAAAAAGAGAAAACCTCAACAAAAAAACCCACCCTGCCTCCCGTGATGCAAGTCCCATGGTTCCAATTAAAATCACCTGTTAACTTAAAAAGGTCTCTTTTTAAAAAGGCTTTAAAAGATTTTCATTTAATTGATTCAATGTAAAATGCCCTTTACAATTACCACTATAAACTACTTGTTTCCCACTGAGTAAGACCCAATTTGAGATGTTTATCAAGACTTTGCACTCTTTCCACTCTTCATACTGAGTTCTTAAATTCCTTATTGACAGCTTGCATCTGTCAGCAATGGATATTTTTAGTTGGTTGCAAGAAAGCTTTTAAAAAGGTTGTAATGGCTTGATTTTGTCTCTGTGGTCTCAGGGAATAAATCAGCCCTGAATGGCCTCATAAGTGTGGCCAGTGCTGGGCTCCCCTGATTTCAGAGCAGTAAATTGACTTGATTTAACAAATTTCTCCTTTCCTTGCTCCAAGTTTGGCCATAAAGACAGTGGGTTTAGTGCAAATATCACACCCCTTGTTCTACTTTTTGTCTCTTACATGAACTAATAAATGTTGTGGCACTGGTTGGGTTCTGCTGAAGTCTGTGGGGCTTATTTAGAACTTTAGGGGTGTCCTGTGCAGGGTCAGAATGTTCCTTGTGGGTCCTTCCAAGTCAGGATATTCTCTGATTTGTCCTCAAAAGACTGATGACCCCCCCCCCAAATTTAATTGAGACAACTTTGCTTTATTAGAAGACAATTTATTCCAACAATTTGCTTTCTCACTGTGCATATTTAATCCAATTTTTCCAGTTTGCTTTATTAGAAGACAATTCATCACACCACATTTTCTCTCACTGTGCATATTTAATCTCATTTTTTTCAGTTTGCTTTATTAGCAGACAATTCATTGGGACCACATTTTCTCTCTCACGAAATTCTCTTTGTTTTCAGTTTTTCAGCTGGGGAAGGTGGATGCAGAACACCACTGGTTTCCCAGTGCACAAAGTACATCCCTGTCTCCTCGTTGTGTTTTAGCTCCCAAAATCTATCTGATCCATCCAGAAAGCCACAAACTTTTTTGTGTGCCCATGAGCTGGATGGTTTTACCATCACCAGATCCCAAAGCACATCCCTTAATAGAAAGGCACAGAAATTATCCAACCACCCAGGGAGGAAAAGCAGGAGAAATAGAAGGGTCCTAATAAAGGATCCAGAAATCAAAGCCCACCTTGTTGGGTGTTTAGAGGAGCCAAGGGAGCCTCAGTGGTTTAATCTGGGAGGTTTCCCTATATAAATATAAAGGGATATATATAAATATAAATATAAGCTCTCTTTTCCTTTCTCTCTCCCCTCCCCTTCTCCTGGGAAAGCTCTTCAGCCAAAGGGGGTTCAAGTCTTGCAGTGCCTTGAGAAATCAAGTCATTCCTGTAACCCCAGCTCTCTTGGCATGTGAAATAAGAGCATTTTAGCAGCAAAAAACCCCTTATTTTGCAGTTTTACACCACGGGACCCTCTGATCCCACAGGTTCCCTGCAGGGCAGGCACCAGGGAAGGGCCTTTCTGCAGAGGGGACTCCAGGGAGCTGCTGGAAAACGGGTTTTCCTCAGGAAAGCCAGCAGCTCCTCTGGATCTGTGAGTCCTTCAGTCCTTCCTCCCTGGCAGTCAGCATGGAAAGAATTTAGCAACTACCAGCCTAGGAGAGGCATTTTCCCCTGCAAACCCATTTTTGTGTCCATTAAAGGAGGTGCTCTGGGAGGCAGGAAAGCACTTCCACTGCAACACGTGCACCTTCCCCCAGCACGGAGCAGTAAAACACAACCCCTGAAAACAGGGGCTGGCATCTCATGCAGTTTGCTCTGGCTGAATTTCAGCCTTTCTCCACATCTCTTTTTTTTTTTTTTGAGGGAAAAAAAGGCCAAGTTTGTGCTGCTCAGCAGCGATGCTGCAATTTGTCTTTATTAAAACACACTCAGACTCACCCAAGTGTGCTTAAACCCAGCCCAGCTTTCTGACCTGGGCTTGCTGCTCGTAAAAACCCTCCTAAATTACCCCAATTACAGGTTCACAAACAGAGAGTTTGTTTCCACACTTTCAATTCAAACCCCACCTATACTGGGGGGGGGGCAGATATAAAAAAAATTAAAGCCCCCAACGCTAATTACAAACCACAACAGGTTAAAGTGCCCAGCACAAAGGTGATAAATACAGGCATAATTATGGGTTATTGCAGGAGCTTAATTAGGATAGCTGTAATTAGCCTATTTTTCCCAATTTTCAATGAGCAGCAAACAAAAATCAAATGGAAAATATTTTAATTTAAAAGGCATTCTCAGCGCGGGGTTACTAGGAGAGACTTAATTATTCATTGATAACAATAAGGGGGAGAAATCAACTCTTTTGTGCCAGGAGTGATAAAAAACGAGGCTCTCAGCCAAAAAAATAATCCCCAGCAGGTTTAACCCTGGAATTTAGGTTCTAGTCCTAGTCTGGGAGTCCTCAGCTTCACTTTAGTCAGGCTTAACTTGCAAACTGGCACCAACACCTTCCTGGAAAGGTCTCTCTTGTCTTTTTTGGGGTGAGGGGGTGCTGAGCAGTGCCAAGGGGGTCCCAGAGCACCCCAAATTTCCTGCCTGCTGGTACCTCCAGCTGCTTGGCTGCATCAGGGACATCTGAGTGGGTTTAAACACCAAAGCCTTGGGGCTGAGCTTCCCTCTTCCCAACACCCTTGGAAAGGAGAGAGGGAAAGAAGGGGCAGGTTTAAGAGGCAGGTTCTAGATGTGGGTTTAGCAGTAAAGGGGCAGGAGAAGAGTGGGTTTAAATTCAGGTGCCCAGGGGCTAATTAAGTCCTTCTTTGAAACATTTGTGCTGTCAGAGCCTCCTTGAAGCTGCCTTGGAAGCAGCCTGGAAAACCTTCCTGTTGCCTCACGTTGGATCTCCAGCCTCTGGGCAAGAAAAAACTGCAGAAACCCTCAGTTTCTTTAAGATTAAACAAAATAACCAAGTCCCTGAGCCCTGCTGCTGTGGAGGGAACAGGGCACAACCCACCCTCACCCTCTCAGGGTTTTGGGGTGTTGCTTTCTGCTGAGGAGCCCCTCCTGCCAAACATCCCCGTGGATTAAGTTGCTCATTTTGCTGGGCTTGAAAACATTTCCCTGAACAGATGAGACTCCAAGGTTCCTCTCTTTCTTGTTCATTTAGGGGTGAAAAATTGCCAGCAAGAGTTCAATTAGCATCATATCTGCTCAGCCTGGGCTGTGCTGGGGGCCTTCCTGCACCCACACTTGGTGCCCACAATAGCAGCATCTGCTTTATTAGCAGTTGCCTAATTGAGGCTGACGTGCCCAGTTATTCTGTGCTCACAATGTGCTCTGGGGTGAATGGGTAGAGGGGAAGGGATGGGGCAGTCACAAAGCTGGGTTTCCCTCTGCTCCTTGGAGCTCCTTTCAGCACAGAAAGCCTGGGCTGACCTGGTGCATTGCTTTGTTCACAGGAAGGTCCTTAACTTCTGGCCCCGGCTCACGTGGCTGATTTTCCTCTGGGAGTTTGGGTTTGTTCCTAGATTTATTTATTTGGTTTTTTTTTTAAATCAGAAAATGCACAGTCAACACTGTCAGGAAGGCTTCTAAATTGTGTGGAATGGACTCCTCTTATATGAAAATTAAAGTTACCTTTGTTTTTTTTGCTGCTGATGACTGAGACGAGCTTGACCAGCCCGGGATCCAAGGGCAACACCTTCCAAGAGCTCAGCAGATACACTTAGAAAAAACCTGGAAACACCTTTTGAAGGTCACAAACTCTTCTCAAAGAACTCTGCACAAACCTCAAGGCCGTCAGTGCTTTGGTGGGGGGATGAGATGAGCAGCACCAAACCCAAACTCCCAGAGGAACTGAAGCACAGGCTATAGATAATGTATATAAATATATATATAAGTGCTTCTTATGTAAGGGATGGAAGCACAGACTATTTATAATATATATAAAAATATATAAATGCTTCATATATAAGGAATTGAAGCCACAGACTTTATATAATGTATGAAAATATATATATGCTTCATGTACAAGGAACTGAAGCAGAGACTATATATAATACTTACATTTTATATATATATATGCTTCTATATAAAGAACTGAAACCCAGACTATATATATATATATATATAAATGCTTCATATATAAGGAATTGAAGCCCAGACTGTATATAATATATAAAAATATATAGAAATGCTTGATATATAAGGAAATGAAGCCCAAAGACTATATACAATATAACACATATATACATTTCCTGTGTAAGGAACTGAAGCACAGACTGTATATAATACATATAAATGCATCATATATATAAGGAACTGAGGCACAGACTATAGATAATATATATTAATATATATAAATGCTTCATATATAAGGAATTGAAGCACAGACTTTATATAATGTATGAAAAAATATATATGCTTGATATATAAGGAACTGAAGCCCAGACTATATATAATATATAAAAATACATATAAATGCTTGATATATAAGGAACTGAAGCCCAAAGACTATATATAATATATACATTATACATATATATATATGTATATGCTTCCTATGTAAGGAACTGAATCACAGACTGTATATAATATATATAAATGCATGATATATATAAGGAATTGAAGCACAGACTATAGATAATATATATAAATATATATATTATATATATAAATAAATATAAATATGAGAACCTGAAGCCCAAAATTAAACCCTTTCACCCAGAGTTAACCTGTCCCTGAGCAGACCCAAACACCCTGTGCAGGGTCAGTCCCTCCACAGCCCAAAACTGAAAACAGATCCCAGAATTTGTGGAGTTCTGGAATCTTTCCCTCCCACCCCAGGGATGCTGCACATCCAGGGGAAGAGTCCTGAATTTGGTGGGAGCAACTTATTAGTTAATAAAATCAGTTAATAAAATTAGTTAATCAACTTGTGAAACAAACCCTTCCCTAAAAATCCGGGCTCCAGGAACTGATGGATGTGTGTGTGTGTGGAAAGGGAGCAGAGCAGGAGGAACCAGGTTTCCTGGCCTTTTAGGGTTGGATGGCAATAACCTCCCAAGGCTGACAGCTAAATTAGCCAAGATGGCTTTCCATAATTTCTCCAAACAATCACTTAATGGGAGCGGTGTAATTCCACGAAATAGGTGAATGGAGTAGTGATCCATTTTATGGAACCATCAATAAACTAAACCTTGCCTGCTTTTAAGATTAAACTGGAAAAAAAAAAAAGCCAAAAAAAAAAAAACAACAAAAACAACCCCCAAACCCTACAGCCAGTGAGAGGAGAAAAAAAAAAAAAAGAGTATTTATCTTTACACAGAAAATTTGTGTGCTAGTAAAGTGCAGGCAGTGACAGGAATTTCAATTATTTAATCAAAAAGAAAATGAAAGTGGCTTTAAGTGTTGTGATTTGAGCCAGTGAAATCTAATGTGGGCTCACATTGAATATGAGGAAAATGGGAAGAAAATTAAAGCTGCTCCTACTTAAATCATGTGGTTACAAATGGTAAATTAGTTTCTCGATGTTTTCATTTAAGTGTTTAAGTGGAAGGTTTTATTCTTAATGTAGTGTTGTGACACAGAATAAAAACCTTATCTGTCTCTATGGCTTTTTTTCTTCCCCCCTCCGTGTTGCTGCCTTAGAAGGCAAAAGGGGAAAAAGCTGCAGCAGTATTAGACTGCTTTTGTTAAAATTGGGAGGCAATATGCTTTCACCACAAGCTCATTAAGGTAATAGATGAATAATGCCTATTAAAAATGCACTAGGCTAAATGAATTTAATGTGTGTTGCATTTGCCAGAGGATACAAACTGGAAAATTCTCTTTTTTTTTTTTCTTTTTGTACTTATTTGGAGGCTCAAGGACTGATCTCGGCTGGGCAGAAATGCACCGACAAGCAGGCACACACATTTTATGTTATTTTATGATTATTATTTATGTTCTATATGTATTATAGACACCTCTTTTATACAAGAAAATGCACAGGCTTATAAAATTCTAAAATCCCCCCTATTTTGAGGACATTTTCTATGATCTGTTTGTTTCCCACTCTCTCCAAGCTTATTTTACTTGACCTGTTGGACTTGCAGGTTTAATTTTCCATCCACCACAACAAATGGCAAACTCCTTTGCCAAGACTCCTTTGGGCTGCTGAATTCCAAGTCTTGATCCCCTCCAAAGTCAAAAAAACACCCAAAATTTGGGCAAAAAACTAAGATTTTCTTTGCACTGCTGAATCTGGTGATTACATTGAATTGAGTGTTTCTAATACCAGCTTTGAAGAGCAGAAAATGAATTTATGGACTAAGAAGCCCCATAACTCATTATGAAAAATAACAGATGGGTGGAAGCTAAATCAACACCTAAAAATATCAAATTTGTGTATTTCCCCAGCGAGAAATCAGCGTGTTTTTAAGTCTGGGCAATTTTCCTTCACCTTTCTGGTCTAAAAAACAAATGCCAAAGTCACCACAGTGATTTTCAGGCTCACACTGAAACAATGGAGTTGCTGCCTTCTCTCCAGCCACTTAATTATGAAATATTTGGGGCAAAATGTATGTTTGAGGCTGATAATTGTCCAACTCATTTGACTGGATTTGATTGCTCTGTTAAAACCACAGTAAGGGGGAAAAGGAGAGTTGGAGAGGGATGTACAAGGCTCACTTTTGTTTGAGCAGGAAATCATGTTAAAATAAAATATCAGAAAGAGCAAGGAATAGCTGGGCTGAATCAAACATTGCAGAACTAAATAAATGGGGTTTGTTTTTAAATCATGGAAATGTTACCTCACTAATTTGTAACCCACCTGCATCACCACTTGTTTCAGATGACTTAGAGCATTTTAATACTTCCCTTTAAAAATTATACTGACAAATGTGAGTGAGTGTTTTTAACATTAAGCAATATTCCCTTCCATTTGAATACCTCACCCTTGGAAAGGGACAAAATCCCATTTCAGAAGGTAATTTCCAGTTTTAAAGCGTTATTTGAAGATGCATTTGTGAGATGCCGACTGGATTCTGTCCTTATTTTTCTTTTTCTTTTCCTCCCTCCCCTCCCAGACCTGTCATCCACTTCTGGAGTGCTTAAAATAAAGTGCACAGATACAGAGTAAGCTGAAACAGTCAAGAAGCCATATAATACAAAAATGTTTCGAGTAAAGTGTGTTACTCAGATCTTTCTAAAGTACATTTCTGCCTTTATTCTGAAGGCCACAGCACAGGCAACTCTGACTAATGCAAGTAATGGAACCAATCTCTCCCTTTGATCATCAAAAAAGGTTATCTTTTTCTTTTTTTTTTTTGTAAACTAGGTCCGACTAGTTTTGCAATCTGTTTGGAGTAAACATGAAAAGGTTTAATTATCTTTCAACCAAGGACAACTCCTTTTCTTTGGACAAAGTACCTGGGTTTGGGCCCATCCCTGTGACACACACCTGAGTCGTGACATTTGTGTGCCTCAGGTGAGACAACCATTTGTGTGTTTAAACCAGGGGGTTTAAAAACCAGTCCTAAGTGATTTATAAAATCCACTCTCCAGTAGAAATGACCTTTTAACTGGAGGCTGAATCGTGTTTACAGGGGCTGAGTGTGGTTTGGAGATAATTTTCAGGGGAGCTGCTCAAAATATAAAATATAAACACGGAGCTGAGGGCCGTGATAGAGATCTGGGGATGAGAGAAAGCTGCTCCTTCACCCTGTTTATAAACACTTATTTCCTCTGCATACACTGTGATTCAAACTATAAATTTAAAGACTTAGAAAAGTGGGGTTTTTGTTCCACAGGCTGCCAAGGTTGGATGTTTTCTCCGTGTCTGATACAGGAGGTCAGCCTGGATGGTCATAACAGCTCCCTCTGACCTCAGAGTGCATCATTTGTCTGCTTTTTTGGTTTTAAGGCTTCAAAACGAGACACTTTAAGGCTGGAAAGCGAAGAGTGGAATTGGAAAGAAAATCAAAGTATTTGAGTCATTTTGGTTTCTGTGCTCTGCTGGTTTTTACTTCAGTTACTTCTCACTTCCTCCAGCCTGAGCTCACACTTGGGGGTTGTATATTCAGTGTTTCTCCAAGTGGGAAAGGGATATGAGGTTTTCACAAGGAAAACCACAAAGAAAAGTAGGGAGACAATGGGAATAAAATCAAGGTTGAATGGATAAGAAAGGGAAAAGGAGGATTATCCTGCCCCAGAGGTTAAAAGCAAGGACGTACACGGTTCAGACATCACGAAATTGGGGAAACAAGGGAGGTCCCGAGCCATTAATGCAGAAAAGTGACTCAAAATGTTGGGTTGTGCAGATGCTTGTTACACAGCTGGAATGAAAGAGCACCAATGAGCATTAATGTGCTAAAGGCAACAACAAAGCAGGGACTAGAGGAGCAAGAATGGATTTTTTTAGAGAGCAGAGGATTAGCCCAGATCCCAAAGTACAGATGGCGTTGGGTGAAATAATCACCTCGGCCTCGAGGGAGCCAGCAGTGCCCATGGGTTGGGCACACCACGAGGAGGAATTGAGATGCAACCAAATGAAGAGGAGACTAATTGAAAGCAGGTCCCAGGGAAACTTCTAAGCCTCCCTCCCAATTTCTGACTCATCCCCCCCCCCAAAAAAAAACAACAAAAAAAAAGAAAAGAAAGAAACAAAGAAGAAGGAATAATCTTGCTGTGTTTTGGAACAATCCAGATGACCCTGCTGAAGTTGAAAACAAATATTAGAGAATTAAAAAGGTCTTGGTTAATAAGAATCACTATTTTATGGAAGTGTTTAGACCAAACCTGCCAATGCTAACACTTTCATTCTCTTTCTGCAAGTTCCCTGCCTTCAGAAAATGCTCAGGATTTCCAGCTAATGAGGCCAATTTTTGGCACAGAGATAAAATTTTGGGTCTAGGAATAGAACCCCTGAGCTCATGCACACACAGTTGGGTTTGGGAGGTGTGTAAGGAAGCTGCAGTCTGGTTTTACACTTTAAGTTTCATTTTGCCCCTCAGTGATGCCAAACCTCTTTTTATCCCTGAGATTCTTGCAGTTATTGGTAGTGATACAAACCTCAAAAATGCCTTCCTGTCTCAACACCTTCTTAATGTGGCATCAGCCACCCTTCCATCCCCTGTGCTTTTCACCTGGAACTACAGCCCTGAAATTATTGTGCTGTTCATGGGGAGATTCAGTGATTCTGTGAGAATAACACAGACCCAGCTTTTGACCTGAGTGTTTCTTGTCTGGGGATAGAATAACAGGCTGATTTCTTCTCTGTTTCTCACTCTGCCTCCTCTTCCTCTCAGCACAGATGAAGGACAGGGCCAGTCCATGGGATGACACATTTCTGAGGCAGCAAAAGCCAAGGGGGAGTTCTGATTCTTGGAAAACTCTGAATATTCTCCTGGTTAGGAGTTAAACCCCTCTTTGATGCTCCTTTCCCCTCCCACCCTCTCTCAGCCCTGGGACAACCTCAGGGTTTGTTTCAGGCAGTTTCAGGCAGCACTTCACCTCAAATCCCATCCACCACACCCTCCTGGTGCCAGGGCAGAGCAGAGGGTTTCCAACACTAAAATATCCATGGAATCACTGGATATCCCATCTGGAAGGGATCCACAGGGAGCCCAGCTCCCCATTCTGTGTGGCAATGCTGACATGCCAGGAGAAGCCTCTGGTGCAGACCCAACCTGGTACTCAGGGGGTTCCCACCACTGCCTTTATCTCGTGCCAGCTGAGCTGAATTTTATAAAATCACAGCATCCCTGCTCCTGGATGGATTTTCCACAGCCTGCAGGGTGGTGGGAAGCAGGGTTGGGTGCCAGGTGTAGGCACAGGTAGGTGGGGTGTGGAAGGGCAGAGGGGCTGGAGCAAGACAGGAGTGTTTTTGCCTCTCCCCAGCAGCACCACAGGTCAGGGGCACCTGCTCCTGCAGGGTGGGAAGTGGTTTTGCCTGAAGCACCAGGATGGAACATTCTCCATTAAGCCATGCTTTGTGTTCAAAAGACCTCTCTCTATGTTACGTGTGTGGCTACTCAACCCGAGCTCTTCAGACCTCTTTCCTGCAGCCAGGCTCCCATTTTGAGCATAGCAGGGCTGTCTGGTTTTAATTTAACCCTTCCTTTTGGAGTGGATTTGTCTTGAAAGGCATGAAAAGGCCGGGCTCCCAGGCTACCTCACCTCTTCAAGAGCCACAGGAAGGTAAGTGCATGTATTTTTAAACTGCACCAAACTTATCCCTAATGCAGCACACTGAAATAAAGCTGCCAACATCAGTGTGGCTGCACCGACCTTTTAAATGACCCCCGAGGTTCTGAGTCAAATAAATTTCTGTTTTCCTGGGCAAAATTCTCCCTGTGATACCTTGAAATGATCTTAAGTGTGCAAGTAATGATGGCTGGGGTTTATCTAAGCAAAGCACACGTGTTATGTGTGTTATTAAATCATGAAAGGGAGAGGTGTGTACATACACAGGGAGGATGTGTTTGTAAAAGTTAATACAGCTCTTTGAGCCTGTAAGACTAATTTTATTTTATTGAAGAAACAAGAAACAAACTCCACAGCAGTGTGGCTGCCTGGGTTAGGTATCAACCATGAGGTTTGGGGGTCCAGCCCCCCAAGGTGTAAAAGTGCAGCTCCGAGGGGCGATTCTGCTCCTCCCGAACGGGGAGGGAAACACACAGGGAGTAAAACAGCCAAACCTGCAGCTTCTCCCTGCCTTGCCCTCTTGTTTTCCCTCCTTGATGTGTTCCTCAGCCCAGCAGAACCTCAGCTTCTGCCCAGCTTTGGGGCAGCTGCTGCTGAATTTGGTGAAAAGCCGTGGGAGCCCCTCCCCAGGAGCCCCTGCCCTGCTCACCCAGGAGGTTGGCAGCAAAAGGGGTGATGTGTGCTTGCAAAAACCCCCAGGAATACCTGCTGTGGGCATGGCTGGCCAGCAAAAAGGGCCAGCCTGGCATCTGGGGGCTGCTCCTTGGGGAGGGCACGTTTGGGGGTCCCTGGGTGAGATCCATCCTGCTGGGCCCCCCCACCCCAGGGACCTGCAGGAGAGGGGCAAAAGGGGAAAACAGGTAAGAGACTTCTGGGGCAAAGAGGGTGGGAAGCCCCTGGCACCCCATTTCTGTCCCAAAAAGCCACGAAATGTTAAATTTAAACCATCCCTGGGTGTGAGGGCTGCAGGGCAGAGGTCCCTCCTTCCTGGAGCCTTTCCCTTCCCCACAGATGGGGGTTATCACCTCTGCTTCTTGCCCCTGGACTGGCACCAGCTCCTGAAGTGCCACTGCCTGGTTTGGGGACGGGTTTTGCTGCTGTTGTTGCAAGAAAACATCAAAAGAGGACCCCAACCCCCCTCTCCTTTATTTGTCTGTGCCCTAAACAAAGAGGGACCCCAAAAAGCAGCCTCTCTCAATGTGGTTTCAGGCAAGAAGCTCTTGCCTGAGTCCCAAAGCTGTCACCCAATCTGGCTGAAGCAACACAACTTTAATCTTTCAGATCTGCTTTAAATAAATATATTTATGGGCTGAGTAAAGCCCCAGCCCTCCCAGAGAAGAAATCTCAGCTGATGAAATGGCCAGTCAAGCAGCTTATACACTCCATGTTGGGCTTTAGACCCTTTTAATCACTGTTAATTCATTTACTCATTTGCTCCTCAGAGAAAGTTGTTGGCATGTTTTTAAACCCCCAGCCAAAACCCCGTGGTGATGCTGAAATGGGCATTTGAGGAGGGGACACCACGACAGATTTGCTACATTTATCAATTTATTTATCTGTTCATACGTCTATCAATTTATTTATTTATTCTTCCCAGAGAAAAAGAGGGAGTTTTGTGGGTAGCACAGGGAGGGGAGAGATTTTTCCCCCAGTTCTGAGGGGCTGCTTCTGCTTCTCTGAATTAGTGCACCTGCATCCATACTCTGCAGGCAGGAGTTTATATCTATATCTATATATCTATATATCTATATGTCTATATGTCTATATATCTATATGTCTATATATCTATATATCTATACACCTATGTATCTATATATCTATATATCTATATATCTATATATCATATATACAAGAATACAATATAATATATAATATAAATATAATAAATGGAATAAATATATAGATATATAAAATATACAATATAAGAATATACAATAATATATAAATATGCAAAATGTACAATATGAGAATAGAATGTAATATATAAATATAATAAGTAAAATAAATTTTAAAATATATATAAAATACATATATATGTTGTTTAAGTGAGTGCTGACTGCCTGCAAGTGGACACTACAGGGGTAAAACAAGGGGGTGTGTGTGGCTCTAACACATACAGGGTAAAAAACGCCCGCGTGGGTTTTCCCGGTGGGATGGGGAGCTCTCTGCTCCCCCCCGAGTTTTGGCACTGCTGCAGGAGCCACATCTTCATCCCACCCCCGCGTGTCCGTGCCCGGCGGTGGCGGAGAATCGACGGCGTCGCACATTCATTAAAGCCCGACGGTTGCCATTTCTATTCTTTTAAAGCTTTTTCCTCATCTATTTACCGTTTACCAGCTCATCCATATGGAAGACATGGCTTACACTTCCCTGAGAACTGTACTTTTAGGACTAATTGATTCGGGTAATTAATTTGTTCTACCTGCTGGATCAGATGGAAGCGCTGTCCGTGTGCCCAAGGATTAGCACTTGCCTTTCTAACATCTTTCTTAATTATCTAATAGCATGGGTTGTGCGAATTCTGGCTCTATTAGAACACTTTTACTATTAACGGCAGTGATTGGAATTGTGATGACAACTCGATTTCAACAAATTAGAGCTTAAAATCAGGAGATGAAGGAGAAGCGCCTTCTTTTAATTTCCCTGAGTTTAACATCAATAATTAGAGCAATTTTCCGAGATGCGAACCGAAATTACCTCGGCTATGATGTGGTGTATCACCCTCATTTTAGCAAATTGACTCCGGGGAAATGAATGTTACAGATTAGAGGGGGAAAAAAAAAGACAAACAGAGGAAAGAACCCCCCAAAAAAGTCTTGGCTCAACAGAGAGCGGGGAAGGGACGGGAACAAAACCCCAACGGGGTGAGAAGCTGAGCGGGAAGGGAGAACCTGCGTGCGCGGGGACAGGTCAGGGGAGCTTTAGGAGCGATTTTAACCGCTAATTTATTTCCCCCGAAGTTTTCTCTTTTTAAAAATAAGGGGGAAAGAGGAGATAACACTGAGATTTGGGAAAACGCTCCGAGGGGGCTGAGCGGGCTGGTGCGGTGCGGGCTGCGGGGTGCGGATGATGCTGCGGGGGGTGCTGCGAGGCACCGGAGCTGCTCCAAAGCGGCTCCTCGCCCCCGGGGTGGTTTGGGTGGCCCGGCAGGCCCGTCCCCCCCCGCTCGCCATTGGCTCGCAGCGCAGCCCCCTTCCCACCGCGCCTCAAAGGCGCGCAGCGCCCCGCGCATCCCCGACCCGCCCGCCTCGCCTCCCCCGGCTCCGCCAGGTTATTTCTGGCCGGGGGATATTTTATTTATTTTATTTTTTTAAAAAATTATTATAGTTATTTATTTTTACTCCGTCTCTTTTTAAAAACTGTTGTTTATTTATTTTTGTCGTCGTTATTTTTGTTTATTCCCTTCCGCCCCGGGGGGTGCAGCCGCCCGCCCCCCTCTCCCCCTCCTCCGGCAGCTCAGCCCCCCGGCTCGTTCCCTTCCGCGCTGCCCGAGGGGGACACAAGCGACATGAACCTCAACTTCACGTCGCCCGTGCACCCCGTGTCGGCGCCCAGGCCCACCTCCTTCTTCATCGAGGACATCCTGCTGCACAAGCCCAAACCCCTGCGGGAGGTGCCCCCCGAGCACTTCCCGGGCTCCTTGGCCTCCCGCGTGCCCCTCTTGGACTATGGGTACCCCCTGATGCCAACGCCGACCCTGCTGGCGCCTCACCCGCACCCTGCCCTGCACAAGCCGGAGCATCACCACCACCACCCCTATTTCCTCACCACCTCGGGTAAGCGCGGGAGGGACGCGGGGAGTTTGGGAAGGTGAGGTGGGGACTCGGGTGGGGACAGGGGTGAAAGATGAGCCCCTCCGGGGTGGGTGGGCATCTTCCTACACCCCTCACCGACGCGCTGGCTGCATCCCCCGGGGCAGGAGCGCCGGGGAGCCCCGGGCAGCACCGGCTTCGTTAGTGGGGAGAAGGGAGAGCAGCCGACCGCGCTGCGGCTCATCCTTCACTCGGCTGCCCGAAATCTTGAGGGTTTCCCTGTCTTTGCCTTTAATTTTATTTTTTTTAGAATCACTTTTATTTTGGGACTGATAGCCTCTCCTTTTCCTTGCGCTGTCCAATCGGGCTTCGCTTTCCCACCACCGGGGCTCTGCCGCTCCTCTCCCGCATCCCGGAGCTCTGTCTGCTCTTCCCCGGGCCCGTTCCTTGCTCTGGAAGGAGAAAACCTCAAAAGTTTCCCACTGGGCAGCCCAAAATGTGCACCAGCGGTGCCGCGGAGGACCGCTCTCCTCCTCCCAGCTTTTTCCAGGGCTCCCTTGTGTTTTTCCATGCCCGTTTCGTTGCCGGGAGGGCGCAGTCTCGACTCCCCTCCGGTGGCAGCGCTGCGGGCACTGCTCGCGCTGCCTTCACCTTCCCTGGGTGAGCTCGAAGCTCTTGGAAAAGCAACAAGATCCCCCAAACCAAACGAATAAATCGACCTCAGAAACGAAATAAACGAAAAAAACAACAAAAATTTAAAAAGAGGCAGGGGGAGATCCCACCCCGAGCAGCCGCAGCCTCTCCGCGGGTTCCTCCCGGCCCCGGGTCCCTTCCCGACCGCAGCCCGGGGTCTCCGCCGTGTGTCCCCCCAGGAATGCCGGTGCCAGCCCTTTTCCAGCACCACGCTCACGCCGAGCTGCCCGGGAAGCACTGCCGGCGCCGCAAAGCCCGCACCGTGTTCTCCGACTCGCAGCTCTCCGGGCTGGAGAAGAGGTTTGAGATCCAGCGGTACCTCTCCACGCCCGAGCGGGTGGAGCTGGCCACGGCCCTCAGCCTCTCCGAGACCCAGGTACGGGGCGGCGGGGACAGCCATCACCCTGCCGGGAAGGGCTCTGGCACCTGTGCCCACCCCTAATCCCGTCCAGCATCCCCTGTATCACACTGAGCATCCCCACATCCCATCCATCCGGAATCCCCGATACCCCATCCAGCATCCCCAAATTCCATCCAGCATCACCACATCCCCTCCGACGTCCTTCTCCCTTTCATTTTTATTACTTTTTTCCCCCCCTCCCTTCTCCTTCTTTCCCCGCTCTCCCCAGGTGAAAACCTGGTTCCAGAACCGCCGCATGAAGCACAAAAAGCAGCTGAGGAAAACCCAGGACGACCCGAAGCAGGCGGGCGGCGAGGAGAGCCGGGAGCCGAGCTCCCCCGAGCCCGAGCTGCCCGAGCCGGCCGGCGCCGAGCCCCGCAAGGGTCCCCCCGGCCCTTTCCTGCTCCAGGACCCCGAGGACGAGGTGGACATCCTGGAGGAGGGGGATCTCTGCCCCCACCGCCTCTAGCCCGGCCTGGGCTCTCCTGTGCTCCGGGGAGGCTCTGCCCCAGCCCCGACCCCGCAGGTCGCCCCCTCCTCCCCAGCCTTGAGGAACGCGCACAGGGAAGGGGGGCACAGGTTTTGTTGGTGCGGGGGGAGCCCCCTCCCCTCTCCGGGGTGAAGGCAGTACCGCCGGTTCCCTCCCGCATCGCCCCAAGCCTGAGGTTTGCTTGGAAATCTGATGTTGGGCTGGAGGGGGGAGTAAACTAAGCAGAGTTTCCTTTAGGTTTCCCCTTCCCTTCGAGATGTCGGACTTTTCCCCGTTCCCCGAACTTTCCCGGAGTTTCAAATAAATGTATACTCGTGGCAGCATGTTGTCGTTCCTGGGAGCGGCAGGCAGGGCAAGCCCTAACCCCATTCCCCGAATCCCTAAATCCTCGCCGCTCTTTCCACGCACTGGGCTCGCCGCCTCCATCCCTAACGCTGAGCCCGGGCAGAGCTTCCAGGACGTGCACACGCTCAAACAAAAAAGAATTGCAGAAAAGCCCTCCAAAGAAACAGGTAAGAGCGGAATTACTGTTTATTTAATTCCGATGTGGACAAGGGAGAGGGGGAGCATCGCCAAGAACTCGATCCTGCCGGGGATGCTCGGAGCAAACGCGCTCCCACCGAGCAAAAGGGATTTTCTACAGCTTGGAGAAACACCTGCGCTGGCAGCCTGATTCCTTCACGGCTTCCAGGTGGGAATCGGCTCCCGGATATTCCCTTTTCCTCTCAAATAGCCCCGGAGCTGCTCCCGCTCCAGGTTTGGCTCCTGTTCCCCCTCTCCTGCATCTCCCCCCGGCTCCCTGCGCTCCGTGTCGCGGTCACACGGAGCAGCCACCGGCCGCCCTCGCTTTGCCTTCATCTTCCCGCCGGGGAAATGGGTTTAATTTCCAGGTAAATTAAGCTTTTTATCATTTATTTTTGTGAGCTGCCGGCTGGGAAACGCGGAGCCTCCGCCGCGCTCCCAGGGCATCTTCGGGGAGGAGATAGTGGGACTGGGGATTTCCTCCATAAAAACCTGGAGCAGAGGCTGTTCTGGCTCAGAAATCACCTGTGCAGCCTCCGCTGCACAACAACCCGCTGGCACGTCGATGTCTCGTTACGTTATTTAATTTATTTTCCTTACGTTTTTCGATTTAATCGGGAATTTAATTTTGGTCGTCTGGCGTTATCAGCACTTTCAGGGTATTTTGGATTACGGGACGTGTTGTTTTGTGAGGGGGAAATGAGTCCCTGTTTAATATGTAAAATACAGATGATTGAAAAGTGTACGTTTGCTTCCTTTTTGTGGGTTTTTCTTTATGGGTTTTTTTTACATGTAAAATAATAAAAGTTACACGTTGTGGGGAGGAAAAAAAAAATCCCAGCTATCCAGAAAAAGCTTTTAATGTGGTGTTAGTGAATACTTTCAGGGCAATAATTTTCGCCAACAAAACGCCACCCTAAAAATCATGATTCAGAAGGTAAATCAACCACTTTCCTCCTGCAGCCTTGCTGTGGTTTGAAGCAGCTCAGGGAGCCAAGGGCAGGTCCAGCAGGTCACTTCTCATCTCTGGCTGGAAATGCTTCTCCCAGCTCCGGGGCTCTTCCCTTCTCCCAACACGTGCAGGGATGCGATGGAAACTGCCTCAAAATCCTTTCGATTTGACGCTGTTTTTCCACGTCTGCCCGTCAAGGATTTTGTTTGCTTTGCTCTGTGCTCATTGTCAGCCTCCCCCGAGCGTGTGCTTGGCTGGGAACTGCTAAAAATGATAGAAAAGAGAAGCTCTACCGTGATATTTTCACGATCGTGTTTTCCTGACCGTGTTCCCAGGGTTGGGAAGAGCCTGTGGGATGCACACAGCTCAGGGCTGGCCCGGCTCTGCTCTGGGGGGCTGCGATGTGCCAGGAAGGGTCAGAATGTGACCCAAATAACACTCAAGTCTCTGCCGTTTCTCCCCCGCCACTACAGGAACTCTCTTCCCGAAGTTTTTATGCTGATCAATAAAATAAAACCCCCACAACCACCCGCCCATCTCCGCCTCTCTGTGCTTTTAGGCACTTTTGGGACGGTGTTTAAAGCTACAATCATATTATTTAGAACCAAAGCCGCTGATTTCTGGCAACCTCAGTGACAAACACGGGCAGAATGGGACAACCCCAGGGATGTCCCCATCCCAGCGGTGAGCACTGAGCCTTGCAGGCAACGGGAGGATTCGGGAACAGGCTGCTTATCCCGGGAAGTTTGCAGCGAAAAACCCTGAGATTGAGACAGTTGAAGGAATTAGTCACTGCCTGAGACATTCCCGCTGGCCCCAGCCAGCTCCTTCCCAGCTGGGAAGCGATTCCTGCCAGGCTGGTGTTGGGAAGATGCAGCTTCTAGACAGGGAGAGCAAGATTTTGGGAAGAGCTTCTTGCGTGTTTGGAGCTTGGAGATGGCCCTGGGAAGAAGGAAGGGCTGGGGAGGTGTTTTATTTGTTCATTTCAACGATTTTTCTCTTAATTAATTTTTTATTCCTGGGTCCTTGCTCGTTCCATGACAACGGCCCGACTTTTTCCTGCTCTCCCCAAAAGCTTGAGGAGTAGGGGAGAGATTGTTTAGAGCTGCCTCTTTCTCTCTCTCTCTTTTTAAAAGAATATTTAGTGCCTTCATTTGGGAAATGCTGGAGTGGAAGTGGCTTGCAGGAAATAATTGGTGGATTTCCTATTTTTCAAGAAATCCATTGAAGATTGATTTTCATTAAAATTCTCCAGTGAGGTTTTGTTTTTTTTTTTAAATGAAATTGTTTCCTGTTAATTTATTTAACACCTAAGCGGTTAATGGTTTTCTTGTGGTTTTCCTTATAGAAAATCAAACAGCAGCCTAAAATCCTTCCATGTACCTTTGCTGTTTGGATGTTAAACACTTTCCCCTTTGCTGCCCTAAACATTTTTAACTTTTTTTGGATCTGGAAAGCGAATTTTTTCATTCAGTGGCCAGAGCTACATAAAAGCACATCAGATATGCAGGTTGTGTGGGCAGTTACAAAGTGAATAATTTGGCCGATTTCTGTCTTGGAATTATCTTATTTCTAAGAAATTATAAGTTTAGATGAGACCCTTCCAGGTCCACTGCCAGGGGTGGGTGCAGCTCCTCGCAGGATTAATGCAGTTGTAGCAAGGCAGGTGGGTGTAAAGGATGTTTTTGGGAGGCCAGAGTCACTCCTTTCTTCACATTCCTGCTTTTCCTCACGCAGAAAGCACTCGGGTTTGGACAAAATGATAAAATAAACCCAGCAAAACGATAAAATAAAAAGCGAAAATAAGCATAATAAAATAAACAAGCTACATAATAAAATAATAATAATTAAAAAAAGGGGCATATTCTTTGTGCCACTGTAATTTATTGTAGAATTTACCCTACTAGGAGCTGATAACAATCAAATGCTTGGCTTGTGGGCTGCTGGACATCAGAGCTTGTTCAAGTATTTAATGACTGCAGGAGTTGGACACAGCCGTGGCTGGTTTCCCTTTTGTCTTTAGAGACGTGATGATGGAACGTGGCTTTGAGGTTCTGCCTTATTTGATGTTTTTAACTGATAAACCCACCTTTTTTTGGGGGGGTCAGCAGCCTGTCCATGCCTTTGGTGAGGTGCTGATGTTGCTGCAGCAACGTTGCTCCTAAATAGAAGTGACCCCAGGTCTTTGACCCCTGAAGGTTCTCTGGGCTGCAACGTTCCCAGAAGCCAAAATATTAAGAAATTATGGCCCTACAAAGGGCCTGCCAAGTAAATATTGGGAATTTCCGTGGGATGATGCACACAAATGCCTCTCTGCCCCGTGTTGGACCACGGGAGCAGCAGACATTTTTTATATACAAATTTACATATATTTCTGCCTGGATAACTGAAGTGCCTTTGTTATCTGAGTGAAACACTTTTCCCAGCAATTTGAATCAAAATCAAAAGGACAGTTCATTACCTATATTATCAAAAAATGTTTTACTTCTTACTTTCAAACTGATCCCTAAGTCACTGCCCTTACTCTAATTAAAATAACTAAAATAAAGTCAGTCTAGGCTAGTTCAGGTTCTGCTCCAGCTCAACCCCTCCTTCAACATTTAATGCCACATTCAAGGCCTGTTTCCCATTGAAATTCCTTGTCTTCCTGATGTGAAAGACACGAAGGTTTGGCCTTTGCTTTCCAGCAGATGGATGCTCATCTTTCACTTGTGTGGTCCCTCTTTGTGCCACCAGACCTGCTGGGTGCAGGAAAAAACGTCTGCTGGTATTGGGGGAGATCAAAAAGATTTTCTTTCCACCCTATGCTGCAAATTTTGGGAAGAAAACCCCCCAAACAACACCATAACAAACAGATTTTCTGAATTTTTGTGAGATGATCAGTGTTTATAAAGAAACCTCCCCCTCCCCCGGGAGCAGCTTCACATCCAGGGCTTTTATTTTAGTAGGAAGTTCATTGTTTCCTTCCAAAAGCCCCAAACCCAGAGAGATTCCCCCTAATTTATGGGAGCTTTCAAAGGTAGTGGGATGCCAGATAGGGAGGAAGGTGATCAATTAAGACATTAAGCATTTTGTACCACATGGGTGCATCTGCATGGCAGCCAAATAATAAGGCCATCAGCTCATTTTCAGGGGGCTGTTGCCTACTTCAACTCAATCCTCAGATCAAAGAGAAAATGTCTGCTCGCATTTTCTAATCAGAAAAGGGATGCTAATTTAGGTTCCTTAATGTGTGGTGATAAGAGACTTCTTCAATTAACTGGATTCTATAGCTGGGAAAATAAAAAAAAAGGGGGATACAAAGGGAGTCAGGCTGGAAAGGCAGAAGTTCTCATTAAATCAAAGGTCCAATATTCATTACCTCCAGCATCTGGGGCTAAACACTAAACATGGAGATCATCAAAGGGGGTTTAATGGGTTAAATTGAGAATATAATCTAATTAAAATATTAGATACGAGTAAATAGCTCTTTGATATTCATCTGAAGGTTTCATTAAAATAGGCACTTGAGGTTTGTATTAAGGGGGGATTATCACTTTTAAGCAGAAACAACAAGTTGAGGTTCCCTGAGCAGAAATGCTTCCAAGTGCTACCATTTGGCTTCAAAATGAAAAGTAGGAAAGCAGCGGCTGGCAGAGCATGGGATCATTTTTCCAGCCGGGGTGGGTGGATTTTACCACCTTCCACAGGGAGAGAGGGCACAGGCAGTGCCTGAGGGTGAGGAGAAGGGAGGCTGAGGCAGAGGATGGAAGTGGAAATGTTCCCTGAGGTGCCAAACATCCCCCCTGCAGCCTCACCCCTTTGGGAAGGTGATCCCTGCACAGCATCCTCCCCATGGCCAAGGTGCTTCTCCCACCAAGCTCTCCCCAAATGTTATGTGTGTCCCAAACTTCCAGCTGCCCAGCCCAACTCAGCAGGAGGCAAAAAGAGACCTAACAAATCGGACAAAGCAATTGCACACGATCCCAAGGGGGTTGGTTATTTATTTTCCTTGGAACCTGTTTTCTCTGAGATTTTAGTCCAAATTCCCTTGCTGTGAGTTCCAATCACATTTCACCTGTTGACTTAATTCATAATTTACCAAGTTAAAGGAATGGAACCACCATAAGAAACCCATCTGTTTGTTGTTATTTTTATGGACTTAATCTGTTAAAAGCTGTTTCCTCTCCAACATGTAGCTCTCAATTATCCTCAGTCACCCAATACATTTTCCAACTGCTTCTGGCTAATAACAGATTGTCTGCCTGCTCAGCCAGGACTTGGTTGGAGTTTTCTTGTCCCAGATGAAGCTTCGAAATTTTGGTCTTAATGTGACAACTATTCCCTAATAAATAGCAGAGTAATATTTGAATAATTAGTATTGTATCATCACCAACTGCTGGGTTTGGGGCATATTTTTGTGTTTGGTTTTTTTTTCCCTTACCAGCAATGGCTTATTTTTGGCTTTGTTTCTGGACAGTTTGCCAAAATCTCCTCTGCACTTCAAAAAGAGAAATATTGATGGTGTTAAGATCATCCCATGAAACAGAAATTAATTTTTAATGTTTTGTAGATGTGTCCATGTGTTTGACGTGTCCAAAAACGATCCAGCTGTGACAAGCCAACAGCTGATTAGTCTGAAAGATGCAACTGCTAGGTCAGTTATTTTAAAGAAACGTAACAGAGAAGACCATATTTAAAATGCTACACATGCAAAGATTTATTTTATTTAAATAAAAAAGGTATGGTAGAACCGAGTCCAAAATTTATCAATGATTAACCTTGAGCCACTTTGTATTTCAGTGGGCTGGTAAATAAATATGTGATGGTCAGAGCTCATAATTAAATAGTTTGGGCATTTTTGATTTGAAGACATCCCAAATATTTTCAGATGTATCCCTTATAGGATGTGAAGGGCTTTGAAAGCAGCCACAACCTCCTTCTCCTTCTCGTGTCTGCTCCGCAGGGTTTCCAGGGATGGGATTTTGGGGAAGCTGCTTCCCTCTGAAGTCTGGGACAGAACTTCCTCTTTCACCTCTTTGTCTGATGGTCTTGTCATGAAAGTCTTTGGCCTTGGAATCTTCTTGGCATATTCCAGTGCCTAAAACCAGGAAAACTGGGGTAACTGATGGGGAGAACACCTGACCAACGTTTCCAAGAGCACTTAGGTGGGTTTATGCTGAGTCCAATTAATATTTCCCCTAATTCCTGATGTTGTTTCTGACAGAATTCAACAGCAGATGGTTCAGTGGTGACTGCCAAGTAACCCACCCCAAGGAGTTTTGCTTTCTGGCACTACTGGAAGCCACCTCAGACACTGAAAGAGTGTTTTAGTGGTAAAAAGGAAAGAGCAACACGAGTCTATTAAGGTTATAAACGTTTTTTTTCCAGTGTCCAGTAGTAAGGAATGATGTCTGGAAGCTGAAGGCTGTCTTGCAGAGGGAATGGGAACAGGATTGCAGAAATCCTGGATCTGAGAGAGCCCTGGTTTAACCTGGGATGTGTTTTGGTGTCTGTGTTTGCTGCATGAACTGGGAAAACACCTGTTATGCCCCAAGTGGAAGCTGCATGTCCGTGGTCAGAGTGTGTGGGAAGCCTTCTGAAGGAATCCAAAGCCCTTCTGACACCCTGAGAACTCAGTTTTGTCACTTTGTGGTTCATGTGAAGTTGGGAAATAACTGCAGGTAACTGAGGAATTCAACTGACATCCAACCCCCCAGCTTTGTTCCTGAAGCCTGCAGGTCCCCCTTTGTCCCCTTGGAGAAACACTTCCCCAGGCAGGTGAGCTCCTGCAGAACTGATGGCTCAAAAGATGTTATTTCCAGAGCTTTGTTAATTCCTGCAATGAGGAAAAGGTGCTCCCTTGGTCTGTGTGTGTGGATGCAGTGCCAGGGAGTCCCTCATTGCTCATTTGGGCTGTTTTTGGAGGCCAGTGAAGGCTGAAGTGATGTTGTGTGGGCTTGAAAAATCAGAGTAATTACTGTAGCTATGGGACTGATGGGCACGTTTGGGAGGGAGCCTGAGGGGCAGGTGGATAATAATTAACAAGAGGAAATCTGTGATTCATGGAGCTGTTAGAAGGAAAATCAAAGTGGAGAAACTATTTTAGCCTACTCTGAGTTAAATTTATTCCCTTTCCTCTGTGCAAAGCCCAGAATCTCTCCCTGGGTGTATTTTAAAGGGAAGCTGTTCTTACCTTCTGTCTCGACACTGAAGATGTGACCTGAGGTTTTGCAGGTAACTTCTGAACCAAAGTAATATTTTTCATATTGTATTCCTTAATCTGCCTTGAATATTCCTTTTGCAGCTTTAACTTCTGCTTCTGAAAAAAAGGGAAAAAAGGGTTTGTCATTGAATGTCTCAGTGGATCCATCAATGAACCACTTTTTCCACCAAGCCTTCCATTTACACCTCTGCTGCTGTTTAACCTGGCCAGGCCATTGATCCCCCCTCAGCAGAACACAACAGGAAACCCTGATAAATGGCACAGCTTTTTTTTTTTTTAGTTGCTTTTCATTTTTAAGAGCTTTTCCTCGGGCTGAGGATAGAGCTCAGCAGAAAGGTGACATCTGAGTGTTCTGAACAATCTGCCTCCATTTCAGCAGAGTACAAATGTGCATCCAGCTGTTTGCTTCTGTTCACACACAACTGGTTTTACTTCCACTGGGAAGGCTGGGCAGACCTTCAGCACTGGGAATGACAGTGCAACTCCAGTCACATGGCTGGATAATTTACTGAGGAGTTCTGTGAGCTACTCCCTGCTTCTAGAACTACAAAATCAGAGGGTTAAAATCACCCAGTTATCTTCCCTTCTATCTGAATTTCCCTTCAGGATCTCAAGGCAGACCCAGAGCCAAGGACAGGAAGCACCAACCAACCACAAGCTGCTTCCCAGCAGTGATTTCTCTGCCTATAAAATCACTTTGCACAGCTGAAAAGCAGGTAACAGGGATTTACTCACTTTTTCTTTGATTGCCTCATAGTCAGGTCCAAGGCCCCCGAGCTTCACATTGAGGTTTATGCAGACTTTTGGGCCACATGGCTGAAAAACAAACAGCAGGGAGAGATTTTTTCCTTCCTCTGGGTTCACAGAGAGAATAATTAAAGCAGGAGTGGGGCTCAAACGGGGTCTCAGCCTTACCCCTGGCATGTCTCATCTTAAATAAGTGACCAACAAGCCTGAGCTAATTGCACAAGGCAAAGGACACTGTATTTCCTTTGAATCTTGGTGGGAAATTGCCAATTATCCGAATCACAAAGCAGTAATTTCTCAGTCCAAACTGACCTCTTGTGAGCTTTATTTTTAAACAGCTTCAAGTGACCCCTTTGACTGTTATAAGAGACTCCAAAGGAGGTGTTGTAAGAGAAGCAGATAAAAGTACCTGATTTTGGTGGTAAAAAAATGAGGCAAATGTTGATAGCAATTGTAACCTTTCTTTGTTCTCAAAACTGCAATGGAAAATTATCCCCAGGCAGTTGAAAAATCCATGCCTTGAGCACAGCAAAAGCTTCACAAGTGCATGGGAAGAGAAGAGTGATGGGTGATGCCACTTCAATCCTTCTTTATGTAAGCACCCCAATGCTTCCAGAATATTCTAATAAAAAGATTCTTTAGTACAAAGTGCTTTTTAAATATAAACTTTGATGAAAAGTGCTCTTTTGAGAGTACCAGATTAATTTTTAGAAGTGAACTATGTTTTAAAAACTCCTTCTTATGATCAGCTCTGTAGTAATTTTAATGATGGAGTAAAGCAGAAGCACCAAGACCTCTCTATATGAAAGTAAAATATGCATTTATTGAAAACTCAACTGCAGAGAAACTAATTCAATGCACTGAATTTTCTGTCTGAGGTTTCTCTGTGTCAGGTACCCCTATGGTATAAATTACTAACTTTTAATTTTAGCTGCTGTGAGGAGTTAATCCTTTAGCTGTCTACAGCAAAATCAGGGTTTTCTCACTTCAGATGATGAGTAGAATTGCACTTGTTTATTAGGAAAAGCTGGATTTTCCTGTGAGACACAAACACTCTTATTCTCTGGGCATTCCTCACATATGAAGCGTGAGAAAACCACTGAAAATACAGGATATAAGCAATGGTTTGAGCTCAGGGGAACAGAAAGGGAAGGAAATCTGCCCTTCAGTTACTATCATAATCCTGCTAATTCTTCTTAGAGGCATCCAAGCAGCAAGACACAGATGAAACACAGCAATAATTATTCCAGCTTAAGTTTGTCTGCCCCGAGACTTGGAGCAAACTTCTTAAACGTTTAATTTGTCATGGACACACAGGGATCCCTTTATGCTGTTCCACTGCATCCGTGTTAACTGGTTCCACTGTGAAACTGGACACACAGAGGAGGCAAAAAGAGACAAAAAGACCCAAATGGGATCATCAGGAGGCTTGGAATTGTGTTTATGCCGTTAGCTCTGCAAATCCCCCGAGTTTGGTGCTGTTCCCTGGGAACCCCTTGGAAAGCAGGAGATTTGGGCTGGCCAGCAAATGAGCCTGAGCAGGACAATGGTGTGCTCAGATGTGAGGCCAGGCTGCCTGCTGGCACATCCAAACAGCTCCTAAATCACCTTAGCCCTGAGAACTTCAGGGACAGACGGTGCCCTCTGTGCCCTTGAAGGTCATCAGGACTCCAAGGGACACGGGCAGAGCTGGGGGATCACCTTCTTCTTTGCACTGAATGATTTTAGTGGCTGTTTCTTACCTTTGTCCCTTGATTTTTTTTAATGCTCTGGGCAAGCTGGTGTGGGTGCTCTCTGTAACAGTGAAGGGTTTGATGGTTCACGAGGATTCTGAGGTAGAACTCAAGGAGTTACCATAAACCAGAAAATGTTACAGGTAGAAAAAGTTGGACTCACCTCCCCCGTGCACCCACTTTTTTTCCCTAAAGAACTTTGGATTATTAGGAAAAAAAAATAGAGGGGGAATAGAAACGTTAAACCATCCAACCCACAGCTGTTTTCTTACCTTCTTGCTGCCTTTAGGCTGGGTTTGCTTTCTCATTTGGGTGAGATGTCCCTCTGAGTTGCTCCTGCTTCTTGCCAGTGGGTTCCCTGCCTGGGGATCTCCCTGGGAAGCACTGGGGAGC
Organism: Pseudopipra pipra; assembly: GCF_036250125.1. Lineage (NCBI taxonomy): Eukaryota > Metazoa > Chordata > Aves > Passeriformes > Pipridae > Pseudopipra > Pseudopipra pipra. The sequence continues at coordinate 3,848,842 of NC_087571.1, forward strand.
CGTGGGATGGCAGGGGGCAGGAGGCTGAGCAGCCACCTGTCAGCAAAGGCAGCTCCTGCCAAGCCTGGGATTCCTGGGAGATGCTGCTCCAGCAGCTGGGGAAAGCTGGAGGTGGCACAAGGAGCTGGTGGGGAGCTGGGAACAAAACATTGGGAAGGCCTTAAAAAGTGAGAGATATATTTATATAATCTATAATCTATATAATCTATATATTTATCTCTATATGTATACAGAGATATCTATATTATATCCAGATATATAATATATATATATATCTATATATCTGTGTATCTATACATATATCCATAATCTATATATATCTATATAATCTCTATATATCGATATATATCTATATATCTAGATATATAATCCATCTATATATATCTATATATATCTATATATATCTATATATATCTATATATATATCTATATATATCTATATATATCTATATATATCTATATATCTAGATATATAATCTATCTATATTATATCTCGATTATATATAATCTATATTATTGATATAATTTATAATATATTTATATTATATATATTACTATATAAATTAGTTTTTCTATAAATAAATATTTCTCACAATTTTATAAATATATGTTATAAATGTTATAATTTTTTAATATATTTTATAAATATATGTTTTGCTATGTATGATTATTTATATAGAACATTATTATTTTATTTTTATATATTATTATATGTATTTATATTTTATATATTATATATATACTATATTTTATACATATTATATTTTATACATATTATACTTATATATTATTTATTTATATCATGATATATTTGTATTTTATATATTATATTTACATATTGTATTTTATACATATTACATTTTATACATATTACAGTTATATTTATATATTTATATCATTATATTTATATTTTATACATATTATATTTTATATATTATATTTATATTTTATATATTTATTTATTATATCTATTTATATTTTATTACATATATTTTTTATATACAGCAGGTAGCTCAACAAGCAACCTGCACATGGAACATACTGGGAGCATGAAGATGGAAAAATAGGTATCTCACAACGACTGACTTTGCTTGCACAGTGTATGGAAACTGCTTAAAATAAATGGAAAAAACTATAGATGGGGAGATTTTCAGCCTGAATCAAAGTTACCTAAAGCCAAGGAAAGCTGCTTTTAAATGGCTTTGGGTCAGGTCCACTGAGCACTGAAATAAATCCCACAGAACTGAGGGTTTTCCTGCTCTTTCCCACAGGCAGGGAGCCAGAACTGGCACTGGACTGACTCTGGATATCCACCTGGAAGGGCAGGTTTGCTTTATGCACAAATTCTCTTTCCTATCTGTGTTTTAAACTTTTCCTTCTAGAAACTTCCAGCTGTTGGAAGTTCTGTGCCTGGAAGTGTCCTTTGCCAATGTGCCATATTTAAAAATCAATAGCTACAACGAATCTTAAATTAATAATAATCTACAGTGGCAGGCTTGTAGCAGAATAACTTTATACTTCGGGTTTAAAGCATTTTATTGTCCATTTCTATATATTTTGGGCATCACAGTGCTATAATAATACTCTTTCAACACTTATATCCTTACCATAAACTACTGATATCATAGTTCTGGTACCTTTTATCCTCATGAACGTGTTTCTTGCAGTCCTGAAGTGGGATTTGATCCTTCAATTCTTGAAAACTGGCATTAAAAGCAGATGAAATGTTTGAAATGTTCCTCTGTTTGGGATTTGCTTGGCCACTGGTACTTGCAAAATGCTGCCCAGGGATGTGGTGGGGTGAATGTGGAATTCCACGTGGAGACTCCTGCTGATATTTCTTGTTCTCCTTGCTGGAGTCTGCTGGGTTGCAGTGCTGGGATGTGGGATGAACAGGCCAGGTGGATGTGGGAAAACCAAAGCCTTGGTTAACAAAATGTCTCGAATTTGGGGAATTATTGAAGCCAGTGTTGGATTTTGCTGCTGGATCAGCAGCAGGGCCAGCAGCAGGATTGGGATGCAGACATTCCTGCAGGGCAGTGTCCTTGTCCTGCTCCTCTGCACTGGGAGCAGCCTGAAATCCTGGTGTTTGCTGGGGATTGTGGTGCCAAGGCTTTGGTTCTGCTGCTCTTCCTGGTGCTTGTTGGCTGCCATTCCTTGGAAAATCTTTGCCATCGAGATTCCCAGTGGGTTTTGTTTTCTCTCTCTGGGAGAACTTATTGTGCTGATCCTGAAACAAGTCACCAAAAGTGGGGTGAGCTTCAGTTTAGGTGTTCAACAGGAGCCCTTAAATGCACAGGACTACCTCTTCCCAACTCTGAGGACTGTCAACCTGGAGAGAATCATTCAAAAATCAAAGCAACTCTTGGATTTTGTTCCCTAATGAAAGTAAACTGTCCAAAATTTCAGGGAAAGATGGCTTTGTACAGAGCAAACTGTCCCAAATTTCAGGGAAAGATGGCTTTGTACAGAGCAAACTGTCCCAAATTTCAGGGAAAGGTGGCTTTGTCCACACTATTAGACCGATCCACAGCAGGAACAGACTGGTGTCAATCATATGAATGATTTTATTTCTAAACCTCCTCCCTGCCTGTACCCCACAAAACATAACCCAGATGATAAGAAACAATTTCAGAGTTTAACCACACCAGGGCTGCTGTTGTGAGCTGAACTGCCCTGCTCTAAATCTGGAGTTTATTTAAGATTTATCCCTTTCCAATTACAGCCTCAGGTGTTGCCCACTTGGAGGGAAGACACGGGGACACACAAATCCATTCTCAGCCCATTTAATCTTTGTCGGGGCTAAAATCCTCCATTTCATCCTCCTGTCTCTCCAGGGTTCTTTTGTCAGCAACACTTGCAATCAGCACATGGCATATGCACTCAGAATAACTGCTTAATGGCAGGAATTAAATCCACATATAGACCAGGGGGTTTTGGTGAAAGCTTTAGCACTGGGCAGTCCTGCCTCCTGCAGCCCACGGGGTGATTTGTTAGCTCAACCTTTACTCTGACAATCCACATCGTGCCACTGCTGCCAAACTGGGAGCAGGCCAAAGTTTTGCCATTTAAACACCCTGAAATTCCATATATATAAAGCAAATCCAGATGAACAGCAGCCTAAAAATCCTGTTTGTGCTTTGCAGAGGTGCAGCCTCCAGCGTGAACAGCTGGGAATTTAAGCAGTGCCTGGATTACCTCAAATAGTTGAGAATAACCAGGTTTGCCAGAAATAATCGCAGTTGGCTGGTTCTGAAGCTCCTGTTTTGTCATCAGTGATCAGAACCTGGTCTCTTCAGTGCTCCAAAGACTCACAGTGCGTTGGTTTAAAGCCAGCAGAAAACAGATTTATGTGTACAGAGGAGGTGAGTCCAACTGCTTCTACTTGTATTTATGGTGACTTTTGATTTTCACAGGGATTTTAGGGGACAAATAAGGCAGCAATAACTGAGTTCTAGCTCAGAATCCTCATAAACCATCAAGCATGACCATGTACCATTGTGATTTTGCATTATTATCAACTAAATAATGTCATAAATCAACTAAATGCCATAAATAGGCGAGATTCTTTAAGCTCAGAATTCCTTGGCATTTGGGATCCCTTTTGCTTTAAAAATATTCACTCCATAAAGCACATGCACTAAATTTTGGTGATTACCTATTGATAAATATTCAGGGATTTATTGTCAACCATCAGTACTTTAAAAGTAACAAGATGACAGCTTTAAATACCCAAACTTCAAAGATTTTACACATATATTTCAGTTATTAAATTCTATCCAAAAGGAACCTTGAGCTGCTGTCCTTTCAGGTTGTCTTCAGGCTTCTTTTTCACAGTCTGGGGTGGTGGTTCTTCCTCATCAACTGTTTTAGGATCTGTAACCTGAAAATTGAGAATGTTTATGGCAACAGCCCAAAGAAATGAAAGGCTTTAAAAGTCTAGGGGAAAGAATGAGCAATAATTCACCTCCTATTAAAACTAAAATGCTGAAGTTAGGCATTATATAATAGGCAACAAGAAAACAAATGGTTAGAAGAGAAAAGGAAGCAAAAATCCAGTTAACGGTGGTGTGGTATTAGGGAGTGCTCCTTCTACTTTCAAGGGGAAGAGAGGAAAAGAAAATTGCGGGAAGTTTGCAGCACAGAAACCTCCTTGTGAGCCTCCGGTGTCTGGGCTGCTCCATTTCTAGGAGTGGATGCACCTAATGACAGAAAAACAAGCAGAAACCATCCCTGGCCAAGCAATCAGACACTGATGGATGACACACCCCCCCCTCTGCCAGGGCCTGAGCAAGTCCTGCAGAAAGAGATGGCAAAACACAGTAATATTGGGAGGAAAGGGCAGGGGGAGATGCAGGAATAAAGCATCCAACACATGGAACCTGGCAAAACAAGCTCACAGACAAGAACACCTTCACGTGCCCACAGCTGGGGGAGCAGGATGGGAGCTGCACATGTGGGAGCTGCAAATGTGGGAGCTGCAAATGTGGGAGCTGCAAATGTGGGAGCTGCAAATCTGATCTGAATGATTTTTTGCCCGGTGATGCCCTTGTAAATACAGCAATAATGAACATTTTCCTTGAAAGCATCATTTCCTTCCCCCCCCCCCCCCCCTTAATCTATAAAACTGCAGGAAAACAATTATATTTTAGATTTTTTTCGACTTCTATTTGTGCTGTCCCAAACTATCCTGCCAAGTGACCTTGATGAGCGGGGCAGTGTCACCCCACTGAGGAGTGACCCACACAGGACTTGCACTGAGAACACACCTGTGACCAAGAGGACCAGGAATTCCAGATCAGAATGGTGAAATCAGTGGGAAGAAAGTGTGGAGGAAACCTTCTGGGAAGCTGAGCCTCTCTGGGGGTGAGAGATCAGGACCACGAAGAAAAGGTGAGTGGGGTTTATTGCTCCAAATGGAAATGCAGAAATTATAAAGCAAATTAAAACGTTGCCCACAGGTTTCCTGAACGTGGAAAGACACAGCTCTGCAGGCAGCAGGATGTTTTTGGTGGAACCAACTGACTCACTGCACTGATGGTTTCCTGGGCAGGTAAAACATACTTCTACATTATCTCTTTGAAAGAGGAACAGGACACAACCTCTGCCAGCATTTTTTTTTTCTTCCTTTTTTTTTTTTTTTTTTTTTTTTTTTGGGAACCATTCTATTAATACCAATCAAATTGAGAAAATGATCAAATGAAATTGCATTTTGAGAATCATAAGCTGTGTAATGCCTATTCTGTTAAATTGAGGCCCGTAATTGCTTCTCTACTGAAAAGATACAACAAAGACAGCAATCATGGCATGTCATTATCCCAGACTAGAAAACCAGCCTTTGCAGGGAGGACTTCAAAGGCTTGTGGTTCTCGAATTGCATTTGGCTGCTATTGTTGAAGCACAGGCAATCTTGATTAGGTGTTTACACGGAGGTAAGGCACAGTGCACACAGAGTCTGAGTGCCTTGGTCTAGAGCCATTAAAAAATTGTACATTATGTTCCTGGCTTTGAAGTAAGGGGCTTGTAGGTAGGAAAGCAACTCAGATTGAGCACAGCTGAGCTAGATTGGGCCACTACTCTCTCTCTCCCTCCCTCTCTCTCTCTCAAAGAAACTCATCATCGGGTTCTTTAAGAATCAGGCAACGCTGCAAAGAACTTGATGCTTTATAAAATGCTGTATAAATTAGTAAATATACAGATCAGCACAGGTTTATGGTGTGTTTTGGTACATGCAGCCCGCATGCACAGAGAGAACAGACGTAAATCTTGCAAGAAGGAGGCTGCAAATATTTTAACTCCAACATTTTAACTCCAACATTTTAACTCCAACATTTTAACTCCAACATTTTAACTCCAACATTTTAACTCCAACATTTTAACTCCAACATTTTAACTCCAACATTTTAACTCCAACATTTTAACTCCAACATTTTAACTCCAACATTTTAACTCCAACATTTTAACTCCAACATTTTAACTCCAACATTTTAACTCCAACATTTTAACTCCAACATTTTAACTCCAACATTTTAACTCCAACATTTTAACTCCAACATTTTAACTCCAACATTTTAACTCCAACATTTTAACTCCAACATTTTAACTCCAAAGTACTGACTTCAGTGTAAACCCTGTTTCATTACCACAGCACCAGTAGCATATCAATAGAAATATCCTATCAATAAAACCAGCTTCAACCCCCTGCAAAGCTCAGATTAATCCAGTTTAGGAAACAACAGTTTGGTCGCCTCAGCAGAGGCTGTGGCTTGTTTGCTTCTTCACATCCTTGGTGTTTTTGCACTTTGTGGTAAAGTTTTCCAGGTGAGGTGACCAGAGTTTGCTCATGGGCCAACAAGATGCTTCCTTCAGGACTTCTTTCACCCCTTCCAACAAGATGGAGCAATGAATTAAGGATGTAAGAGGTAAGTGCTTCCTCCTGTGCAGCAAATACATGGGTGGTGATGCTGCCCCTAGAATCCCAGAATTCCAGAACTGGCTTGGAAGGGACCTCAAGGATCACCTTGTTCAGCCCCCCTGCCTTGATCAGGGACACTTTCCACCAGCCCAGGTTGCTCCAAGCCCTGTCCAGCCTGGCCTTGGACACTTCCAGGGATGGGGAGTCCACCCCCTCTGCTGTTGTGGCTGTATCAAGTTTTTGATGGAAGAAACACCCTTTCCTGCACTTGTCACAGCTCTGCTGTCCCCATGGCCCCTTCAGCAAGGAAATCTTATATCACAGCCCTGATGTTAACCCTTTTTTCCTATTACATATCTTTGAATAGTGCCAACACAATGGAGTCCTGATCCCTGGCTCCAAGACTCAGATATGAAAGATTTTCAGAACTCCCTGGATAGCAAACATAATCATATCAACACAGCTTTAATTAGCAGCAATCTGCACTAATTATTTTTGCCATCAGCCAAATTATTACTGGAAGAAAACAAGTGCTCTTAATAGCCCTGCTAGAAGAAAACCTGTCCACTGTTCCTGTCAGAGGAATGGAGTCACCACACGCCCTCTGATGTTGTGTCAACGGCTCATTAGCCCTGGGAAGCAGAAGTTTCACTCCAAGCACAAAGTCCCAGTGGTTTTCCAAGCTTAGAATTTTCTATTCCACAACTCCTGGAGCGACCCAATGACTCCCACCTTCCCATTAGGCACAGTAAGTAGCAAGTAAAAGCAACAAACTCCTGTGTAATGGTTCATTAGGAGCTGTAATTACGTTTCCACTTCATCCTTCACACAAGGTGGCTGAGACTTCACAGTCCCAGGAAAACCAGGCCCTTCAAACCCGGGTGCTGCACGTGATTCTAGAGCTGCTGGTGGCCAAGAGGAAATCTGGACAGGGATCTTGGCAGGCTTGAGGCCAAGCAAATCCACAGGAGACCATGGAGATGCTCCAAGGGCTGGATCCCTCTGCTCTGGAGCCAGGCTGGGAGAGCTGGGGGGGTTCACCTGGGGAAGAGAAGGCTCTGGAAGACCTTGGAGCCCCTTCCAGGGCCTAAAGGCTCTCCAGGAGAGCTGGAGAGGGACTGGGGACAAGGGATGGAGGGACAGGACACAGGGAATGGCTTCCCACTGCCAGAGGGCAGGGTTGGATGGGATACTGGGAAGGAATCTTCCCTGTGATGGTGGTAAAGGGCTGGGATGGAATTCCCAGAGAAGCTGTGGCTGCCCCATCCTGGAAGTGTCCAAAGCCAGGTTGGGCAGGGCTTGGAGCAACCTGGGCTAGTGGGAAGTGTAAACTGCATGAGCTTTAAGGTCCCTTCCAACCCAGGTCACTCTGTGATCCCATCAACTGGTATTTTCTGCACTGAACAAGACTTGGAATTTGCTATTAGCAGAGATCATCATCATCAAATTCATGCTGGCCAAGCAGGGAAAAATCAGAGGCAGCAAAGAAAGAACCACTGAGAAGGGGCAGTGTAGAACCAGTATTTCTTTAGCATCAAGTTTAAAAACTAGTGTGAGATCACCTCTGGGACACCTTCATGGCCAAGAACACACGTGGCTTTACTGGGCTTGTAATGTGGCCACCATTGGCAATTCTTCCATAGGGAACAAGATTCTCCCTGGAAATCTTAATTTATCAGTTGCATGACAGGTTGCAAATCTCCTTATCTCCTCTGCAAACCTCACCATGCACTGCATTTTAACACTAGACAGTCCCCAATTTATAAAAATATGTAAAAATCACCCACCTGCTCTTGAAGACCTTGTTGTTTTTTCTTGTATAACTCCAGATAGGAATTTATCCTCTCTGAGGGCAATCCTAAAGTCTGCTTATTTTTTTTCACAAAGTTTTTCTTTGCTCTCTGTGGTCGATCTTTGGACTGAAAACCATCTCCAGATTCCTTCTTTTTGGTTTGGACCCCAAGGGGTTCGTTGCTGACCAGGACATTTGGTTCAGGAAAGCTTAAAAATTCTGAACCGAATTCTGAGAATGAATTTTGTGGGTTTGCCTCCTCTTGACTCTTTTCTTCTGAGGAGCCACTGGAATGGAGGTAAAATGACCCTTGTGAAAAGTCCACACTGCTTCCTCCAACTTGAGATGCTTTTCCTGCCTTTCTTGTGTTCTTCCAGTTAGGATTGTACCATAGGCTGGAATATTTGTCCACAGACTGGTTTTTCCTATTTAAAAAACAAACACGCAATTATTCTGCACAAACTGTACAAATTCTTTATTATTTCATTTTGCAATTGGAGCCAACAAACGTCCTGCAAATATGGCCAAGTGACTTAGTGCATGGAGGAATTGGGATTGGAATCAGAACAGTTTTATCCAACATTTTTTAGGAGAAAATTTTGGCAGGACCTTCTCTTCATTTTTAATTTGCATTAGCAGTGAATGATAAATTGGTCTAACATCCAGATCACAGTTGAATACAATCATTATCCTAAATTCAGCATAGAAATCACAAGTAGCAGTGGTAGAATCAGCTAAAAGTTGAAGTGATATCTCATATTGCTTCTGTTGTTTCCTTAAAAACCACGTAGCCCACAAAAGGCAGTGTGTGTTTCTCCTTCTTCAGAGACTCTGCTGAGTGAAATAAAAGTGGTAAAATCCTGGTAAAATCACTCTCTCAAGCATCCTTTTGAGACTGTCCAAGCAGGAACAGCCTCCAGCTCTGTATTTTTATTTTCTCTTCTCATTCCTATGAAACACCACGATATTGCAATAAAAACCTTTTCCTGTGAAAGACTTAAAATAACTTCTCATTAAAAGCTAAGTGTAGAAAAACATGAATAAGAAAGGGCTGTGGGTTTGCCTATTTTTTTAACAAGTGGCCAAATCAATGCTCTGAATTACATTTGCCATGAAGCAAACACAGATGCTCTGCTTTAAAAAAAAATCCACAATTGGTTCAATTTATGATTTATGATCTGATCCAACGGGAGGAAAACCAACTGCAGGAGCCAAACACACAAAAAGTGGCTTCCAGGAGATGTGGAGGGAGCAGCAGGAGTAAGAAATGTGGGAGGAAAAAGCTTTTAAGCCTGTTTTTATTCCACTGGACCTGCAGTACAGCCCTAGTTCCTTGGCCACTGCCATGATGAGTCTTTCAGAGTGGAACCTGGTTGACTCTTCAGCCTCTGTTAAAAGAAACGTCCTGATGTGCTGGATTCTCCAAAGTGTGGCCTAGTTAATCCTATTACCGTTTCCATAAACCATTTATTCACCTTTCTAAATGAGTGACATGCCTTTGCCTGGCAAAGTGGCTCCTGACAACACCAAAATAACGTTTCATTTTCATTTCAGGTGACCACTGGTGTGCCATGTCCTGGAGAAGGAGGTGATTTGATTTACCCCGGGGGGAAAATGTGATTATTTCCCGTTGCCAAGCGCTGCAGGTAAACAGAACTAGGTGAGCACATTTGGAAATGAGTACAGAAATATGTGATATAATTGCAGTGATTCAGAGGATAATGCTAAAGAGCCCCATTGTGCTGAAATAGGGGCTCAATTGCGGGCTCCAGCCCGGGTCACTGCACGGGGATAAAATGAGTGTGAAGAGCCCCTTCAGCCCTAATCATCCCCCAGACAAAAAGGGCACCTTTTATTCCTCCCCCCTCCCAGCCCCAAGTGGAGAGGAAGGTTAGATGGACTCAGCTCCTCCACAAAAGTGGGGTGTGCAGACAACAGATGCAGCACTTCCTCTTCAAATTCCAGGGTTAGTAATGGATGTAGAAGGGGGTTTTATATGTACATGCTGTGATATTTACTCTGGTTAATGGACTGGGTTGGAGTACTTACTGGGCTAAGTTCAAACAAAATAAAATCAAATTTCCATTTAATGAAGAGCCTCACATTCAGTGCAGTATTCAGTCAAAAAAATTACTAAAAATTAGAGCATGTTTCTAGTACAATTAACATCATTTGCACTCACAATAAAATATTCAATAACTGGCCATTTTGCTTGTTGAGGAGGTGAATAAAAGCATGCTATTAATCATTTAGCCTTCATTTGTTTGTCGTTTTATTTTAAGTAGACAATTAAATTGAAACTGCACATTATTATTACTTTGGGTTTAATTTAATCCCTCTAAACTTGAGAATTATTCCCAATTCATAGAGGGTTAAACCTTTCATGTGCATGGCAGCAAATTAAATTTCATTTTATGTACCAAGTTAACGCTTTCTAAAGGATGTTTAAAGCTGACAGTAACCCTGGACATTTTTAGATTTACACAGCCACGAGGACAAAACTGCATTTATTCAAGCCATTAATTTTTGCCTGTAAGTTTTCTAAGAGAAGTGGCCTGGTTTGTTCAGCACTTTTTGTAAGGAATGAGAAGAGGAGGGCTCAGTACTGAGTCTTGTTTTCTTCCTCTCTTGTCTTGCTCTCCAAGTTCTCCCTGCAAGTAGTGACTGGAGAATCACAGAATTATGGAATATCTTGGGTTGGAAGGGATCATAAAGATCATAAAGTCCAACCCCTGGTGATGCCCCCCAGGACAATGGATGTCCCTCCTGGTTGCTGGGCAACTGTGACTCATATTTAACTTGCCCAAAGATTTGTGAGGGATGTTTTCTTCTCCATCTTACCCTCCTGGACTGGTCATAGGTCATTTTATGTTTCAGCCAACATAGTAAAAGTTGATGTTATATGCTGAGAAATGGGCATAGTAATTATGAATGTAAGATGAAATAGTACATCTTGGTGTGTGACTATGTCTGTAGGTCCTCTAAAACTATGTCTGTAGGTGCTTTAACAGCACTTGGGCAGCATAAATTGGTCTTGAAATGCCATTTGTATATTCTGAGGAATACAAGGTCCAGAGGAGAGCAACGAGGCTGGGGAAGGGACTGGAGCACAAGTGCTGTGAGGAGAGGCTGAGGGAGCTGGGGGGGCTCAGCCTGGAGAAGAGGAGGCTCAGGGGAGACCTCCTCACTCTCTGCAACTCCCTGACAGGAGGGGGGAGCCAGGGGGGGTTGGTCTCTTTTCCCAGGCAACCATCAGCAAGACAAGAGGGCTGGGTCTGCAGCTGTGCCAGGGGAGGGTTAGGTTGGAGATTAGGAAGAATTTCTTTGCAGAGAGGGTGCTCAGCCATTGGAATGGGCTGCCCAGGGAAGGGGTGGATTCTCCATCCCTGGAGGTTTTTAAGAAGAGACTGGATGTGGCATCAGTGCCATGGGCTGGGAACCACAGCGGGGTTGGATCAAGGGTTGGATCTTGATGATCTGGGAGGTCCCTTCCAACCCAGCTGATCCTATGATTCTATGATTCTATAAACTGTTCTGCTCACCTACTGAAATCTAAGCCTTACCTTCCATTCTTCTGTGTTCCCTTTGGACTGGTCTCTTCTTCTGAGCTGACCTCCTCCAGGCTGTCCTCCTCCAGGCTGTCACTGTCCAGCTCCTCAGAGCCCAGTCCCAGCAGCTCCTCACTCTCCAGGATCCTCTGCTGGAGCCCCAGCTGGTCCTGCCCCTCCTCAGGAAGGCTCTCTGAGTCCGAGTCCTGGGAGTCCTGGGGGCTGGAGGCAGATCCCCCTTCCCTCACAGTCACCCTTTGCCATTTGGGAGGGTGGAAAACGGGCGGCACGAGGACTTTTGGAGGCACGTGGATTTTATTCACGGTGCGGGAGTGGGGAGAAAACACTGCAGTGTATTTCAGAGCTGAGGGTTTCATGCCGTGGTTTATTTACACCAGCCCTGTGTTTGGAAAACAGAGCAAACAAAAAGGTTGTTGGCCTTATAATAATGATAATATTTATGAAAAGCTGCAGTTGTGAGTACTATTGTTGGCTAAGGCTCAGAATTTGAGCTTTTATTGTTCAAGAATTCTTTATCCTCCTCTGTCACACTCATGTTTCATTAAGCAGTTAATATCAAGGTCCCTATGCAGCAACTGCTATGAAATCTACCTTAAACTACTGGTGGTCATAAATAATGCATGACCAGCTTTTGAAAAGGAAAATGAAGCTGAGACAAAGCAACAGGATGTTATCTGTTAACTTTTGAGAGTTCAAATAAATTCTGGATGTTCTCTTTATTTGACTTGATACCATCTTGACATGACATGCAAAACCAGCAAGGAAGTGTGACAGGGAACAACACAGTGAAAAGAACTGGAACATTCTAAATTAGGATGAGAGTTTCTTTACATTTGATTGAAGTGTTCAGAAGTCCTTAAGGTAAAGTGTCTGGGAGTGGGGGAAAAGGCTGGTTTATGATAAAAGGTACATTAGTCACAGCACATACGTGGGTAAAGGTGCACAGGGAGTGTCACCTTAGCACGTGGGTGATAAATAATTCCTAATTTTTCAGGTGAGACCAGCAGTGCTAACCCTGACACCCGGACAGACCCCTGTGCCCATTGCTCCATCACTGGTCACCCACAGCCCGGAGGGCAAAGCCCAGGGTGGGCAAGGAAGGTGGAATCTCGCTGGGAATTGCCTCTCCCTCCACAGTGTCCATGAGGGAGGTGAGACCCTGCCTGCAACCCCTGTCCCAGGTCCCTCAGGGGCCAAAGCAGGACCCCAGTCCCTGGAGAAAAGCCAGGCCAGGTGTGTGTTCCCCAAAGTGTCCCCAGTCCCATGTTCCCATCCCCTGTCCCCTCACCCTGGTTCCCTTTCCCAATCCCCTATCCACTGTCCCAGTCCCATTTCCCTGGTCCCACGTCCCCATCCCCTGTCCCCTCACCCTGGTTCCCTTTCCCAATCCCCTATCCACTGTCCCAGTCCCATTTCCCTGGTCCCACATCCCCATCCCCTGTCCCCTCACCCTGGTTCCCTTTCCCGATCTACTGTCCACTGCTCGTGTCCCATTTCCCTGCTCCCTTCACACTGGTCCCTGGTCCTGGTCCCCTCTCCTACGCTCCCTCACCCCAGTCCCCTGTCCCATATCCCCATCCCCTCTCCCATGCCCCCTGTCCCTTTCCCCTCTCCCAGTTCCTCACCCCATTTCCCCTCACCCCAGCCCCCTGTTCCCAGCCCTGTCTCCCAGTCCCCCGTCCCTGGTCCCCTCACCCCCATCCCCTTTTCCATGTCCCCTGTCCCCATCCCTTTTCCCATGTCCCTTCACCCACTTCCCTGTCCCACATCCTCTGTCCCGGACCTCCTCTCTTCGTCCCCTGTCCCCAACCCCTCAGCCCCTGTCCTTGTCCCAGTTCTTCCCCTTCCCTTGTCCCCATCCCCAGTCCCCGTCCCCAGTTCCATGTCCTTTCTCCCTGTCCCTGTCCCCCCACCGTGTCCCCTCTCCCTGTCCCCTGTCCCGTTCATTCCGGTCCCCTCTCCCTGTCCCTGTCCCCACACCGTGTCCCCTCTCCCTGTCGCCTGTCCCGTTCATTCCCTTCCCCTCTCCCGGTCCCCAGTCCCCTGTCCCGTTCATTCCCTTCCCCTCTCCCTGTCCCTGTCCCCATCCCCTCTCCCAATGCTCCCATCCCCTCTCACCCTCTCAGTTCCCGGCTCATTCCCGGTCCCATTCCCGGCCGTTCCCCCCGTTGCCATGGTAACCGGGAGGACGCGGTCGGCACGTACCAAGCGCGGGCGGAGCGGGGGGAGCTCGTCCTCCCCCCCCTCGGGCGGGGCTGTGGTAGCGCCCGGGAGGAGCCGCTTTTCCACCGAAAAATGGGATTATTTCCATCCCCCCCACTCCCTCCGGGAACCGAAAGGGACATTTCTCTCATTAGACATTCAAACCCGCTTTGCATCGTTTTTTTTTTCTGGCGAGAAATAACGAATTCGAACGACAAAACCGCCGCTTTCTGTTGTCCCGTGCGTGTCCTTTATTTCAGGCGTTCGGTTTTACCCTCCTGCGACAGGAAAGGCGATGCTGTGGCAGAGCTCTGCGGGTGTCAGGTCCTGGCGAAGCTCCCACCTCGCCTGCTGGCAGGGAAGTGACTCCACTCCTGGATTTGGGGGGGGTCCCACGTGTAACATCCTGCATCCCCTTCACGTTCACAGAAGCATAAAATCATAGAATGGTTTGGCTTGGAGGGGACCTTAAAGGACATCCATCTTCTCTATAACACCCCTGGGATCTTAGGTGATGTGGGAGACTGTAACTGGTGATGTTGTGCACAGCGGGGAGGGATGTTATCTTGGGACAGGTGAGAAATGTTATCCTGGGACAGGTGAAGAACTGAGGCAGAAGTCCTAGAGAGGGGCAATAACCTTCTTTTTTACCCCCCTGCTTGGTTAAATCCAGCTGGAGGTCCATGTCTGGAGGCAGAATGAGATCATACAAGGTTTGCAGCACCTTGGATTTCCTGCTCAGCCCTGTGACCACTGGAGCAGTACATTAATATTTTTGTATGGACTGAATATCTTCAGAGGACCCCAGTTGCTGGTGGGATCTGGGATGGGATTGATGAGCTCTGTTTCTGGCAGTGGGTAATGAAATCCTCTGAGGATTCCAGGTGAACCAGTCCATTGCTGACAGGTTTTCAGGAGCACCAGTCCCATCTACCTGTCCTGCTGTTTAATAAAAGCAGTCCCAGTTGGCTTTTGGATGGAAAGCAGCTGCTGCTGCTCCTGCTCCTTGAAATCATGAGACCTGAGATCTTTGACATGAGGAAAAAGGGGGGTTTCTGCACATGGAACAGGTTTCCCATTGCTATACATCTGTTTCCTTTCCACATGCAAATGTTTTCTCACTTATTGCAGTGGTTTTGTCACTTGGATTCTTCAGGGTGGTTTCCCCATATGCTTCTGCTACATATTGCAGGTTGGGCTTGTGATTGGCAACTGAAACACAAACACACATTTATTATTATTATTATTATTATTATTATTATTATTATTATTATTATTATTATTATTACTATCATCTGCAGAAATGCACCAAAGGGATTAGTTTATGTTGGTTAAAGTTTTTTACCTTGTCCATTCTTCTCGTGGCCTGGACTGTCTTCATTAGATCTGGATTTATAACTCTCCAGTGTCTGCTCTGAAACATCATTTTCTGCACAGAAAACAAGTGTAATTATGAGAATGATTTTTTTCCCACGACTCTTTCTCACCCTCTGCCTTGAGCATGAAAATTCTGAGGGTCCAGTTATGAAATGGGGGTTCAATCAACCTGACCAGCTCAGAGACAGGCTTAACACAGCAATTCCATGGTCAATATTCCAGGGCCAGCACCCACCTCTCTTCCACACTCCATGAGCTTTTTTCAGCTTCATCATGAAAAGCAGGACGATGATGAGCAGCACAAAAATCAGGGCAGCCACCAGGATTGGCAGCAAGAGGTCCTTCTCCTTCTTTTTGATGCCTTTGGGTTTGGGATCTTGCTCTGGAACAGAGGCAAGGGGGTGTTTGTCTTGTGAAATGTCCTGTGAGCCTCTGGTAATTAACACAATAACCTGGACCAGGCCAGAGGAACATGATAGAGGAGCAGAATTCACCTTATTTGACTTAATTTTAGGATATGAGGTCAATTTTCTTATTGTATGAATAAGAAAAACCGATTGAAATCGGTGGACTTGTGCTCTGGCACAACAAATAGCAAAATTCAGCTTTTTTTCCCCCTAGATGATACAAATGGCTGTGTTTCTGTGGTCTCCCCCAAAATTACAAGCCTTACAAACATTACCCTGGTGCGCTGACAAAGGGTTTGGAGGGGGAAATGTGGTCAGAGAGACCCAGCCTGGTGTCAGAAAGCTCCTTTCATGTTTGGAAGCTCATTAAGGAGTTCCTACCAGCAGTGAAGGTGGAAGTCCCAGTGGTGTTTTCACGTGGCAGTGGGGCTTCTGTCCTGGGAAGTTCCTCTGTTGTGACATTTCCTTTGGATGCTGGCTCAGACCCTGGAGGAAAAGAAAGGAGAACAATATTTCTCTGAAGGACCAAGAGATGCTTAAGAAATGCGTATTTTCCCAGCAGCTTTGAAGCACCTGGGACTTCCCCTGACTTAGAGCTCTGTGCTCACTCCCCTGATTCTGGATTTTGTTTAAATCTGAAACTTTGTGAAAAGAAAATCCTCAGAGTCTCTTACACATTGTGGAACTCGATGGTTCCCATTTACAGCCAAATTAAAACAAAGCTGAGCTTTGACTCTTTGGTCATTTGGGGGCTTTCCCTGTCCATCAGTTTGCTTCCTTTGCTGGGAAAACCAGGAGTGAGTGTGTATCCTTCTTCTTAAAGGAGATATTTTGGTGTTCATATCCCTGGCTCCTCCTTTAGTGTCTTCACAGCCCCCAGTGGTGCAGTCCCAGGGTGACAATCCCTGTCCTTTGCCATCACCCCCCGTGTCTGATGATGTAAATCGTACCATTGGGGTCACCATAACCCGAGGAACTTCCCAGTTCTTCATCTCCTGATGAAGCTGCTGATCCTTCAGGCCCTGCACAGACAGAGAGATGAGTTCTTTCTTATGGGCACAGACAATATATCCTTGTGTAATTTGATTTGTAAAGCTAAAATGATGATGCACCAAAACTTTGCATTTTCCTCCCTCTCCGGTGGGTGAGCACACCTTGTGAAAACCACACAATCACAGAGTGGTTTGGGGTTGGAAAGGACCTTAAAGACCAACTAGTTCCACCCTTAAAAGATCCAGGCTCCTCTTCCATGTATGTTTATCAACACATGCATGAATTGTTTATAGTTCTGTCATGTTTGTAATCAGCGATGTAGCTCTTTTGAACAAAAATAAACAAACAGTTCGTGCATTTCTAAAGCAGCAATTGACTTTTCACCGCGGGGGCCTCTCATGCCAGGCAGGCACAAAACCCTTGGTGGGGTTTGGCCAACTTCTTTGGGCGGTGGAGCTCTTGATTGTGCTGGAAAGAACTCGGTTAAGTGCAGCCTGGTGCAGGCACAGGTTTGTGTTGTTGCACAGTGCCATCTAGTGCAACCCATCCAGAGGATCCCAGCCTGGATCCCACCATCCTGCTGCATCTGAGGAGAGAGGCTTTGGCTGCCTGCATGGCTGGAAACTGGGAAAGCAAGTGATGAATGCTGTGTTTAATGTTCCACAGTTCTTTGCAACGTGGGAGGTGTGGCAGTTTGGCCTGGCTCTCCTGCTGTTCGATAAATTCCTGGGACAGAGACCAAACTTACAATCAGATGTGAGATCTGGTGGGAGGCTTTGCTGGGTTGGTGTTGGTGCTGAGCTGGAACCTGCTGGACTCTCTGGTGCTGCAGGAGGGCTGGTTGGTTGTTTGGATCCTAAAGGAAGCCCCCCCCAAACACGACAGAAATCAGAAGACACACTTTGCCACTTGAATGATCCTGGAAAAGCTAAACCTGCCCTACAAGCTCCATGCTCTGGGCTGTTTGGGTTCTCTGTCTGATTTGGGGTCACACTCACAGTCCTACTCTCCCACCCTCAGTTTCTCTGCTCTCTGAATATATTTAATGCTATGAAATGAGGAATAAAATGAAGATGAAGCACTATTATGTGTGTTTTTAGAGCAGAGGCTGTGCTGCTGTTCAGACCTGACCCCGAGGAAGAACTCCAAATTCTTTTTGCCCCAGGGAACCTTCTCCTTTAAAAACAGATTCCACACACAGGGCAGCAGACTCTGGGCTTTGGCTTTCCCTGTGTATCTGTGCAATTCTGACCCCCTCAGAGCAGTACAGCGGGAAGGAGCTTGGAAGGAGCTTGGAGTACCCGTCCTGGGGAGGTCCTGGAAGTGGAAAGATGCCATCAGCTTCTCTTCCCTCAGGGCTGGGTGGTGGATGATGCAGCTGGCTGTGGCATTGGGCCCGTAGGAGAGGACTGTCAACGTGCTGGTTGTGCTCCATTTCTTCCCATCAGATCCCAGCTTGTGCTTGGTGTCACCTGAACGTTTCAGAAAACATTTAAATGCTTTCTAGCCGAGGGCAATTGGATGAAAACCCTCCCAGGGCCAATCTGCTTCACCTTGCTGTGCTGAAGCAGCACCTGCTCGCTGTGCACGAGTGGTTTGTTGTGCAAATGGATTTCAGGGGAGCCCAAAGGTCAGGTTTTCTTCCTCCCAGCTGTTTTAAGTGCAGGCCTGGCTGCGCTTCCTCTGCTCAACCCAAACCCCAAACCTCTGCTCGTGCCGTGACTCACACGGGGAAATTCCCCACACACCATCTGGAGGGAAATGTTCACACACCCACTGGCAATTCTGGGCCTTACCAGACACAATAAATTGCTTTCTGTGGGACACTGGGGGGTCTCAGTGTCAGATAATATTCCCAGACTCTTTTCAGTGGTGCCCAGTGGCAGGATGAGGAGCAGTGGACATAAACTGAACACAAGTTCCACTTCAACAAGAGGAAGAACTTCTTTCCATGGAGGTGGCAGAGCCTGGAACAGCTGCCCAGGGAGGGTGTGGAGTCTCCCTCTCTGGAGACATCCCAAACCCACCCAGATGTGTCCCTGTGTCACCTGCTCAGGGTGACCCTGCCTGAATGATCTGCAGAGATCCTTTCCCACCCCAGCTATTCTGGGATTCTCTGTGCTCTGCAGCACAACTGAGATCAAGAAGATTTTCAATTCTATGTGACACCCATTGGCAATGAATTTGTGTTTTAGCAGCTGTGCATTTGTTACCCCAACCACAAAAATAAAAAACCCCGATTTTTGTGCAATATTTGTGCACATCGAGAAACGAGCACAGTTAATAGTGATGGGCAACAGTTACATTTGTACTAAATAAATATTTCTGTAACAGTTCTCCATCATCCCTGCAGTGCAGGTTTGACTTTTCTCCTTTTCCAGCTGGGGGAAGTCAAACACAAAGATTCACTGCCTTGCCAGAGTGAATTAGGGAGAGCTGTGGAACCTGTCTGATGTAGCTCCTACCCCTCCAGGTAATACTGACTGTATTTATATGATTTGGGAAAAGAAACATGTACTTCATGTGACACAGAGATGTGTTTGAACAGCCCTGGTGGAGAGGGAGGTATTTTAGATGTGGTGGCACAATAATTTCAACTGTCTGTTTATAATGTGGAGGTTCTGATGCTTTCCCTTGATCCCTTAAATGAAAGAAATTCCTTGTTTCCAAATCAGCCTTTGCAAATAAGTCACTGTATCACTCAGACCAGTATTTCCCAACCCTCTTTTCCATCCCCAGGAGGGTCATGGAAGAGCTCCAAAGGCTTTCAGAGTGGTTTTTGCTGGGAAGGAACTAATCTTTGTCAGCAACAGCTCAGCAATTACAGCTGATTTGCCCCTGCTGGGCCCTGGTGGAACTCAGGTGATGCTGGTAATTAAGATTTATTAGCTGTTTTCTGATTAGTCTAAATATTTGCAGTAAGTGATTAAAGCTGAGGATGGAAGGGAGAGGAAGGAGAGTCACTCCAGGCCTTCAAGAAGGAAGATCAAGGAGAGTCACTCCAGGCCTTCAAGAAGGAAGAGCACAACTGTTAAAGTAAGTGGAGAAATGCTTTTTTTGGATTTATGGAGATGTTTAATGTCTGAGTTGTGCGTTGTGATGCCACAAATAATTGACTTTATCAGGCCAGAACTGAGGTTGTTTCTGATTTGAGGAAACCCCTGGTTTTAGAAAAACACTGTGAAAAACAGACATGAAAACTCAGGGGTGGTGTGTTGCTTCCCTGAGCACTTTATTTGCATTAATGTCTTTGTGTCTGGCAGCCTGTTTTTTTTTTATTCACTCCTGATTTCTCTCTATGTTCAGGCCAGCACACTTCTGTGTTGTTTTCTTGAGCCTTAGTTACAAAAAAGCCCATCTTGGGGGCAGAGGAATATTAGAGGCTAAGCTTTGAATATGTTGCTTGATGATGCAAAATATGAGTTAATGTGTGAAAGAAAATGCATTTGCATCTGGGAGTGTTTTTCTCACACTTTGATACAGTTGTGCACCAGAGATGATAAGGCAGTGATTTTTAGAATAGTGCTATTTATAGTGATCTGAGAATAGCAGCTCTTTGTATAGTTAAGTGAGCAGAAGGGCTGCTGGTGTGTGTGAGCTGCTCAGCAAAGCTGAGGCAAATCTGGCTGCTGGTTCCAACAGAGAAATATAGTTATAATGGATTTGTTAACAGACTTTGTACTGGGGGGGTTGAAAACTCTGTCTCCAGGGGTCTGGGCTCATTTCATTCCAGTGGAATTTCTTGCTCTCTGGGGGTTTTGGTGCCAGGTGTTGCTGTTCTGTGCTGAGTTTGAGTGAAGCAGAGGAGCCTCTCCCTTGCACAGACACTGGGATTTAGTGCTGACCAGGCTCCAAACCTGCCCCAGGTTGTACTAAAGGAGTAGTAGGGGATGAGTAGTGGTCCAAACTGATGTGTTGCAGAAGGTGTTTCCCCCTCCAGTATTTTTAAGCTGCCCAAGGCTGGTAAGAAGGAATTGTTGGTGATCAGCCCTGGTCCTTGAGCACTTACCTGGGAGCTCCATCCCGTTGTCCAACAGCCAGGTGACCCGGGGCTGGGGTTTGCATCCTCGGGTGTAGCAGGACAGTGTAATGCCTCTTCCTGTGTCTTGGGATACTTCCAGTACTGGATTAGAAGGGGCAGCTGTGGCAGGAAGGCTTAGAGTCAGTACTGGGGCATCTTTCTCCTCAGTTTTGTGAGTGGGGGCACACAGAGCATTGTCTGGAGGGGCTCAGCTGAGCCCAGGATGCTGTTGTGTTAAGCACCATTAAAATTCCATGCAAAACTGCAGGCTTGGGGTTGAGGAGCTGGCTCTGTTGTCCTGCTCCTCTGGAACAAGCAGGGGAAGGGACTTACCCAGTACCTCAACAGGCTGGGCCTTGCTTTGGAAGGGTTTGCCATAGTAGAAGCATCTGTAGGAGCCTTCGTCGTGCACTGTGACCTGGGACAGCTGGATGGATAATTCATCCTTGGAATAATGGATGAGTTTGTACCTCTTGTCTCTTAAAACTGTGAGGAAAACAAAACCCAGGGTGCCACGTGTGTTGGTACATGAGAGGAAGGCAAATAACCAAAGCAGTGGTGACTGAGGACAGTTTTTATAATTGAATTTTTAAAATTCCTCGCTTGATGTACCAGAGCAGTTTTTAATGAAACCATCTCCTAGGATATCTCTGCTCTGCTGTACAGTTCCCTTTCTCTCTCTTGACTTTCTAATCTTTATTTCATCCCTCCTGGCTGACTTAGAGGAGCCCTCAAGGTCAGGCCAAGTTCCTGGACTTTTCCCACTGTTGCAACACAGAAACTGTAACTTTCTGCCCTTAAAATGAACTGAAACTGGGGGTGTGCACCAGTCACAGGGAGAAAAAGACTTCAAAAGCTATCTTTTTATTTTTACCAATTTTTTTTTCAGCTGAGGTTTTTGTAAAAATACAGAACCTGGAGAAAATCACAGCACTTCCACAGTGATTAAATACTAAACGATTCTGAGATAACCAGGATGTGTTGTGTTTGTAGCTGCAATGAGGCTGGAGGGAACTGATTTACAAAGTGGTTTATTGGAGAAGCCACGAGACAGAGGCTCCCTGGGGTGACTCAGAATGAAAAATGAAAACTTCCATGTGCAGTGTCAGCTTTGGTTTCTCCTTAAACAGGGATTGCTTTCTTTTGTAATACAAAAGGAGAATATTTGGTGTGCCTGACTTATCCAGGATCCAAATGCTTTGCAAACTCTGGTCCTCGTGGGTGTTGTATCATGTGTCTGACTGAAGGGTAATTGTGGGATGTTGCATTTATGGGGGGAATCCTCAGGTGATGGAAGTTTTTGTTCCCTTGGGTTAAAATCTGCTGCTGTAGACACTCATGGATATGTCCTGTCCCCACCCTACCCTTCTGTGTCAGCTCAGAAACACTCAAGCATCAAAAGGGCTGAAGCTTAAAAGGTGCAGATGCTTAAAACTGGAGATGGACAGAATCAAGTGTCTTGGTCCAAAATTGCTTAGAAAGAGTTTGTGGACATAAAGAACCTGTGTAAATAAAAGGATTTTCCTACCGTTGCCTACCTCTGTGGTGTAAAATAGCAAGAATACAGATATATGTCAAAAATAGTGATAATTGATGGAGAGAGGATTTCCCTCCAGGTTTGCAGACTAACAGACTGCAAGAGGGGAGAGGAACCCTTGCCTTAGGCTGTTGGGATTTTGGGGGCCTGGATGTCCAAGCAGCACAGGGTGGGTTGCAATAGCCCCATTTCCCACCTGGACTAGCTGTCAGGGGCTCAGCATGGAGTTGTTTTGGATCCCATTTAAACCTGAGGGTTCACACCCTGAGAATACTGAACCTGGGATCTTGGGTTCCCCAGGAAACAGTTCCACATCCATACAGGGGTGAGTCACTTCAAATGGCTAATGGGCACTCATCCCACTTGCTCTTGTAGCTGAGTAAATAGGAACAACAGTTACTCATGGCATTTTCTGTTTAGAAACATTGGCAATATTTAAGGGAAGCGTCAGTGAGCTGGTTTGGTGTGGGTGTGACAAGACCTGGTGGCTGTGATTCCCAGAGCAACCTCTTGGGCTGTTTCAGTGGGCATTTGGTACCCAATTTGGATAAATCCCAGTCATTGTTATCATTAAAACATATAGGATTTAACAAGAACGTTTAACAAGGAATGCTGGCTGGGTACTGTGCAAATAGGGAAGGCCAAAGCAATTCTCATCTTGCAGAGCTGTTTGCTCCAAGAGGAGGAGAGACAGGGACAGAGGGAGGTGAGGTGTAGGGAGTGGAAGGGAATGCAGTAACTGTAGCTTTGGCTTTGTCAGCACATCTAAGAAATCACTGCTTGTTTCTAAAAACTTTCTCTTGGTGCACTCCATCCAACTCCCTGGTGAGCAGGAGGGTGCCCAGGGCTTTCAGGCACATCCACCTCTGTCTCTCCTGTGGGACCAGGGTGGGGTTTAGTGCTGAGCTCTGGGTGCTGGGGGGAACTTCAGTTCACTGCTGAAAGCTCCAGTGCCAGACCCCTCCTGGGGGGGTTTCCATCTCATCCCCTTCCTGCCAGAAAGGGCTCCACTGTGAAAGCCCCTGGAGGGGTTGGGTGGTGGGTGAGTCAGAGCAGGAGCTGGGCCAGCCCACCCCGAGTGCCCCCCACCCCCGTGGAGAGTGGAACAGCAGCTCTTCACACTCACCCTGCTGGCTGTTGAGAAAAATGGTGAAACCACGAGGGTTCAACCACTGCAGAGCAGAGCTGGGGGCAGCGCTGGGGGGGCTGAAGGTGCAGTGCAGGGTCAGGTCTTCTCCTTCCTTCACAGTCACAGTTTCACTGCCAGCCCCTGGAAACCCCCCTGCCACAGCCCGGGGGGGGGAAAAAAACACCTCTTAAAGTGTGACAATAAATTTCACAATGTTTTGTACACAGTAATACTGCAACTGTCCTTTTTCCCAAGGGGTTTTTCTGCCCTGGGAAACTTGCCAGTGTGGTTGTACTGATATAAATCAATCACAGTCATTAGAGAGGTCAGTGGGGACTTGTACCAAAGGTTTGTGATCAGCACAACCAGATTTAGTTATTAAATGTTATTAACCATCAAAGGATTGGTAGTAGACCCATTTAATGCACTTGCTCCCTGCATGTTAAAACAAACATTCATTTCCTTTATTCCATTATTGGAACTCCATGATCTTTGAGGTCCCTTCCAACCCAAACCATTCTGTGATTCTGTAATTCTGTGTTTCACTGAGGAGCTGTTGAATCTGATTTGCAAGTGTGTGAGGCTGAGCAATGAAGGATTTTTTTTTTTAGCACCTCTGAAAAACGAGGCTTTTTTATTCAGAAATCATGATGCTGCAACTGCTTGGAAACTTCTTGCCAAGATAAGATCCACAAACCTGGCCTGGCACAGGTTACTAAAATGAAATTTCATTCTCTTCTCTCAGTTCATTTTACAGTAAAATGTCTTTTGCTCTCTCCAGACATTCTAAGATATATAATGTATTCTGTGAAGATATTTGACCTGGAATGAATTACCTTCTCCAGAAAAAAGGCAAGCCCTGGAGAAATTACTAAGAGCAGTTCCTGGGTTGGAGTTAAGTAAATAGGCAGTAAGAGGGTTTTGCTTTTCATGCCCTTTTTATGTGTTTTGATTTTATTTTCTGGGTAGCTCTTTGCTGCAAGTTCCTGCTGCAGTTTGGGGAAATGAATCTTTCTGGGCTTTGGGAAAGCTTTTCATGTTCTTCAAGATTTTAAATATATCAGAAATGAAGCTTTTGTGGAGCATCGTTGCTGGAAACTGTTATTTTCCCACTGGAAATAGGGGAAGGACTTGTCCCCCTGTAAGACAGTTGTTTCCCAGGGGGGTTTGTGGCCTTTGTGGAAGGAGGTGCAGTGTTGTTTGAGTGGCAGGGGAGGGTTGTCTGTGGTTTTCCATGGGGCCTTTCTTCATCATGATGGTTTCCTGTCACCCCCAGCAGTGTGGGGTCTTTTCAAATCACACCTCTGGAGGTGAGAACAGCAAGACTGAGCCAGAAATGGGGGTGTTGTTTGCTTTTCTGAAGCAGAGCATAGATGTAATTTCCATGGGAGCCCATGGCTTTGCTCAGCCCATGACTCACAGGTGAAATGTTCCCTGCACAGGGGGCAGTTGGACCTGGTTGTGATCTTCAGTCACTGGGGAGTGGGAGATGCTCCTGTGCCAGCTCCAGGGGATGGGGGTTCTTGCACCACGTGTGCCCCACTTGGAAAAGCGAGTCTGGCATCAAATACAGTGAAATATCCACCTTCTGGGCAAGAAAGAGCAACAATTTTGTGCTAGAAATTGCAGGGTGCACTGAGCAGAGTAATTCATGCCTCTGGTTGCTGTTCTAAGAGCCCCCAGAAGTGCACTGAGAACTCAGTGCACTGAGATGTGCACTCAGAGCAGAGCTCTTCGAACCTGTGGCCCACACAGACACCCTGTTTAAAGGGTTATTTTTGACCTGTGAGTGGAGCTTGAGTGAATTGTGCTGCCCAAGGCAGCCAGTGGTGGTCAGCAAGACCCAGGTTCATCCTTCAGGAGTCTGGCAGTGAGGGGGGAGAGGGTTTGTACTCTGAGCAGAAGCTTCTGAGGGCATTAGCAAAGTAGCAGCAGCAGCCCTGCTGTGGTTTCTGCTCCAGGAACTGCTAAGGGAGAAGGACCACACATTCATTCCTCCTGCACAGCTCAGGAGTGAAGCCTGCAGGAATCCTGAGCAAGGATCACTGTCCTGCTGGTTTTTTCCTTAAATCTTTCCCTGTCTGACACAGTCAAATATGAATCTCTCACACTTCTGTGTATGAAAGAGAGGAGATTAGCAAAGCAGGTATAAGCTACATCCTCTAACAGGAGCAAGGAGACTGAGCATTTAAAGTGCTTTTCTTTTTGCAAAGTACTTTGCAAGTGCTTTTAAAATTATTCTGACTTTTATCAGCCTCTTTTTCCGCAATGCACACACAGATATCCAAGCCATGGAAAGTAAGCAGTGATCCCAATTTAAGGGAGAATCCCTTGTTATCTCCAGTATGTCACCAGCTGCTAGGAGGTGACTTGGTCTCACAGATCCTGGTTTTTGGAGTCAGCTGAGACTCAGCTTTGGGAGTGGAGTCACAATATCTCGGTGTCAACCAGAAAACAAGGCAGCAAAGCTGGAACTCTGGGAATAGAACTCTCCAGGCTGGACTGGGCGCAAAGGGGAGGTGGAGCAAAATAATCCAGAGGTCCTACCTTGCAGGAGGAGCAGAGCCACGGCGTGCAGCACCCTGGTGACAGTCATGCTGTGCTCTGGGGACAGGCAGTGCTGGCTTCCTCTCTCTGCTGGGGCTGCTGAGCAGCAGCAGGTCCCTTTTCAGCCCGGGGGGGAGCAGATTTCCCATGACTTCATCCCCCCCAGGGTCTCTGCCCCTTCCCTTCTCGCTGCTGTTCCACTCTCCTCTGCCCCCACCTCACATTTCCCGTGTGTTGGCGACTGCTGAGAAATCAGTGACCTCACAGGGCCCAAAAATGAAACTGGTGGGTGACAGGATGGGGGGACTTGGAGAGATGCACGGGGGGGGGGAGCAGGAAAAGGTTAAGAGAACCATGACCCTGTGATGCTCCAGCTGTGCCATGTCCAGGATTTCATTCCCAAAATGGGAAGGCAGAGCAAGGTGGCTTGAAAATCTGGCTGTGTGGTTTAAATCCCTGGGGAAAAAAAACATCCTTGTGTCACTCAGCTCTTGCCCCAGGGGGTTTGTTTGGCTCTTTTTGTTGGGGTGAAATAATGAGAGAAAGGTAATTTTGCTGTGTGTGGTTTGTGGCTCTCCAGGGAGGGCAGAGCTGGGGTGAGGTGGTTGTGAAAGGTTTGCTGGGCAGGGATGGGGGCAGTGAGCAGGTCCCACAGGACTGGTGGCACAATTTGGGTTCCTCATGTCCCCTTGCAGGTCTGATTATTTCAGGAGTGATCTGAGACACAGAAAACCTTCTGTGTCCCCTTGGTCTGTGATTTATCCCAAGATTTATCCATGTGTTTCATGGTGTAGCCACGTGTGGTGACTTCCAAAAGGCTTTGGCACATCCTCTTCTGGGCTTTCTTTGCCACTGCCCAAAATTTAGTGTAAATGGCTATTACTGTCCAAATAAACTGACTTTAATAAGGTCAGAATTATGGCTTAAAAGCTGTGTGCACTTGCAGGATGTGGGCTTGAGGGAAGTGGACAAAATGGTTAATTATAAATGCATTACTGGTTTGGCTTCTAATTTATTAGAAACTGTTTCCATTAAACTTTCAGGTGCAGGGAATTGCATCCTTCTATTAGTGTACATCTGATTTATGAAAGTTATGGTTTCTATGTTAATCATAATATAATCAATTTTACTGGGGTACAGAGCTGCAGGTCATGAATTCATGGAGTTGGTTTGAAAGGGAAGAGCCTCTCTGGCTGATAAAACTATTGCTGGATTAAAAAAAAAATCCAAATTTAAGTTAACAGCGCTTTGGGTTTAGAAGCTGTGCTTCCATTCCACACATGAAATAAGTCTGGGGAGGGAAAAGGCAACAAGGAGATGAGACCCCAGGGAAAACCACACTCGAGAGGGTTTTGTGCCATCTGCTGTCAAACGGATGAACTTCACCATCAGCGCAGGGAACGAAAACGTGGCTCAAATTCCAACACACTCCAGAGGAAAACTGGAATAGGAAGGGTGTTTGGCATCTTTATTAAATCACCTATGAGACTTTTTTTCTTTTTTGTCTGACTTTCGAGAAATCCATTTAATGTCAGAAGCGAATTAAACTGCAGTGGTTGTTTTAACAGTTGTTAGCACTCGAAACTGAGATTAAAAACAACCAACCAACCCCCCCTTCCCGCCCCCAAAATAAAAAAATACAGATGTCACAGGTAATTACAGCTATTTTTGGCAATACAATTATTGTTTTTTTTTTAAACAGCAAACATTTTTTTTCCCCCTCAAATAAATACAATCTGCTCACACTAAAAAAAAACAACAACATAATAAACAGAATGCTACAACAGGTCGAAAATGAAACACCAGGAAAGTTGATAACATCGAGTTTGAAGGGATGTCACTGAGTGAAACTTGAGAAAATACGTTTGAATGGGACATAATAAAGGAACTGGCTGTGTGTTTTCTGTCAGGAAGCACGTGCAGGTCATGAATATTCCCCAGGGAACAAGTATTTGAGGAAGTGGTGAGCAGCAAGTAGCAATTTAGGGTGTTTGCAGCCAATCACACCAACTGCTTAATTGCATTTATTTTCTTCATTGATTCACCATTTCAAGCATGTCTGCCCCCACCATCTCATGTGTATTTTTAACTTAAAAATAATTTCTTCTGTGCTCAGGCTCTTATTTTTTAAGAAACAAAGCAAACCACAAACCAAACTCGTTCTTTGGTGATAAAAATTATCCCTCTCACGGTAACATTGACACTAAAATGTAATATCAGAGGGGAGAAGGAGGCTCCTGCTCTCAGCTAACTTCTTCCTGAAACTGTTCAATCTGAGAGAAAAGGGAATTAACTGTGTTTTTTTAAGTTATTATGGTCTGGATCCTCATTTTGCATAAAAAAAGCAAAGCTCTGTGATTTCAGTTTACAGTGTCAATTTGACTCTTTTATTTTTCTAACCCAACCCATGAGCTGCAATTAACGAAAATACTGAATTAACAATTTATTCTTGGCAGTTTTATTCCTTAATTAGGGAAAAATCTGGGAACTATTTGCCTCCTCCAACCTGATGAGACTGTTGGGATCTGATGCAGCTCAAAGTGAAGGCAAGGGAAAGACTTGACATAGATCAAGTCTAAATTTAGGACAAAACACTGGAGTGACTTAAACACACATTAATGAGCAGCAATGGAGTGAAAGTGAAGCAGCAATTGTTTTGTACCCTTAATTTCTCAATTAAAAATTTTAAAGGAACACATTTTTATTCTTTCCCCCCCCCTAAATAAACCTTATCAACATGAGACAACACAAAACCCCAAAGAGAAATCAAAATGCTAGAAGAAAATAAGATTTTTTCTTTCTTTCTTGACACCTAGTTCGAGACAAGACTACAGTTGTCAAAATACTTTCCCAAACATCAAAAAATATACTTTTTTTTTTTTTAAGAAGAGAGTATTTTACCACTACCTTCTCCAACAGAACATTCTTCTATATCACTATTGCAAAGAGCAGCTTGTACACTATTCAAACTGTGCACTCAGGTTTTGTTCCCTCTCTGTTTCATGCTTCTGCTTAAAAAAAAAACCACTTCTTCTAATGTCACTTAACTGCAGCAGGGCCTGAGCAGCCTCCACTGCTTTTTACAGGCAATAAATACTATAATATAATGATTTTATTGCCTCCACTGCTTTGTACAGGCAATAGATATTATAATATACTACTATTTATTGCCCAAATTACATCTGGCTGGCCCCCAGCATGAAACAAAAAGCAATCTGGAGGATTCCACATCAGGAACCAAATTTCTTTTGGTGTGATTGTCAACTACTTAGTTTTTAAGCGTGGAGGAAAACAAGCCAGAAATGCTCTTCAGGATGTCTTTGCACAGCCCAAACCACTTTAAATTACAATTAAAAATTAAACCTGACAGTGATAAACCTGCCCAGGAGCAGTTTGCTCTGTCAGCCCATGAATTATCTCCCTGACTTTGCAGTTACATCCCTGGGATAATAATGCACTTACAAGTGGCCCAGGGTGTGTTACACAGGCAGAAAGGTCCAAATCCCAGAATATTCCTGTGGGTGGTGACAGTGGACAGGATTTTGCACAGGATGAGCTCTGTGCTGGCTGGAAATAGGTACAGAATCTGGTGGTCAAGCTCAATTAAACCCAGAGACAAGCTGAGCTTGTCTGAGTCTGGTGACATCTGAGTCAGGTGCATCCCGGTTTTGCCTCATTTAGGAAAAGGGAATTGCAGTTTGTGACTCCTGCTTTGTTCTGGCTGCTGGAAGGGCAGCTTGGATGTGTCCTGGTGGAGGTGGGACCAGTCCTGTTGAAGGCTGGATGGCTTAAAATAAATCAACACAAAGGCAACTCTGATCTAGGAATATTAAACCTACATCAAACTGGACCTGTGTTGACCCATTCACACATTTCCAATGAGGGCTCTGACACTTTCTGCAGAGGAAAAGCAGGACAGAAGGATGCTGGAATGTCTCCCTGGTACATCTGAATGTGCCTTTGATGCTATTTTTTTGATTGTTACCTTGTTTTCACTCTTTGTTGCCCAGTGAAATTGTTGATGCCCCATCCCTGGGAGTGTCCAAGGCCAGGCTGGATGTTGGTCCAGTGGAAGGTGTCCCTGCCCATGGCAGGGGGGTGGAATGAGATGAGCTTTAAGGTCCCTTCCAACCCAAACCATTCTGGGATGATTCTATTTCTGGGAATACTCAGATTTATGGCTCAAACCAAGAAAGGGCTTTGCCTAAATAGCCTAAATCTCTATCATCCCACTTGAACACATTTTTAAGTACCTTCTGACAGTGATGAGATCCATACAAGTGTCTGCAGCAACATTTTCATCCAAGGCTGATGACTTAGATAATTCTAATCCAACCCCCCCCGCTCTGATGCCACTTTATTCTCTAAACTACCCACTGTGGTGTATTTTGCATTCTCCTGGCACTGGCATCCTGCAGGCCCTTGCACCAGGAGGATTCCTCTTGTGACTCCAAAGATTTTAGTTAAAGATGGAAACTCTCCTCTTCCCCTTCTCCCAAAATCCTAACCCTTCCCCCACTGGATAAATAGCATCTTAATAGGCCAAAGCATGTTGCTCCTAAATTTAAGTGTACTGGGTTTTTTTTTCTTTCAGCTGCTTTGTCTTTATGACAGATGGCACTTGGGAATTAAGGATAAGGAAGCAAAGCACTGAATTCCAGCATCTTTTTGAGTTTCATCATTCCCTCCTGGAGAAAGCTGCTTACTGCAGAATCTCACCAGGGCTGGCAAAAAAAAAAAAAAAATAGCTCCCAGGGGACAGAAAGCCACCCCTGTGTGAATGACCAGCACTAAATCTCAGTATAAAAGGGAAAACCCCTTTTCTGAAGGGAATTTAAATGGCACAAGTGCTTTAGGCTGTGTCTGTGCACAGGGATGGATTTCAATAATCAAATTCACCAACCCTGAACTTTCTAAATCCTCCAGGTTTGGTTGAAATAGGTTTATTTTATCTCCCCTTAAAAGAAACTGCTCCCAGTCTTTGTTCATAACAACTTTTGGTGCTCAAACTTCACCTGTAACTGATGGGAAATTTGGGATTGTCCTGTGGTGCAGGTCAACATCCCTCAACCTCTGCATCCAGCACAACACCCACCACAGTGCTCAGACACAGGAGAGGAACAACCTGCTGCTGGACCCTCCTTTGCAGCTGGTGGTGATGAAAAGGTGCTGAGAATTTGGGGGCTGTGAGTGTAGCCCCTGCTCACACGTGGGGCTGGAGGAGCCTGCTAATGCTCTGCAAAAATAGTAGTGGAAAAAAACCCATCCCCAGCCTCCTGACTGCTCCACTGCCACAGTGCTGGGTGTTCCTAACGGGGTGCAGATGGCAGTGAAAGTGTCACCAGGGCTCCCTCTGAGGTGGGAACGTGACTCAGCACAGACTCTGTGCTGTGCAAGACCTTCAAACCTGTATTTTAATATATTTTTTCCCCCTGAAATCAGTCCCTTTTTGTATTTTAGTCGTAGATGAGACTCTTTGTGTGACTGTGGCTGTGTGAGATACACCAGGACAGCTGCTTGGGTGACCCCCTGGGCATGGGATGACTGTTTTTCCACTGTCAATAGAACACAAGAGAGAAGAGACATTCTCCAACACTTCCAAAGGCCATGGGTTGGCTTTTCCTGGCTGGGGTGGCTTTGCCTATTCCTGCAGTAAGGTTTCTCTCCAGTTAAAGCCTCCAGTTGGTCCATGTGTGAGAGGGAGGATGGGGGGGTCTGTGAGCTGCCAAACACCCGTGTCTCCCAGTTCTTCACAGGAGCAAAACCCCAGGTATGGAATCTGTGGGAAGAGAGATGGAAAGAGAGGTAACAATAAGCAGGGATTGAGCTGAGCTGCCTTCAGGGGTGAAGTCCTGCTGTGCTGCTTAATCATTGCACCACCTTCTCTCTTTCTCTCTCCCCAAAGCCCTTTTTCAGAAGGGGATTGTAGGACTCAGGTGTGACAGACACTGTGCATCTTTGTGTGTGCAAAACTCTGGGAAAGACAGATTATAGCCTTGTATCTTGGTTTAAATACAGGCCAGGAATCAGCTGTGATTGACTGTGCACCTTTGTATGTGCAGAACTCTGGGAAAGACAGATTATAGCCTTGTATCTTGGTATAAATACAGGCCAGTTCACACCAAAGGTGTTGGCTGACATGGTTCCCAAACCCTGAAGGCCAGCACAGCTCTGCAGGGAACTATGGATCCTGCAGATCAGCTCAGAATACCCCAGTGGGGCCTGGCAGTGGGCAGTGCCCTCTCCCTGGGCAGGGCTGGAGGAAAGGAGTGAAGGTGATAAAAAAACTCATTATAGTTTTCAGTCCTTTCCTATGGCAGTGAGCGAGATGAGAAGGGGGAGTGCAGGTCAGAAGTGCCCTGGCCACTGTGGTGAGGGGGTTCTGGGCACTGTGGGAGTCTCTGCACAGCCCCTGGTCCCCAAAAAACCAGGGCAGAGTCACTGCCAGCCCATGTGGAGCTGGGCACCTGATCCCACAGTGACAGCAGGGATGCTCTCAGACCATCAGCCTCTTAAATCAACCTTCTGCACTCCCCTGACTGCTGAAAGGAGTGAAACTCGGGCAGAACCAAGTGTCTCTGCCTGGCAGAGCAGATTTCAAACTGCTTTTCCTCCCTGCAAAGCCAGAGCTTTGCCCCTTGGTGGGAATTACCTTTCGGACCATCTGCACGAAGTCCTTGGAGTTCTGTGGGGACAGCCCTTGGAGCTGGCAGGTACAGGCCTCCAGGGAGGATGCATGGGCCACTATCAGGATGTTATTTCCTGAAATAAAGGGAGAAAAACAGGTTAAAGAGGGAGATGAAGCCAAATTCAGGCACTGGTGCACAAGATCAAGCAGACCATTAAAAAAAACCAGTTTCAACTCATCACGTAACAACACATCAAGCTGTGTATTAGGGAGGAAAAACGTGATTTATTAACATATTTAAAGCATTTCTCAATTTTAAGGATGATGGTTAACTCAGTGCTACTTAGTTTTTGATGCTTTCTGAAGAAAACAAGAATTGCAGTGAGATTCCATCTGTCTTGGGAAGCAGGTGCTTTTTGCCTACACAAACATCAATTCCTATTCCAACAAACACTTTAATTTCTCTTGCTGCTTTTCCACTGTGGTAATTTCACATTTCCATTTCCAAGCTCCTTTACAACCAATGCCCCACTGTGCTATTGAAGTTTTGTGTGCAAACTATTAAAGCAAAAGCTTAGAGACAGATCAGTGAAATGAAATGAGGAAAAACACCACGACTTAGAAACATCCCATTTCTATGTTGTGAATGAAAAATAACAGCTAGAGGTCTGTTTCTTTTTTTAAATCTCAATATTGTGCTTGGAGAAACGTTTTAAGGTCTTTCTGGGAGATATATTTCAGAGTAGGAGCTCAGCTAGAGGAGGGATGATGCCCCATCTGATGCTGGGAACAGACAGCAGAGTGCAAAAATAGCTCATTTATTCCCTTGGGTTGGGCAGCAATCCCTAAAATACCTTGTTATTTAAGTTTATGGACCTTTCTCATAAGGTGAATGCATTTCAACTCGTAGCTCTGACACTTGCAGGAGTTTCCAGTGTCTCTGGGAGAGGGATGAGAGATCCATGTATGGGAATTCCCCCCCCTTAAGAGGGAAAGGCTGGTCAGGAATATTGGCATTCACATCCCAGCCAGCCTGGCTTGTTTTTTCAGCCCCTCTGCAGCACTTACCTTTGCCTTTACATTCACTGATGATTTCCTTTGTTACTTGGTAGCTTCTGCTTATGTAGGTGTCATAAGATTCAGAAACCACCAGCTTGCTGACAGGAATATGAGGTCTGTGAGCAGAAAAACACACAGTAAACTGGAAGAAGCAATAAAGTTCTAAGTGCAGGTTATGGTTCATCTCAAGGTATCTGTTCTTTAACCCTCCTCTTTCCCTCAGTCCCCAGAACTTGTGCCAGGACCGCTGTGATGATTTTTAAACTTCAGGAATGAATTTAAAAAGAATGCTTTGAGATAATTGGGGGAAATGATAATTGTTTCCTCTGATGGGGATCACTTAGTGAAGGCAGCTGGGTGTGCTTGTGTTCCTCCTGCAGTAGAGATGCTCCTTTCTGTTTCTTTAGGCAGGTGTGTGGAAAAAATTTGGTTTATAATGAGCCATTTTCACATCATGTTCAGCCCAGCAGCCTGGAACCTGCTCTGAGTTTATTTTGGGAGCCTCAGCAGCTCTTCCAGGCACTGCCTAAACTTGAAAACCACCCTTTCCCCTCCCCTTTTCTGCTACCTGTAGGTTGTATCAACGCTTAGAGTAGCTGCAGCTAAATCCACAGGGGGGATCCAGGCAGGTAGTGTGTTCCCAGAGACCCACTTGGTCCACTCAAACAAGCCTGGCTCTATCCGGATTTTCAGGTTGTTCTCCTGTTGCATACCTGGAAAAGGGGGAGAAGAGGCCAGGGATCAATGGAAGCAGCTGGGGAGGGAGGCAGCAAGACTTGGCAGCTTTAACAGTTCAGTTTGATTGTTTGTGAATTGTTTTAATCAGTTGATTAATGGTGGGTATGGAAGATGAAATATTTAATATATAAGGTAGGATATGCCAGGGAAGGTAAACCTCTGGCTGGCAGCTACATTAAAATTAAATGGCAATTAAAGAAGGGTTCTTTTGTGCTAATATAAAATATATTCCCATGGAGATAATCCTCACCCTGAATTCCCCTTCCCCTGGGTCTCCCAGATCAGTGTTTTACCCGGACAGTGAGAGGAATGTTGTGTGGTCTCACCTTTCAGGATGTTGTGTGCTGTCTGCACACACCTCAGGGATGGGGAGCTGTAGATGTAGTCTACAATGGTATTAGTTTCTAGCAAGGCTTCACCTGCAAGGAAGTTTTACCTCCTGTGAGTAAAATCAGACAAGTGGCACTGCAACATCAACAACAACCTGCAGCCACCCAGCAAGGAGCTGCTCAGGTCCTGCCTCCCTTGGGTCCAGCCAAAAAGCAACCAGTGTGCTCAGAAAAATTGGGGAGGGCTTGGATTTGATTTGATTTCTTTTATAAGCTGTAAATCAGAGCGATTCAACGAAACTCAAACCCAACTTAATTCAATTGGCTCAACTCTAGTATAAATTACCATTTCATTACACAGGTGGGAGATCACTGAAAATTAGATAAGAATCAGCTCCACTCTCAGGGTTATTAATATTCTTGCAATGCCTCAGGGAACCAAAGGAGAACAGGGATGTGCACAGGCTTGTAGGAAGCAAGAATTACATTTTTTGCTCTGTTTGAAGAGGCAGGACAAAGGAGTGGGAGGAAGAAGGGGTCACTAACCCTGTCTCCATGGCAAGGTCTGTAAATCTCTTGAGAGAAGTGGGGTAATTTAGGAGGAGAAGGGTAATTTAGGAGGGATCTACCACCCCTCCCTCACAGGGAAGCTGCTCTTTGGCTTCAGTCATCAGAGGAATTCTGGCTCCAGCACCACAAGGTCACACTTGCAGCTGCAGTTTTGTCCTCAGCCCTCTCCAGTGCCACCAGCAAAGTGTGCTCAGACTGCCCTGCTGTCATGGGCATATTGCAAACCCTGGTGCCATGTGGAGCCCCAGCATCCTGCTGCTGCACGGGGATTTATTTCTGTTTAAAGAAGCAAGTGTAATTTTAGCTGCCCTACTTTGGCTGTGACCAAGGGGAAGGATCTGAAGGATCTGAGTCTGAGGAAATGCTGAGTGCTGAGGCTCGTGTCTTTGTGGGGCTGGGCTCCTCTAATCACAGCACTCTTTGGCCACCAAATGGTTTTCTGTCTGTGCACAGAGAGGCTCAGAATTCAGGGACAAGGATGGGGGGGCGTGGGAGAACACTGGAAATAATTTTGACTTGATAATTTATGGTTTTGATGACATAAAGCCAGGCAGCTTGACAAAAGAATATTGGGGAGGCAAAGGAAGATTGTGAAAGTCAAGGCAGGAGCATATTTTGCATAAGGTGACTGTCACCCTGCTGGTAATAACAGTGTATTCCAAAGGCACCCACCCTGCTGATGGCTCCCATTTCATCCCATGCCCCAGATTTCCTGCCTTGCCTTTTTCCTCAGCTGCAGCAGCTGAAGGAGAAAAGGTTTCCTTTGAAAGAGGGAAAAATTGCTGGGGAAGGTGAAGGGACTTTGTAAAGCTCCTGGAAACGTCAAAATCCCATTTGTTCAGGGCACCCAATTCATTTTTTATTGCCTTGCACTTTATCTTTCTCTTGGCTGAGTGTGTGGGAGGAAGACAGCAAAGCTTCCTGGGTAAGATCTCCACAGGATCCTGGAATGGTTTGGGTTGGAAGGGAGCTCAAAGCTCATCCAGTGCCACCCCCTGCCATGGGCAGGGACACCTTCCACTAGCCCAGGTTGCTCCAAGCCCTGTCCAACCTGGCTTTGGACACTTCCAGGGATGGGGCAGCCACAGCTTCTCTGGGAATTCCATCCCAGTCCCTCACCATCCTTGCAGGGAAGATTCCTTCCCAATATCCCATCTAACCCTGCCCTCTGGCAGTGGGAAGCCATTCCCTGTGTCCTGTCCCTCCATCCCTTGTCCCCAGTCCCTCTCCAGCTCTCCTGGAGCCCCTTTAGGCACTGGAAGGGGGTCTCAGGTGTCCCTGGAGCCTTCTGTCACCCCCAGCTCTCCCAGCCTGTCCCCACAGCAGAGCAGCTCCAGCCCTCAGAGCATCCTCAGGATCCAACAGGTCCACTTGACCCTCTTGTGCTTAAACTGGAAGGACCTCGAGGCAGAAGAGTCGCACCCCAAAATTTCCACCTCGTCCTTGTGTTTCTACATCCCTCTAACCCCTCTCCAGCCCACTCTCCACCCTCACAGGGAAGAATTCCTTCCTAATATCCAATCCAAACCTCCCCTCCTTCAGCTCAGACCCCTTTTCTGAGGAGGACTTACCAACCAGCCTCGCCTGCGTGCAGCCCAGCACGGTGATGGGAGCGTCCTTCTCGTAATCCCTGAACCCACCACTCCTCTGAGGTAAATTGTGAGGCATGTTCAGGTTGCTGCGCATGTACCTTCCTGGAGGGAAAGGTTCCAAGCTGGAATTAGTTCCTTCAGAGACACACAGAAGCATCACACCTTCTTCTGCCCTCTTCCACCACCCACATCCTGCGGGCACTGCCCAGCCCTGGCTCTTGAGCAGTTTTCCCCATGCAAAAACCACCAGGAACCTCCCAAACTGAAGTGGTTCAAAAGCAGCAAAGGACGCTGCTGATGCTTTTATAAAAGTTATCTTTAGGACAGTTTACTCCATGGGAAAACAATTTCTGTCCCACAACAAAAGAAACCCCGAAGGTCACACTCTTCCAGGAGGTCGAAATGTCAGAGCTCTTCTGCCAGAAGTTAGAAAGAAGGCAGTTGTGAAATCATCCCTTGGCTGCAAGATATTGCTTATGTTTTAAATATAAAAAAGACTTTTGGGACAAATTTCTGATCAGTTCTAACACCAACAGAGCCTGGAGTTAAAGTTTGTTAGCTATACTCTGAAACTCCAGCATATTACTGGGTTGAAAACACCAAAAGCCACCCTGAACTGTACTTTCAGTGGGGTTATTTTCACTTAGCACTGCAAGCCAGCTGTGCAAAATAAATTCCTGATGGCAGTAAGTGTTTTCACTGAACACTGATTACTAACATCATGACTACATTTGTTCTTTGGCCACGTAACTACAGCATAATCACTCCTGCAACAGCTTCCCAAATATTAGCAAACAAACATTTCCTCCCTGGCTTGTGTTTCTGCTTCTGACTGCAGCCCTGCCACCACAGAAAGCATCAATTTGTGTTAGGAAATCACAGCTTCTATGTAGGATTTGCCCCTCTCCTTCCTCCCTCTGGGAGACCCCAGAGCAGACTCACCTTTGGCATCGAAACACTGGGACAACCAGTACTTCCCAAAAACCACATCCATCCTTTCCCCGTGCCTGCAGACAAACAGGCAGCGTTTCTGAGGCCCTGGCTGGCTGGTGATCCTCAGGGGCTGGAAGGGAAATCACAGGGGGTTTGACCTTCATCAGAGTGCAAAGGGTTGGCTGAGCTCTGGGAGTCAAGACCAGGCACTTCTTGCTTTACCCACTACAGGAAAGCCTTCTGTATTTATGATTTTTATGCATTTCTGGAACTCTTTATGAATTTTATAATATTGGTAAATTTATGGTGGTATAAAAGTGCTGGAGGGAGCAGAGGATGGGGCCCTGCCACCCTCTCTTAAGAGCCAGTTTGGGGACAGCAGTGTCTTCAATGTCTGTGGTTAATTGTGTCATTCAGAAGCTTGCAGAGAACTTTACCTTGTAACTGTGGGGAAAAGAGACCAGGGGATAAGTTTTTGGGGAAAAGCCAGTGGCTGGCAGCTTGTCCCTAAGGCTGTGTGGATTTAGGGGTGTGGGGGTCCCCACCTGCACGTTCTGGCAGATGATGGTGAGTGGTCCTGCATCCCCAGGTCCTTGGTCTTCCTGCTGTCTTCTCTCCAGAGCTCCATCAGTGAAGCCTTGAAGGGATGGGGAGGATGTAGTATTCAGGATTGAGTAGGACCTGCCAAAACCAGAAAGGTGTTGTTGGCTTTGGGAATGCTTTTTGTGCCCAGGCATTTCTGCAGTTTTCAGGAGCTGAGGAGAATTCCTGTTGTAATGTTATTGTATTATTATTATTTGTGTTTTATTATTATTTGTGATCTACACACGTGAAGAGACAAATTCCACCTCAACAGGCTGTTTCCTTGGAAACAGTTTAGGGAACAACAGTTCCCAAACTTTGGTCTGTGAGGCTCTGAATATTCTCATGGAAGTGCCACAACCTTCCTCACCACCACAGGATGCTCCCTACCATCATCTGGGGATCAGCTGCATGTCACTGACTGTGGTCTTGTGGACCAAAATTTGGGGACTAAAGCCTGCAGGGAGCTTTCCCTCACCTTTGCAGCACAAGCTGTTGCTGGGGCTCAGCCCTGCCTCTCCCCCTGGGCACAAAACAGCTCCTACCCCCTGGTAGGGACCTGGCACTATCAGCTTGGGTGGTTGTGTCTACATTTTTCAGTGCTGATTATTCTGTTTCTCACCTCCATGGGAATTTATTCTCACCAGTACTCCCAGTTAAGTGCAGCCAAATGGATGGAATAGGTCCCACTCTGCCTCAAGGGGTTTATCTAATGATGGTGCCTCTGAATAAAGCCCAGACATGCAAGGACTTTGACCAAAACCCTTGGGACTAAACCCTGACAGGCAATTACAGAAGCTGCAGTGCCTCTCTGCTGACTCAGCACATGGGGTGGGTTACCTTTGCTTAGTCATTAAAAAAAATCCCCATTATCAGATAATGTACGTGGTCATTTGCTTTGACAGAAATAGTTGCTAGTGATTGCACTTTTCAGTGCCTTAAATATGTCAGCACTTGCTTCCTGATGGCATTTAGTTAGGATAAAATCTCAGAGGGGCTCCACAGCTGTTGAAATAACACTGAGTGCCTCTGCCAGAGGAACAAAAATAGGTCACCTGCGTTTTTGTTAAGAGCTGATTTGTGAGGTCACACCATTTGCACCAGTTCAAAGGAGAAAAAAAGCCACCTTGTTGGTCCTGATAGTTTCTCCAGCCTCCTGCCCTCACTTCAGACCCGACCTTCTAGTTTATTTTAACTGTGTTTGCTTTATTCATGGTGAGTTTTCCCAACAAGGGCTGGCCCTGCTCCAGGGAACTTTTCCTCTCAGGCAAAGGTTCAACACAGATCCATCCTCCCTGACCCCAAAACTTGGTATCTCAATATGAGAAGAATCTCAATTTCTTAGCCAGACCCATCTCTACTGCTGCACAAAGTGAATCTTCTTCCAGCTTCCAGCCCCTCATCCTGTCTCAGCCCTTTCCTGCTTTGCCCATGTGACAGTTTTTTAAGGACACTGCCTGGAGAACACTAAGGATTTTTTGGTTACCCCTCTTCCCTTTGCCCCCAGGAGCTGCCACACAATTTCTGAGACTTTCTTTCTCTCTAAGCCCTTATTCCAAGGCACCTATTTATAGATGGGAATGATGATGAGGCAAAGGCACCCTATGTTGCTGCGTCTGGAGAAGAGCCACCAGCTTGTCTTCTACCTCTTTCATGCTGCTGGAAAACAGAAACCACTGAAGCTATTTCAGCTTAGTCATCCTCTAAGCACAGGTCATTGTTTGGAAGCTTTTCCCAAAGGGGAAAAAAGAGGCAAAGAGAGGCTGAAGGCAGAGAACAACATCCACTGTGTTCTGGATGCTGCCTCGTCCTCACTGCTCTCTCAGGGGTATCTCTGTGACCCTGGAGGAAAAGGCCCCTTGGAGAGTGGGGATGGTTCAAGCAGAGGATGGAGAAAGGGTCTCTGCCACAGCTGGTCCTCAGCTCTGGGTGGGAAAAGACCCCTCTGCCACATCCCTCATCATTATCCAGAGGAGAGGGATCGCTGTGGAAAATGAACCAGCCCTTGTTGCAGAACAGGAGGAAGAAAGGGTGGGGAAAAAACCTCCTCGGGTCCAAATATAGCTGGAAAAATTAGGGCTGTTTTCCCTCCCCTGGCACTTGTGCCAAGTCTGATTTCTCAGGGTTATTAAAGGGGCAGGGAATGGCTTTGGCATCTCACGAAGAGCTGAAATAGCCTGTGGTGGAACATCCACAGCACTCCTGTCCAGTCTGGGGCAGAGGAGGTGACTATTTCTGGCTTTGCTGGGAATGAAAAAGCAGTGCAGGGAACCACCCTACCATGAGTGCCGTGGTAGGCTGTCCTTAGTTTGCTGTATGGCTTTGACCACATGACATTCCATTACCTGATATTCCCTGTGGGAAGCCCCTGTGTAAAACGAGACCGTTTCTGGGTGTGTCACAATGGTTTTGGTAAATGCTCCACATTTCATGCTCCAATTCCTGATTTATAGCCTTCAGTGGTAACAAGGGAAGGGGCATTTCCTTTCTTTGCTTGCCTGGAGGCAGAGGTGCTGGAGTTAGAGAACATTTGGCTTCCCTTTTAGTTGCTGCTGCTGCAACAGTAATTCTTGCTCATGCTACTCCCTGGGCATCAAAACTCTTGCAGGCACTGTAAGAATAAAAGGCAGGCTCCACTAGAGCAGAATGTGCAGTGTGAGTGGACCTGAGAGTATTTTTTCTTAGGAGAAGGAAGGGTGGTCTTGCTGGATTGCAGATTGGAGGGTCTGGATTGAGTCCTGCCTTCACACAGACAGTGCAGGCAGAGGGGCAGCAGGCAGGATGTGCCTCTCCCCTCTCCTTACATACAAACTATTCCCTGTGCTCCAGGTTTGTCAAAGGCATTTGGCTGCTTAGATATCAACCCACTCCTCAAGCACTACTTTTTTTGTCACTGTTTAGCTAATTCCCACCAAAATCAAGAGGCATAAGGCATAATCTCATTCAAAAGGTGAGGGCTGCCTTCTCACTGAAGCCTTCTGAAAAATCTTGCTTAAGTATCTTAAGAAATGTTGTTGATCCCAAGCCCTTTTCCACAGAAGATGTCTCTTCCCAAATTAATGCTCAGATTTAAACCTTCCTAATCCTGGTCCCACCACAGAGATGTCTCCCCAGCAGTGTCTGCAGCAGCCATCTGCTCCAGCAGTGATCCTGTGAGTGATAAATAGCTGCTGGAACATCTCAGCTAAAAAAGTCACACTGTCCTCTAACCCCATGCCCAGGGGCAGCATCTGCTCTTCTTGGCTCAGGAGATGGGGCTTGGTGTGCCAGTTCCTTTCCCCCAGGGACCTGCTCAGCAGCACTGAGGAAGTGATTCTGCCCCTGGACTCAGTGCTGGTGAGGCCACCCCTGGAGTGCTGTGTCCAGTTCTGGGCCCCTCAGTTCAGGAAGGATATTGAGGTCCTGGAGCAGGTGCAGAGAAGAGCAACAAGGCTGGGGAAGGGACTGGAGCACAAGTGCTGTGAGGAGAGGCTGAGGGAGCTGGGGGGGCTCAGCCTGGAGAAGAGGAGCTCAGGGGAGACCTCCTCACTCTCTACAACTCCCTGACAGGAGGGGGGAGCCAGGGGGGGTTGGTCTCTTTTCCCAGGCAACCATCAGCAAGACAAGAGGGCTGGGTCTTCAGCTGTGCCAGGGGAGGGTTAGGTTGGATATTAGGAAGAATTTCTTTCCAGAGAGGGTGCTCAGCCATTGGAATGGGCTGCCCAGGGAAGGGGTGGATTCTCCATCCCTGGAGGTTTTTAAGAAGAGACTGGATATGGCATCAGTGCCATGGGCTGGGAACCACGGCGGGGTTGGATCAAGGGTTGGACTTGATGATCTGGGAGGTCCCTTCCAACCCAGCTGATTCTGTGATTCTATAATTCTATGATTCTCAGCAGCCCTGGGAGACTGCTCACCTACCCAGGTGAAATCCCAGCTGCTGAGCCCCTTTTCCCAGCCCTGGGGAGTGGACTGAGCAGGTTTTTACCTACCCATGGAACACCCAGGTGCCGCATTCGTCCGCCTTGGTGATGTAGTTCTCGGGCAGCAGCCCCGAGCAGCCGGTTGCCAGGGAAATGCCGTAAATCCAGCCCTCACTTGTGCTGGTTTGTTCCACTGGGGACATGAAGATGAAATCCCCCGGGACCAGCTCCAGTTCATCGTCGTTCTGGGGGGTGTAGGGGTAGATCACCTGCAGAGTCTGGGGGAGAAACAGAAGCACAAACGAATGAGAGGGTTGTTAAGGGAAGGGAACCTCTGGCAGAGTGGGG
Source organism: Pseudopipra pipra (assembly GCF_036250125.1). NCBI lineage: Eukaryota > Metazoa > Chordata > Aves > Passeriformes > Pipridae > Pseudopipra > Pseudopipra pipra. The sequence goes on from NC_087571.1 coordinate 3,891,512, forward strand.
CAGGAGCAGCCCCACCCCTTTAACCTCAGCAAGGTGTGAACAGCTCTCCTTGTGCTCTATCCAGGAAAGCTTCCCTTCAGGGAATTCCTGCTGCTTCCCCCTCTTTGCTGTTGGAAGGCTTTTCTAGGTATTTGCTCCTTCTTCCCTCTTTGATTCCAGTGGCATCTTTGACAACCAGGAGGGGAAGGGGGGGGATGATTTTTTAAATTGAGCAAAATCATGACTGTGTGCTTAGACCTGTCTAAAATGGAACTGAGTTCTTGTTGGGACCTGGAATTTAGACAGCCCTAGTGGTCAGTCACCATTTTTGATTTACCTACACATGTTTGATCTGAAAAGGCAGTTCTTGTTGCTGTTGCTTTTGAATTCAGGGCAGAGACACTGTTGGGAGGGCAACAGGTTTGAATCTGTGACCTCCTGCTCTCAAAGCTGTTCATGGGAATGCACAGGAAAAAACACAGGTGATGAGAAATTGTGGCCACATTGTTTTCTTTGTATTTCCTGACACGAGCAGGATTAAGTTAAAAGGTGGGAGAAAGATGAGTGAGTGTAGTTCTGTGATCTTCACTTGAGCATGAGGAATCCACATGTATTAAATGTCTACCATTAAATTTCCTTGGGAATGGCTACAAGAGTCCCCAGTTTAAAAGGGGAACAGATGTATTCTTGTCTCCTGGCCACGAATAACTTCTGGATGGTTGCAGAAAAGAAGGAAACCCCTCATGTGCTGAGCAGCTCTGCTCTCCTGGTGGTGTCAGCCCTCACCAGTCCTTCTAGACTTTGTGTGGCATCTTCAAAGGAAGGTGGAAACAAGTCACTGTCACCTGATGCCACATGGCCCAGACTTTCTCAGGTGGCTGCCTGAAGTGAGATATGCAAAGCTGGAGCTGGGTTTCAGCAGCAACTGCCTTTGCCAGCAGCAGGAGTGGTGACGGTGTGAAGCTTCTGAAGGTCACAAGGATGCTCTGGATAGGGAAGGAGGCTGTCACACAGCCTGGGCTGGCTCAGAGAGATGTCAGCTCTCCAGGAGCCTTGGCATTTGTGTGAAAAATTGCTTTTTCCCCAGTCTGCCACAGGTTTTGTGTGTCTGGTTCTGGGCAATGCACCTCGGTGGGGTTGATCACCCCAACCTTAGGAGCTGAGTTAAACACCCGAGCTGAGCAAGCACCCTCTGGAAGTTCCCTCCTCCAGACACTGATTCATCCTGAGATAGGCATCTCAGATGGGTCAGATGTCTCCTGTTCTGGAGGTGCCTGTTTCTCTGCACTGAGCCTCAGACTACGGGTCTAACTCTGGTATTTACAGTGAGGTCAGATGAATCTCATGTTTGGTTTCTCAATGCCCAAGATCCCAATCTGTGAAACGGAATTAATACTGTTTTTCTGTGTGTTACGTGGAAAACAACATTATTAAGGAAACTATCATAAGGGACTTAAATACTGCAGTTACAGAATCCACATGAGTAATTGAAATATATGAGGGTAAATGTTTCTTACATGATGGAACTGAGTGCTGTGGTTAATAATAAAGTCAAGACTGTACAGCAGAACTGGATACTGGTCAGGTTAAAATACTGGTCTGGTTCTGGAGAGATCAGACCAGTTTATGTTGAGCTCAGAGGAGAGTCATTATTAGAATTAATTACTCCAGCAGGACACTGTTGCTGCAAGAAGCAAGGGATGAGGGGGGTGAAACAGCAAGTCTGGACAGCAGGAGTAAAAAGAAAAAAGAAAGGCAGTAAGGACTGTTTGTTAAGATGACTGGTTAGTTTGGGGTGGTTTTTTTTCTGAGACAAGCTCCAAACTTTACCTCGTGGTTGACGAAGCGAATGTCTCGGGAGAAGATCGCGGCCACCCAGTCACAGCCCAGCTTGACATCAATGTTCTGGGCCAGCTTCTCCAGCGTGGGCAGGTGGCTGCTCTGGAAGTGATAGGCCAGTGTCACGTGGAGCTGCTTCTTGTGGGGCTCCACGTGAACATCTGCAAGGAGAAGACGTGGGTGAGCAACCCCTGGCTGTGAGATGGGAGGTGAGACGTGCTGGGAGGGCAAATGTCACCTCTGCCAGCAGCTGGGAGATGAGGGGCTTTGAGAGACAGTCAGGAGGAACAAACTGCAGGGCAGTTTGAACAGGCTCTGAGGAAGTCAAATGTGAGTTCTCTGCATTGCACCTTGGACCAAATTATTAGAGGTTTGTGGTCTGGTTCAGCCCTGAGTCACCCCAGGGTGGGAGACGAGGCTTCCCTGCCCAACTGCCAAACAACTTGTTTCTGGGTGGTGTGATAACAGTTATTGCCATTCACTGCCAAAAAAAGACACTTTTCCAGGTAACTGGTAGGCTTTCATGAGCAGCTGAGGATCTCTCCAAAATAAGCAAGTTAAGAAGCACAGTTTTTCCTCTCCCTCCTTTGTTCTCTCTGCTACACCAGCAATCACAAATCCATGGAATTTACAGGTTCATGCAAGGTGATTAAATGTTTTCCCTTGGGCATTAGTTGGATTACCAGTTTAGCCACTGAGGGTGTGAGGTATTCCCAGATTGTGGAAACAGACACTGATATAATAATGACTCAAAATGATCCTGCAGAAAAAAAAAAACCAAAAACCTGCATTAGGAAAAGATTCCAGGAAGCAGAAAGGTGAAGGTGTATGGAATATTGGGACTCTTCCAGTAGATGTGGAAATCATAGGATACATTGTTTGCATGTAATTTATTCTTGCTTATTCAACCAAAAATTGCTATTAAATTTGACTGATTATTCAGTCAAAATTGCAGCTATTCAGAGACTTGGCTCCAAGTGCCAGCCAGGGGTAGCTTTGCAAGCTCATCCATCTTTTTTTCTTACTTTTCTTTGCTGATCAAAAAAAAAAAAATGTTTTGAAAAAGCCCCAGAGGCTTTAATGTGATAACCTGCCCAAGCTGTGGGGGCTGCAATGCAGCAACTGCCTTCCCCAAAAAGAACCAGTTCGGTCTGAATTGGAGCAGTCACAGGGGCAGAAGTTTGTAGGAAGCTGTAGGTGCTTCCTTCTTCTGGGTCAGTGGTTTTTTTTGGGGTAAGAATTGCCCCTATGACTGTGCTGGTTTGGAGGGTGTGTCTGGAGAACACTCTGGAGGGGAACATTTGTCCCTCTCTCACGTGGCTGCAGCGTCCTTGGACCTGCCCAATGTCTCTGTGCCTGTCACTGCCTAAAAATGTGCATTTTTAAGGATAACATTCCTTCCCTCTTCCAAAGGGAAGGAAAATTCTAGGTCATTGTTGAGTGAAAGCAAAGAATTTCAGAGGTGTGGTGAACCCACAGCACATCTGGATCTCTCCTCTGAACCAGGGGCAGAGACTTGTAGCTGTTCTGGATGGTTATGAGATGCCTGTCTAGCAGGGAAACACCCCAGGGATGCAGAATTTGCTCTATCTTGATGCATTTAAGCTCCAGATTAAGCCTGTGACAGTGAAAGGCTAAACCAGTTGTGCTGTGACTAGTCCAGGCTGAGCCCTCCAGTGATGGAGGGTGGGAGGATTAGTCAGGGAGCTGTTCCAGTGCTCCCATGATGTTCTGAGTTTGGGGGTCACTGGAGGACACCCAAAGAGCCTATTCAGCAGTGGGAGCACGGGGTGCTCTGGGTACTTCCCCCTCCACAAGCAGCAGAGGAGCAGACAACAGAGTCAGAGGTTTGAAAAGGTTCTCCCCTGGGTTGCCAGGGGTCTTGGCAGAGTCCTCTTCACACCTCAGAAATGCAGTGACAAAACAAGCACGGCCTTGAAATGGTCAAGGGAAGTTCTGTGGTGGTGGCTTGAGGCAGGGAGAGGAGCAGGAAACACTCAGCAGACAGAGAGAAAGGTTGAGGAACCACCAAATGTCAACTTCCCTTTCAGGAGATAACACTCGAGATTGAGGTGATCTTTGAGCTGAAAACACTGAAACCCAAAGCACCTGCTGGGGTGTTCCTCTCCAGGCTTTCAGTTTTCACTTAAAAATCACCCACTGCCTTTATGAGCTTTGTTCCTTCGTGGCATCCAAAGTGAAAAAGCCCCAAATGCTGGAGCTCTTTGCAGCTCCAGCACAGCCACTCACCTGCTTTCGAAGCCGCCTCCGCAGCAAAGTCTGCAGCAAACTTCTTGAGCACCTCAGCACTCTCCTCCTTGACGAAAAGCCCGATGAAGTTGGAGGATGTGTAGAGCTCCAGGGGCAGGGGGGCGGGGAATTTGCATTTCCAGCGCATCACGGTGGCCTGCAGGGCTTCTGTGAGAGCATCCACCTTGCTGTCCTCACACTGCCGAGGCAAGGACAGGCACTTGTCAGGCAGGGGAAGGAAAGGAGTGGGTGGGTGGGTGTGAATGGCCTACCTTGGCTATAACACAGTGAGAAAAAGCACGGGGGGGGGGGCACAGAAAAATCCCAGTTTAGAAATCCCCTGCCCCTCCCTCGTCCTCAAAGTGGGATCAGCTATCCCCAAGTGACCTTCCCAACCTCCCCCCTCATCCATTCTCGTGTTAACCATCACTTGGGATGATGAGAATTTGGTCCTCTGCTGCTGCTCTTGGCTGAAAACAACAGCTTAAAACCCAATTACCTCCTCAACAAGCCCAGGCATCAGCAAACCCCCCCCCAGCTCCCCAAACCCTGGTGCAGGGAGCGAGGGAAGCGTGCAGAGCTCCATCCTGAGCCTGGCCAGGGCTGCCCAGGAATTCATGCACAAAGGCAGAGAGGGAGCTGGGCTTTACCATGAAGAACTGGCACAGGGTGATATGTGGGAAAATGTTGTGAGCTTTGTTCTTCCCACAGATCTGCTTCGACTGCTGCCAGAAGTCAGAGAGCTTCTGAGCCAGGGGGCCCGTGGGGCGCAGGTACAGGACGTACTCCCGGGGCAGGGGGTCGTCCAGGAACGGGTCACCCACGTGGGAGAAGAGCCTGGGAGGGAGAAACAACCGTTAGACTGTCAGATAATGGCATATTTTCTCCCAGCAAAACCAGCTTTCCCTCGTCCTCGCTCTTGTTCATTGTCCTTCCATGGGAAGAATCCCCTCTGGCAGGTCAGGCAGGGCTGCACTGTCTCCCTCCCACAGCCCATCTCCACTCAGCAACACAGAAAATCAGGGTTTGGTTTCAGGCTGACACTCTGAAGATCTAACCTGGGTCACTGCTTCTGCCTTCCTGCCTTTTCAGAGTGCAAAACACAGGGGGGAGAGCACTGGAAATGGCTCAGCATCTTTGAAAAGGCAGCTCTCAGCTTTCTGTTCATCAGCTGCAGATAGTGGGGGGGTTCTTTCTCTCATCTGTTTCTGGTTTTACTCGAGACCACAAACTCTCTCAGACAAGGCTCGTTGCTGGATTGCTTATTTACAGCACTTAAATGGCATTCCACTAATTCTGCAGGTGCTTCTCAGATAATGCCCCTGTTTTACACTCCCCATTCTAATGGCTAAAATCTTAAATTCCCTAATTTTCTTTTACTTTTTAACATTTATTCATACCAACCAGTCGCATGCTGCTTGAACACTTCTTCCCCCTGTCGATGCCAGTGCTTTTTGTCTGAGGAGAGAGCAAAATAAAGAGCATTTTAGTGTTGCTGGGTCATGTGGCTCCTGTCACAGACATTCCTTGGACCTTCCCTGTGGGAAGGGCTGTAACAGTGTGTTTGGAAACCTGTGGGATACCCTTTCCAGGCTGATTCTCTCAGCCCTGGGGCTTTTTTTTTTTTTTTTTTTGGTTGTGCCACCTGCCAAATTGCTGCAAACTGTTTAAAGGGCAAAGTCTTTCAGCCAGGGCAAAGTATGAGACACGGACCTCTGGGCTTTCCCTGCTTCCCCAGTTTTATGGACAGTGAAACACCAGATATTGGCATTCAGTGACCTCTTTGCTGGTCATTTCACCATGAAAACCCAAAGGTTTGGGTCTGAAAGTGCAGACGTTGCACTGAGGACAAGAAAAATTCAACTGCCACGAGAGGGCACAAACCAGAGATTTTCAAGGTTAGAACAGTTCCCTTCAGCCCTTGCTACACGGACAGAGCTCTTCTGCTTTTTTTCCCCCCCTTCAAGACACCTCTAAATCTCTTTTCACTCCAGCTGGGAAGAGCCAGGTCTCCTGCTCTGCAAGTTTTCCAGTTGCAGGGCAGATTTAACACAGTGCTGTTTAACTCCTGGACGTGGAATTGTGCTTTCCAAATGCTCGACAGCAGCACTGAAATGCAGCTGGGGATCAGGGAGGAACTCAGAATCCACATGGCAGAAATGCTGAGGGGAAAAATGATGAGTGGAGGAGGCAGAAAAGGATAGAAACGTTGGGGTGGTGGGGTAGCAAACAAGCTTTCAGTTGGGTAAGGGCAAAATTCCCCGTGAATGGGTGATTTTAAGGCTTCTTGCTTAAGTGAAGAAGGGCAGAGTCCAGGTGGGTCTGAGATCAGGGCAGTTTGGACCCTCCAGCACTTGTTGGTGTGTGACTGTGCTTCTGTCTCTCTTTCTGTCTGCAGCAATAACTCTCCAAAGCACCCTGATAACCATGCAGAATGTTCATGCCATGTCACCCACCAGTCCTAGACATGTGCTGTTGACTCAGCTGTGTTTCAGCTCTGCCCTTGCCTTCCCCACCCCTTGAATATACATATTTTTGCTCGTTTTGAGAGCAAGAGGAAGGCAGAAAGATAAGGCTGCTGCTGTAAAAAAAAAAAAAAAAAAAGGGGGGGGGGCCTGTGTTGCAAATGTGTGATTATGAAAATACTTCCTCCTCAAGGGTTTTGCTGCCCTTATCTGCCAGGGTTCCCTTGAGGGCACCTGCCTTCTGAAGGACAGATCTTGGGTGGTGAACACTGGAGGTTGGGGTGTTCATCTTGCTGCCCCTGCCTCAGCTGGGCTATGCAAAGCAGCCACTGCTTTGCTTTGAAAAGTAGCTCAGGGAAAGAGCAAAAAAAAAAAAACCCAAAAAAGCTCTTCCCAGCAACTTGCAGAGGGTGGGAACCTCTCAGGGAGGCTGGATGTTCCCTGCCCTGGTTTCTCACCCGTTTCTGTTGCGTTGCCTTTGCTCAGCTCACCTCCCCTCTTGCCTGGGTTGCTCTTTGCAACACAGGGAAATGTGTTTGAAGCGTCCAAACCATCCCTCTGCAACGTGGCTGTGTCAAACCCAGGGCAGGGAATTCCAGCTGCCCTCCCAGTAAAGCTCTGGTTTGGAAATGAGCAGTCCCTGCTGTTGCCAAGCAGGCTCTCCCTCGGGATTCCCTCTCCCCAGATCCCCAGCATGGATTTCTGGAGGAGCCATCCAAAATCCAGCAGGACAGACAGTCCTGCCACCCACCCTTGTGACTTGTTCCCTTAATGAACTGATGTTTCCTTGGAACAAATCACACAGTGGGAGCTCTGCTGGAATAAACTGCAGCTCCTGCAGTGCTTGGGGACCACAAAGGGCATCACAGAACATCAGGCTGGACCCTCAGATGTTTGTTCATCCCTGATTTCCAAAGCTGCCTCTTTCATCCACAGGGACAACAAACTCCCTTTTCAATTTAATTTTCAGTGTGAGCAGGAAATGCTGCAGAAAGCAAGCAAAAACCAAAGTATATTTTTATCCCAGGACCTGAAACTAAGATGCTCTTCTCTTTTTTGTCCTTATTTTTTAATTTAGAGCAGGGAATGGTGATGGTGACTGATGGCCTCTCCATCCCTCCCCTGCAGCCAGAACTTGGAGAGGGCTCATCTTCCACCTCCCAGGCTGAGATTAACTTTTTATAAGTTGAATACTCAAAACTAGTCACAGCTTATACAAAACTGGCCTGGTTTTCACAACTGCTGAGTGCAGTGGGAGCTGGGAGACATATTCTGCTCCTGAGAAAATCAGGTCACTTAATTAGGTGACTGGGGGCTCAGATTTACTCATGCTGGGTAGCAAATGTTGGCTGTAGCATTGGAGCAAGTGATAAAAAAAGTGGGTTTGTGACTCAGATGAACCAGAAAAAAAAAAGAAAAAGGGAGAAAATAACTTAATATAAATATTAATATTTAATATTTATATTGTTTTATTTAATAATAAAAATATTGCTGGGGAGCACATCCCAGCTAAACAGTTGACCCCTTGGCACAGAACATTCCATCAAATTGGTGTTGCTGCCCTGGTTTCCATGTTAATGTGTGAGTGGTGCCCATGTTAACCCCAACCCACTGGAGGGGAGAGCACAGAGCTCTGTGTGCTGCACAGCTTAACTCCTCACCCTTGAAGGAGTTTTGGCTTCCTGCAATTTCAGGGTAGGAAATAAAAAAAAAAAAAAAAGGCACAGGGGAATGTCAATTCAGCTAGGAAATATATATATCAATAAACAGAAAGTATAATGGCCAAATCCCATGTACTTCAGAGGAAATGGCTGTAAAGGGGAATGATGCATTAACCAGAAAGAGATCCTTCAGTCTCAGAAGCACCCACAGAAACCCTCCCTCTGCTCAGTGCTCAGCTTTCTGATTTTAGTCCAGCACTTTAAAAAGGGCTCAGCTTTATTCAAGCCCAGTTTAAAAAAGGAAGGTGTGTGTGGCTGCCAGAGGCAATGAAATACTGCGTGGGAAAGTTAATGCAAACAGGGAATTAAAAGTTAATGCAAACAGTGCAAGAGCAAGGGATGAGAGGGAACTAATTTTTAAGATATTTCTGTATCTGCATTATATTTTATCACCAAAAAAGTATGCAAACTTCAGGGGGTCGATGCCCCCAGCAGGGATTTCCTTTGGCTCTTCCTTTACTTTGCCAAGCAGAGACTCCAGTTCTGCCCTGGGCAGAGCTGAGCTTTGTGTCTTTAAGGAGGACCTTGTTCTGCTGTGAGTTGCTGCTCTCAGAGGCAGCAGAAAATGCCAACATCTCTACCTCAGACCCACCTACAAACTGCCTGCAGAGGCACCAGGGGATTTGTGAATGAGCAATGGAAGGATGGAGGCAGCCTGTGAAAAAAAAAAAAAAGGGAATGACTAAATCTTCCCTTTCATTCTCAAGCCCAGACAAACTTCTTACCCAGGAACAAAAACCCCTTGGAGGGATGAATTCATCATCTTCAGTAGCCCTGAATCTCTGGCCCATAAAATATTTAGCTGTGTAAATACTGATTTTTTTTTTGGAAATGGCATTAAACATGATGGAATACTTGGCTCTCCTCGTTAGGTTCTGTTCAAAGGCCTGCCTGACATGATAAGATAGGAATTACAGATCATAATTTATGCCAAGGGAGTTTGAAAGAAGGATGCTGTCACACAGAGCTTTTTTCTTACAAATATAAAATAGGCACCTTTTATTTTTGCTTGTTTGTGTGTATAAAATATGTATTTACGTAAATATGTACTTAAATAGGTATATGGATCTATTTAAAGCTTGACTTTTTCTGTCTTTGTTGGTTTATGGTAAAAGAATAGACAGCAAAATGCTTGTTGGCTCCAGGGAATGGGAAAAAAATAGGGATTTTCTAGATGTGTCAGTCCAGGTACAGGTCAGAAGCTCAATATTTAACTCCTCCCTTAGCTTTTGTGTCAAGCTCAGCCATGGTGTGAGAGGTCCTGAATTCAAACCCAGCAATACCTCCAGGGAAGCTGTTCTAAATTCTTCATAAACAGTAAAAATTCCCAGATTTTTCTGTGTGTGTTTGTTTCCAAATTGTTTCCAAACTGCCCATCTAAGTGACCTTTACAGACTCCTGAGTTTTTGCAGTTTTCCTCAATTGTTTGTGCCACTATCAGTGCAAGAACAGAAACGTGGCTATTTTAGGCTTTCGGTCAACAATTGCACGTTGAAAAAAAGTTCTGCCAGTGAAATTTTTGTCCATCTCATGACCTGACTGGGGAAAGACACCCGAATTCCAAAGAGCTGACTGAATTCCATAGTTTTCCTCCCCATAAAAATGGCCCCAGTGAGGTGTCCTTCCCAAAGGGTTTTCAGTGTGGGCTGTGCCCCTCGGAATTCTCCATGTGCAGGATTCACTTGGTCACCAAAAAATCATGTGATACCATTTCTGTTCTTATTTGGGTGACCTTCCTTCTATAAATAGGGACAGCACAGGAAGATATCACCAGGGATCCAGTTCCTGTTTAGGGCAGGGGGTTGGGTATGTTCCTTTTCTGCAGGGGAAAAAAAAAACCCCAACCAAACCCTGTGTGTTTTTGTGAGACAAACAATTCTAATGCAAGTGTGTGGCAGGATAATTAATTTTTCTCCCTTCACTGAGCTTTGCTGGATCCTTAGAGCACCAGCTCTGGTTCTCCTTCTGTTGTTCTCATGCTTGATGATGGACATAAAGCCCTTCTCATCTTTACACTGAGTGCCTCTAATTGCAGCTCTACCCCAAGATCCCCTTTGGAACAGCCCTTTCTGTACCACATCCCTAATTTAGGCCAGGCCTATGAGCTGTGGAAAGACCCAGGTCTTGCCTGAAATACAGGAACTTTCAGAGGGGGCTGGGGAAGTGTCTGAGTGCAAGATCTCAAACTGGGCCGTGTCCTGGAGGTCATGTCAATGTTGTGGGAGGTGCTGGGGAGGGGTTCCCTTCCTCCTCCTTCCCAAGTTTATTCCCAGCTAGTGGATATCAAACTCTGGTAACAGGAAAGAGAGAAATAGGAAATGTAATCACACACTGCTGTGTCTTCCTAGCCTCCATAATTTAAATATTCATTTTTTTTCGGGCACAGCCCAGCTGGCAAACTGCAGCCACGGGATGATGATGATGATGATGATGATGGTTTTTAAGTGCAAACAGTGAGGGCCTGGGTGTGCCTCTGGTTTCCATGTTTGTTTTTGACAGTTATGTAAGACTCTGAAGGCGGATTTCTTTCCCCCCCTCCTTCTTTAGCACATGTGCACTAAGTCATCCCCCTAATCCTGTGCTCAGCCAGCCTGTTAAAGCAGAGGGAGAGGGAAGTACAGGCTCGTAAAAAGTGTTTGGGATAAAAGCAGGAATGTAGCAGCCATTTAACGTTTTTTAAAGAGATACACAGTTTAAAGAGGAAGCAGGATATTATTTTCCTTAAAACAATAACAGCCCAGCTTTTATGAGACGTGGGCTTAGATGGCCAAGTCCTGAGCTCACAGTTGTCACTCCACGTCCCTGTGGGATGGAGGAGGAACAAGATGCAGGTATTTGGGCTGATTTGGGTTGATCACACCCCATCAAAATTCCTCTGTCCTTTTAATTTCCCCTTCATATGCAAAACCCTTTACTTTTGCTTATTATTGCTTATAAACATGATATCAGTTTTCTTTTTAATTTTTTGCTGTTGATTCCATTTGTTGCCTGGCTTTCTACTTCACTTCCTTAAGCTTTTCTCCCTGTGTGCTGATCTAGAAATGTATTGCCCAAACACAGAGCAGCAGTGTCTGAAAATAACAGGAGTCCTGAGGCTGGAAATTTAAGAGAACCATGCCTCACAATTCCCTAATAAAACCATAAAAGTTGGCAGCACCTCAGCTGGCTGGTTCAGAAAGCTCCAAAACTGTCATGCAGGGCAATCACTGGAAAATGAGGTCAGGGTTAAGGGAAGATGGGGAATAAATGGTGCTGTTAAAGGGTTTGGAGAATTCTGACCATTAGCAACACAGTCCAACAAATAAATTCAAATGGAAGGTGGATATAACTGGAGCACATTGATCTTGTCCCCTTCAGCCCCCTGAATGCTGCAGAATGGCCACGATTTATTCCTGCAGGGAGCAGGAGCTTCCATCCCAACACCATTAATACATCTTTAGCTAACCAGGAAGACAATGTCTTTGTGAGGAGCCAAGTTAGAGGTTTAAGTAGGCTCGAATGTACCATCTGGAGGCCCAGTGATAGCCAGAAAAGGAAGCAGTTGTCACGCTGATTGCAAATAAATAAGTCCCTGGCAGTGCTGGAGACAAACACGGCGCTTTCTTCTTTCTAACTGCTCTTCTTCCTACACAGGGGCGGGCTGGGACGGGACAGAGATTTGCTGCAGCTGTGTTTTTGGGATCTTATCCCTCTTTCTCTGCTCGTGGGTGGGTTTGGGGCAGTGTGGAGCTGCCACACGAGCGGGAGGCAGGGCACAGGAGTGGTGGTTGTCCCGCTGCCCCTCCATCTGTCACCTCGTGTGGCACAGCCCCTCTGCAGGGCCCAGCACGGCTCTGCCACCCAGAACCAGAGAGCCACAGGGATGGATCACACCCCACACCCCCCAGTTTGGTGTCTGATGTCACACAGGTGCTGTGCCAAGCCTGGCTTAAAGCTCCCTGGAGGGACAGGAGCTGCTTTGCTGTCCCCGAGTCCTTAAGGCAGCCCCACTTCACTCCTCTGCAAGTAGGACTTTTTACTATCATGTAGATCTTTAGGAAGGAGAAAAAAAAAAAAAAAGAAAAGCCACAACTAGCACTTTAAAGTGTCAGTGTTAACATTTTCCAGCTCCTTGGGGTTTCAAAACAGGAAGTTTGGGGGCGGTGCAGTTGCACAATTTGCCAGAGAGCTGCTGTTCTGTGAAGCTGGTGATGCTGGGCTGTACCAGGAACTTGAGCCCTGGTGGCCACCAAGGCCCTCACTTTCTGGGACCCCTTCTCAGTGAGTTTTGATGTGCTGCTCTTGTTAGTAGGAGCCTTGTTTTAGCTCCTCAGTGGAGAGCTGACCTGTTCTCCAGAGGCACAGCAAAGCCCAGAGCTGAGGGGGAATTTCCCCAGCCTGGCAGAGGTAACACAGCCCAAAGCCAACGTGGTGATGCTTAAGCCTGAAAACAAAGCATTGAGCTGCTTGGTTTGGATCTTGTGATGAAACCTGTGATGCAAAACTTCCTTCTAGGTCAGAGTCCAGGTCTTTGTATCGTGCACATCCTCAGAGGGAGAGCTGGAGTGTTTGTCTGCACCTGCTCTGCTGGACAGGGATGGGATTTGGATTGTATTGTCCATTAAGGTCCAAACAACAGATACCCCCAAAGTTTGTTCAGAGGGTGAAACATCAGGTTGGGTCCTGCAGAGCCAAATCACAGAATCACAGATTGGTTTGGGTTGGAAGGGACATAAAAGATCATCTTGTTCCACCCCCTGCCATGGGCAGGGACACCTTCCACTAGCCCAGGTTGCTCCAAGCCCTGTCCAACCTGGCCTTGGACACTTCCAGGGATGGGGCAGCCACAGCTTCTTTGGGAATTCCATTCCAACCCTCACAGGGAGGAACTTCTTCCATAAACCCATTCACTGGTTCAGTCCCTTTCATCTAGTAGAGGAAGTATCTTGTATTTGCCAAAGACAGATGAGCTAAAACACCCTTCTCAAAAAGCTTAATCTGGTATTCTTTGCACAATTTTTGCATTATCTCCTGCATTTGGAAGAGCCTGTGTTCATTCTGACCCCTTGTTTTCTTCTCAGTGATTTTCTCTTCTCTGTGGGCACTGTCTCTCTACCCTGAGGGATCCTCCAGGTTGTGTGTGCCAGTGGCCTCACAACTTTGCTGAAAAGGCAAACCCCAGGGATGGAAAATGGGAAGTGGATGCCCAGGGAGGAGCCAACCACGATCTCACACCCAAAATAGGCTCAAGCAAAGCAACAAGAAGGAAGTCTAAGAAATTAAGGAAGGTGGAAGGAAGAAGGGTGGGGTGCTGAAAGAGTTGGGTTAAAGGCAAAAAGAGAGACTCAAAATAGCCTCCTGCTCTAGACAGCTCTGTTCAGGAAATTTTTGAAGCCCTGCTGTTTTCAATAATACACATATTTCACAGTATTCCAAATAAGTATTCTTGGCTTAGTGTTTCTTGCCATCCAGGTAAGACCAGGTTATGTCAGTATTTGTTATGTCAAAATTCATATGGGAGAACCCCAAAGTGCTGCAGGAAAAGGGGGAAAGGAGGGTTAAAGCAGCAGCTGATGAGGCACATTTGCCACTGACTCAAGGCTAAAACACCTCCCTGAAGAGTCTTGGGAGTGGGAGTCCCGTGGTACTCAAAGCTCCATTTTGGGGTGAGAAAACACACACACAGTTCTCAGTCTCTTGCCTCAGAGACTCTGAGGTGTGTGGTTAAAGCAGCCAGCGAAAGATCAAGTCAAAGTTTCCATCAGGGGAAAGAGAAAACAAGTTAGTTTGCAAGCTCTGCTCTGAATTTCAACTTGGGTGTCTCTATTTCAGAGCACTTTGTAGTCCTTGGGTGATACAAGTGATGGAAGCCATAAAAATGCACAATACAATTATTTTGCTGTTCCAACAATGATAAGCCATAAACTCATGGCCAGACTTTAAACTTTAATACCAGATTACATGTTAAAAATGACCTTGTGGTGTCTGGCTCAATAATCTGGAGTTTGTACACGAGGTCTAGCCAAGAGACTCCAAAAGGTTTAAATCCTTACTAGAGAAGGGTTAAAAAAAAAAAGCCATATCAAAAATAAATATGTTTGAAGTCTAAAAGGGAACAGGAAATGAAGAACTGTGATAAACTGAGAAACAATGAGATAAAGAAGGATCTTAATAATGTAATGAGAAAACTTTACCACAGACTGGGAATATTTCCTTGCCTACTTTCCTGATTTTGTTATGGCCTGTCAGCTCTGACTGTGGAGTCTTTATTCCTGGAGCTGATCATATTCCTGCAGAATATGTAAGTGAATTACAAAAAAAAGGAAGACTTTAATGAGACCTGGATTTAGTAATTATCCCTACACCAAAGAGTACTTCTGCATCTATTTAACTTCAAGCATGTACTTACAGACTTCACTGAGGCAGAAGCACACGCCAGCTGCTCTTATGCAAAGCATGTGCTGAAAGGTTATTGCAAATCAGGGCTTTGGGTCTATTCTTCCTTCCAGCAGCATTTCTAAGGGCTTTAAAACAAGTGTTTGAGGTGATAAAAGGAACTTTGTTCAGCCTGCTGAAAACCTGGGGGGATCTGGTGCTGCTAAGTAACAAATGGATGTGTATTTGCTGGAGTATTTGCTCCCCAAAAGCCCCCAAAGCAGCACTACCTGAGCAAAGGTCTGTCACAACCCTCAGCACCTGCACAGTCCTGCTCCATCCCCTCACCACGGGATTTTCCTTGACCCCATTCATAGCTTTTAATTTAATTTAAGCACAAACCTAGCAGGTATCACGATGCACTGTTTGCTCCAGTGCTTAGTTCTCGTGTCTGTGGAGGAATAACTTCACCTTCCTGTGCTCTTTTGTATTTTCACTTGTAAAACACTCCTGCAGCTGCAGCATCTCCAGTACCTGGCACAAAGCATGTCAGAGACCTCAGCAGGGCACAACCACAGCACAGACCATAAAATACCAGCTCAGCAGGATCCCTCAACCATTCCAGTCCCTTCTGAGCCACCTGGGTAAACACAAGGCTTAAAAAGTGCTCAGCACACGGTTCCATCCCACCACAAGGGATGGGAATTCCCAGGGGATGAGCCCAGCTGAGATCCTGCCAACTTCCCAGCCCTGACCATAAAGGTGCTGGGCTCCAACTCCGTGTTTCCACATCCAGAATCGATGGGATGTGGGTCCTGTGCTCTAGTTAAGTCTCCTTCCTTCCCTTTCTCTCATCATTACCCTTTGAATTTCTGACACCTAAAAGGTGGGAGCAATGGAGTGGGAATAAGTAAGGAGATAGTTCTCACTCCTTTTGCCTGAGGAAGGCCTGAGGATCAGAGACACAATCTGGCCTGTCTCTGACTCTCTCCTTGTATTCTTGGCCAATACACCTCCTGATGTTTTGTGACTGCTTGGCCATCCAAATAGTGGGAGATCTGGGGCTTTATTTAAGTTTTTAATTAAGTCAAGTCCTTAGCTGAGACTTTTGACCATAGGGATTCTCAGATGAGATGTGTTGGGAGTAAGAAGTGGTTCTTCCCACGGTTTTTCCCTCCCCGGTCCCCAAAAACAGCCAACACCTCATCTTAGCACCTCACACTGGCAGGGTTGTGTAGGAGGCCTGGTCTCAGATGCTTCCCTTGCAGACCTTGTTATCCAGAATGATCTTTTCAGGCAGGTATTGTCAGACAGACACACAGGAGCATCACCTCATTCCCACAGCCTCCCTCTCCCCCACGCTGAGAGCGAAGTGCTGCTGTGGGGGTGTGTTTCTAAAATTACTCAGGATGAAAATCTTTTACAACTGAGCCCCATCTTCTCTGGTTTTTTTTTTTTTATGTGTGTCTGGTACCTTGAAAGCATCCTAAGAACTGTTTTGGGTTTGTTTTTTGCTGTTAAATGCAGGAGGAGTAGTGGTAATATCGCAGCCTTTCTTGCCGTGGGATGGAAGTCACTGAGCCAGTGATCCAGTGACACTTCCAGCCAGGCAGGATTAGCAAGTGGTACCCAGGAATAACACCTTGTACTGTTGGTACAGCAAGACCCCTCTCTGCACCTGTCAGAGTGGGATCTTGGGAGAAACAACAAGGAAGAGCCATAAATCAATTCAATGCTTAGTGTGGAGAAGGATTGGTTGTAAAGTCCTCTTGGTTTTTACAGACTGGTTTGTTCTTCAGGCTCCTGTGGTTGTGGCAGAGGATCCAGACTGGTGTGAGCTTCCCCCTTGTTAATATTTAAGAGCTGCCTTGTGAAAAGTAGGCAAGAAAGGAGAATACTTGGTGTCAGTGCAGAATAATTCTTTGCAGTAAATTCCAGAGACTGATGGCAAGGCATGTATAGAAGTCATAGGATCACAGAATCATGGAATGGTTGGGATTGGAAGGGAACTTAAAGACCATCTCATTCCACTCCCTGCCATGGGCAGGGACACCTTCCACTAGCCCAGGTTGCTCCAGCCTGGCCTTGGACACTTCCAGGGCTGGGGCAGCCACAGCTTCTCTGGGCAACCTGTGCCAGGGCCTCCCCATCCTCACAGGGAACTCTTCTTCCCAGTATCCCACCTAACCCTACTCTGTCAGTGTGAAGCCATCCCCCCTTGTCCTGTCCCTCTGTGCTCTTGTAAGTCGTGCATGTGTTTTGGAAGAGGTGGGAGAGCCCTTCTGGAGTCCAGGATCCCCTTCTTCCAAGAGACAAACTCATTCCAGTGTGTTCCACAGGAGCAGAAAGCTGCAGCCCTGCTTTTCTCCCTGCAGCCAGGGTCAGGCTTGGCATCACCACACCAGGAGACAGGATGAGAGACCCTCAGACTAACACAAACCCAGAAAATACAAAATTTTAATAGGAAGGAGTTGAGGATATCCTGGGAACAACCTTTCTCTTCAGTGAGGCCTCTCTTTAGTCTGGTTCTCAAAGGAGCTGAGGTTTACAGGACTGTGCTGCATCTGTGTGTGTGTCTGTGGGTCTCACCAACCTCCCACAATAATTTCCGAGCCTACTGGTTTATTTAAACCCAGTGTGACAGAGGTGTAGAGCTATCGAGGCTATTTCATGTCTTGCAGCTTCTGTGTAATATAACAAAATAAAGAATAAAAATAAGTTTTTGGACAGCTTTAAGAGTGAACCATCTGGAAAAGGCTGGGAGGTGAGCTTTTCTCATTATTAGCCATCAGAGGATCCCCACAGAAGCAAGGCCCTAAAACATGCTGCAGTCAGAAGGAAAGCATCAGCCAGCAGACAGATGTGCACAAACCCAGCCTTTGTGAGCTGTTCTGGCACTCCCAGAGCTGGTTGTTCAAAGCCAGGGCAGGTTCAAAGGCACTACAGACACGCTCTCCACGTTTCTGTGCCGTGGATTCATCGGGGCTGTTGCTCAGACAGGGAGGACAAGGGCTCAGATCTGAGAGTGCAGGAACTGCACCAACACGAGCACTTTGATGCTGCCACAGCTGCACAGGGCTTGGGAGTGTTCTGTAGGAATTGCTGCCCTGGGAAAGCCAACAGAGCAGAATGTGTGGCTGGTAGAGGAGCTGAGGCTTTGAGAAATCCCAGCCATCCTGCAGGTAAAGGACCCTGCACTCCCCTCCAGCAGCTGCTGGGTGGTGTGTGCACAGACCCAGGAGCCAGCACAGCCCTTCCTCAGCCCTTCCCTGCTCTCTCCACAGCCCTGCTTTGCTTGGCCCTCCCAGCAATTCCACAGCCCCCCCCTGGGAAGCAGAGATAAGGAGGCTGCAGGAAATGAGAACTGGGGTGTGTGTGTGTGTGCAGGGGTCTCCCCTGTCTCCCCATGTGACAATACACGATTTCAGGCTGCAGCTGAAAACAGACCTTCCTTCAGTGCATTCCTCTTTTGTTCTGCAGTTTAACATTTAAAGCTTTATCTCTGCAAGGCACGTTGGCAAGCAGGGTGTAAATAAAGTGTGTGGAGTGGGGCTGAACCAAATATCAGAGTAAATTCCGTAGGTAGGAGACCACTGGGACCATTTTCTAAGCACAACTCTTCCCTGCCATTAAGGCTTTGGGGTGTTTAGGGATGCTAAGCCCAGTTCTGCATAGATTCCTGTGTGGAAATTACTCTCCATCCTGCAAGACAGGTAAATGTGCTCTGTGCTAAACTGCATCAAGACAAGGCTTTCAGAAGAGCTCAGCATTAGCCTAATTTTGCTCCCAATGGTATTGAATGAGGCAGAATTAGGCTGGAGCTGAGCTTCTGAAAGCTGCATCCTATCTTCCTACTGCCTAAAAATAAGGAGTCCAATTAAATCTACAGCAGCACAGAGTATGAGGGAATGTATAATTAATTAAAAAAATCAAAGGCTGTCTTGCAGTGCTGATCAGCATTTAGCAATCCTGCCACCAGCTCTCACTCTTCTCATTCTTCCTTTTTAATCAGTGATTATTGTTGTATCTCCTGACATTGTGATCACATACTCTGGTAGTATTTCAATATGACTGCGTTCCCTGGGAGCAGTAAACCTGCTCACAGGAGGAAAATGAGAAACTCCATTAAATGAGGAAGGGAAAAATTTATTACCCCTTCCAGCCCTGGCCCTGATGCCTCACTGGAGCCCTGATATTGGAGAAGGATAAAAATTTGCTCCCTGTGACAGTCAAGGCTTTCATTTCTGCAGCACAGCCCTGATGAGAAAGTAAAGGCTGAGGGATAAGAAATTGCGTGTCTAAGGTCATCTCTCAGAGCTACTGCTCTCTCTTATTGCTGTTTTCTCGTATCCAGCACTCCCAAAAATAAAAAGGGGGGTTGTTTTGGTCTACCAAGAGGGCATAAGGCAGCCACCTGTGAGCCCACGGCTTTGTCACCTCCCAAACAAGTGTTTCACACTTGTACTCTCCCAGTACAAGTGAGAAGGGAGTGAAGGGAGCTGGAGAGGATGTGCTCTTCACAGTTATCCTGGCAGGAATCCCCAGGAACTGGGCTGGATTCACAGTAAATCTGGAGTGACTCCATATGGGTCCCCAGGAGCAGAATCTGGCTGATATTTTGAGTGCCAGCTGTTAGTGGGAAACAGTAAGACAGCAGCAAAGGAGGGTTTGTGTCATCCCACTCTGGTGGCTCTTGGTGGGGTTGTGCCTGGATTTGTCCACCTTCCCTTTGCCTCGTGGAATTCCAGGTCGGATCTATTCCTTTGAGCCAAATTTCAGGTGGAAACCGTTCCCCTGAGTGGCATTTCAGGTTGAATCTGGTCCTTTGTGGCAGCAAATGTGGGCAGTTAAAGAACCTCATGATGAGTAAGGACAGACTTCTCCCTCAGGGGAAGGCTGAGGGGAAATCACCCCAAAACCCAGCAGTGGTGGCACCAATTGCTCACCCCGTGGGTCATTCCAGTGAGGTGAAGGAATCTTGTGGTGGCATCACTCCTTTTAAACACAAGCACCTGCCTCTGGGCTTGTCCTGCCCTCAGTGGAGGCACTTACAGGGCACGGTGTGGGCAGGATTTCAAACAGGGCTGGTGACTCACAGCCTGCAAGTGCCTCTTTCTCCCC
The DNA here is from genome assembly GCF_036250125.1 of Pseudopipra pipra. NCBI lineage: Eukaryota > Metazoa > Chordata > Aves > Passeriformes > Pipridae > Pseudopipra > Pseudopipra pipra. The sequence continues at coordinate 3,911,241 of NC_087571.1, forward strand.
CACTGCCTGCAAAAAGGGGGAGATGACCCCAGGCATCACCTCCTGCCACGTCAGGTGATGGGAAAGCACTCCTGCCCCCTCTTTTCCTCTGCCTCTTGGGGTGCTCTGCCCTTTCCTCCTGGACATTCAGGCTGTGAACTCCTGACATCAGGAGTTACCTCTGGTCCCTTCAGCAGCAACAGGGCAAAAATAACAGCACAGGACCTTCTAATTAGTACATGCAGACAGCCAAAAAATCAGCTGTGAGAGACAAACTATTCATAGTGTGGTCTCTATGCTCTGGAGGATCTTTTACCTTAAGCCATGAAAGCAGCTTTTACGTGTGACTCATAATTTCTTGATCAACTCCGGTAAAAAAGCCTGATAAAAATTATTAATAAAGGACCAGTCATCTCTAGGTTCAGTGAAATTCAGTAGGAAGTTAGATCCTGCTGTGGGTTGGTGTGGAACAGCTCAAAGAGGATGAAGAGGGATCTCAAGAGACTCATATTTGTACAAACATCAGCCCCAGGCTGCATTATAGTGGTGTGTCTGTTAAACAGAATTCTTTTCAGCCTGAAATACAATTTCAGATAGTTCCTGCACTATTTTGATATTTTGTTTAGTGTATTCCTGAAGGAAAAGCCCCCCCCAATGGATTCAGGGTTCCAGGAGCCAACTCTGCTGGTGCCAGATTTAAAAATAAAGATCCCTCCCAGGTTTTTTTTTAATGTAAGGAAGAGCAATTTTTACTTCTCTGCTGCCTTTGCTGACTGGGCACTCGTTTCCAGCCATAGGCTGCTGCTCTGAGCCACGCATTTGAAGTTATTTTTGAAATGCATTATTACCCTGAAGTTGCATCTCTCCCTTTTTGATGCATAATTTAGATTTCAGCCTCTCATAAATTACAAGCCTAAGGAACTGCTGATGCTTCTGAGAAAAAAAAACAACAACCCAACAACACCACAATAAAACTGTACAAAGTATTCTTTGTGGAGACTGTTCTGGGTAGAAACACATTTATGCTTCTCTGAGTTTTCCTTATTTTTGTCTCTGGGACGTTTACAGGGATACAGAACCTCTGTTGTTTGGTAATTCCCCACTGTATCAATGAGATCTCATGAATTCCCACTGCAAATCCTCAAATCACAGTTCTTGGTGGCACCCAGAGGGATGGATGGATGGAATAGGGATGGAAAAGAACTCAGAAAAGAAACTCAGATAGGTTTTTTTTCCCCTCCATTGCAGAACTGGAAGACCAACAAAAACTCAGAGAGAAACATGACTTTGAAAATCATGAAAGGGCTTGAGTAGCTACATCTCAAAATCTGGATTTCGTTCTCTTCTGCTGGTTGATGTTGACAAATCTCTTTATTTCTGGGTGCATTTTATCCTGTGCCCAAAACAGAGGTAGTGAGGTCTCTGCCTGTCGCTGTCATTCTTTAGGTTATCACAGATTTCTTCCCAAAAATCTGCTGAAGAAAATCCCAGGGGCTGCCACAAATGTCTTTGGCTTTAATATTTCTAATTAAAGGGTGTAGGTATTTTGGACAAGATCCCACAGAATATGAAATGCCACAGCTCCCTACTGAACTTGGCTTAAAATTAGTAAGCCCGAGCCTGAAGTTAATTAAAATCAGGGAAAATAAACCTTCTGCTGCAAAACAACCAGAAGGGCAGAAGATTTAAGATGGCTCTGCCTTGTGTGTGATAGATAATTATAACTGAGTTCATCTGTGCTGCTCCTGAGGTTAAAAAGAAGGAGAAATTATTGCCTGAAAGGAATAAATATATGCAAGTAAAACTGAGGTTCGGGGGGGGGGGGGCAGGGAAAAAAAAAAGTCTAAAATGGGATGTTTTTCTAAGTATTGGAGGCAAAACATCAGCAGGTTTTTAAGTGTTTCATTTGTCAGGGAAGTGACTCCAATGAAATGATGCACTTTTAAAAATCAGCAGAGTGTTGAGGACGTAATAACCTTTGAAGAATTTTAAAAGCCATTTCATATTCGTATTATCAGAGTTCCTCAATCCTGTAATTTTACTTTTTTTTGTTGTTTTGTTTTGTTTTAATGGCACAGCTCCTAATATCAAGTGATTATTTCGGAATCAAGGAGTCTCATTAAAAATCAATCCATATCCTTCCTATCTGGGGAGAAAAGCTCAAGAAAACAAGTGTATCCTAAATCCTTAGAGATTGTGATACAAATAAAAATCTCAAGTTTTAATGTTCTGGTAATTAAATCTTAAACCAGTCCCATGAATTTCTGTCCTTAGTCATAAGCCTCGAGTTCTCTCCTGGAGAAGGTGGAGGATGGAGAGAAAAAAAAGCATCAGAAACTCCAACCCTTAAACTCTGTGGCAGTTCCCCCCAGGAATTAAAAATCCATGGCAGTTTATGGTGAGGATGAGGCTATTTTTCCATATTCCATTAATAGGAAGACCTGTAAGAGCATTTTTTGGGGCAATCTGTTACCATTGAAAAATCTACACACTCTGTGAGTCCCCATCGTTTTCCTCCTCTCAAATCAAGGTGGCTCGAATTACTTAGGTATTTTTCACTCTGAAAAGTCTTCCTTGAGGTTTTTTCGAGCCTTTTGCCTCCTGCCCCAGCTGTGGGATGCAGCAAATGTGCAAATGGTACCTGAGCCCGTCAGAGTAAGACATCAAGGAGCTACAAATCCATGGGGGAGTTTTGCTAAAAGCCAAATCAATGACAGCCTTGTCCCATTCCACGAGGATTAAACTCTTTATGTAGCCTAAAAACCAACTTTTTTCCTCTCTGAGAGCCACGTGTTTGCAAACCAAAAATGCCTTTTTTTTTTTTTTTTGTCATTGTCGAGAAGAGATGAAAGTTTATTCAACTTGGATTTATTTTTAGGGACCGGCTTTTCTGGTGGAAATAGAAAGTTCTGACAAACACCTCTCCTGAATATTTCAGCCCTTTGTAGTGGAAATTATGGTTTGGCAGGGGGGGATTCTGGAGGGTCACCTGGAGGCAGGTTGGTTTTATGAAGGGAACAGCACTGCACAAAGTCCTCTCTGCCTCTGACCCAAAAGATTGCAGACACCCCTCGCAAAGGGGCTGGGATTTGCTTCAAAAGGAGTCAAACAATAACCTTTCAATGGATTCCATCACTTCCTCCATCAACAAAACATGATTCCCTCTCCAGCTTCCCCCAGTGCCAAGTTCTGGGGCTGCAGCACAATGGCTGCATTGTTCCCCCGTGCTCCAGGCTAAAATGTATTTTGGTAACTGCTGCTCTTTATAACACAATTGTCTGCTGACAGTTATTCCAGCAAGCCATTAACTCCTTCAATCCAGGGGAACCTCCTTCCAAGCAGGATAAGCCTGGAGGAGTCGATTTTTCCCACTGGATAAGAGCAGAGAGTAACCTAAACCTGGGACTCTCAGTGTTAGATAACATGTAAATGATGGTGACTCACAGTGGAAAATCGTAGATAAAAATTGCACAAAGGCTTATTTAACCACCATCTTGTGATTTCTTTCCCTGTGCTTGAGAGTGTGAGATAAACTCACACACACTCCAGAATAATGCTGCTGTTTGTCCATCCCTCTGCCCTGCAGCTGCCTTGGAAGATATGAGAGACAGAATAAAAATGGCCATGCATATTCATCTGCATCTCACATTCCCCACCGAGGCATGAATGAACCCTCCAGCAGCTTTGATTTGTGACAAATACCCCCATTCCCACAGCTACACTCCCATGGAAAAGCTTGCTGGGTTACTAATGGGATATTCTCATTTTACAGCCTGGAAAACAGGCACAGGGGAAAACCAAAGAAGTTGGTGGGTGATCCTAAGCACCCAAAGACTGGGGAGGGATTCCAAGTGATGGTTTCCCAGATTTCCTTCCTTGGATTAAACTACAGGAACCACACAAGCCTGGAAAGAAGTTTGGAATAGGCAGAATACCTGACTTGTCATGGCAGGAAACATTGAGAACAAGGTGTTGGGTTTTTTTTTTCAGTGTGTGCATGTGGTATTTTTGTAATTCAAGCTCAAGTCACAGCCAAGCTCTGAAAACAAACCAAAAAGAAGAGTCAAATATTGAGCTGGAGAGCAATTCCAGCAGTGACTGAGATATTCTTGAATCAGTAAACCTGAGTAATGTCCTGTGCTGAGGGAACATCCCATGAGGAGAGAGAAAACAGCTGGGCCAGAACAACAGAAGAAGATCTGAATTTCTGAAGGACACAGGTTCATAAAGAAGTGCCAGAAACTGTGGCTGGATTTCCAGAGCAGGGCTGAAGAAGTGCATTAAGGAGTTTCCATATTACTCATCCTGCCCATCTCCCCAAGAGCACAGGACTGTTCCCAGGAGGATTGTTTCATTCCTTCCCCCAGCCCAGCACTCAGAGGCTGAAGGACCAGGGCCAGGCGACCTCACAATTAGAAATGTTCTCCCTGATGTTCCCCTGCAATTTGTCTTTGCTCATTTTCACGCATTAGCCTTTATGAGCTCCACAAGCCAACCTTAATTGCATTCCCTGCTGTCTGCTTAAGGAAGGACTGGGTTGTTTTTTTTTTTGCCTGGATTGAAAGCAGGGTTTGGAGCCGGTGTCCTTGGAGAGCTTTGGCACTGAGTCACTCCAAGGGGCCGTGTCCACTCAGGGGTGACAGCTCTGGGTGCCAGTCCCACGTCCCAGGCACTGCCCCAGCACGTGATGCTCCATCCAGGGCATGAGATCCACAGCCCTGTCACTCTGACAATGCCCATTTCATTCCTTTCATCCCTTCTCTGCTGCTTTGCTCTGCATTTCCAGCTCTCCCCTCTAGGTACCTCAAGCACAACAAAGCCTTTGATGGTTCTTTTCTCCCTGGAGCACCTCAGCTCAGGGAGTTTTACAGGCACCTTGAAGTGAGGGCTTCCTAAAATCAAAATCACCTTGCTTTGCCAAGAGCTGAATTGCTTAACCCCTGACAAGCCCACCCCTGGAAGGATTCCTGAGTCAGAGCTCATCTATATGGTCCCTGCTGGAACAGAGCTCAGCGTGGGGTCAGTGACTTCCAGAGGGAAATAAACAGTGCTTTATGTGAAAAGAGCTAATATTCCTGGCTTTTTGGGAAGCTCTAGGTGCAGTCCTGCCAGGCAAAACCCACTCTGGGTGCAGGACAATGAAGCAGCCAATTCCTCCTGCACTTTCCCACCTTTCCTTGCCCTGTCTGTGCTCACACGATGTTGCCTCTTCAGTTCTTAGGTGGAGGGTTTTTTATTAGCAAAGAGCATCAATATATGTATGAACAGTGCTCAGTAGCTTGTGACCTTGATGTCAGAGGGAGGCTTTTTGGTTCTGCCAGCACATGCATTATTAATGCAAATATCATAACTACTTGTGAGGAACCAGAATTCTCTTCCTTTGTGCTTTGGTGTATAAAGCTCTGTGAGGATGGATCAAGCTGCTTCATCTATATTTGCTGTGTCTAAGCTAGAGCTCCTTAAAAACAAAACAAAGAGAGCTCCTTAAATAACAGAAGTTATTTTCCCAACTTCCATAGGTTTTCTTATTAACTTGAGAAATTGCTTTTAAAACAGTGAGCATTTTTTATAACGAGTCAACAAAACCTGATTGTGGTCATGCTGGATGGTTCCCCAGAACCAGCAGATTGTGGGGAAAGGCAGAAAATGTATGCCAGGCTCATTTTAGGTTTGAGGGAGGCAACTCATCAACAAACACACATGAAGAGCCATTTGCAGGAATGATACACTCAGCTTTCAGTGTGTGACAGTGATGTGGCTGTTCTTGGTGCTAAGTCTCAGTTCCTTCTCAATCCCAGTCTTAACCAACTGCAACTGTATTTTTCAGTCTTGTAGGAACCTTTCTGATCAGGTTTTTTTTTCAGGGCCTCCTTGCTTTCCCATCTTCCAGCGTTGCTACTTGCCTGCTTCTCCCTGTAACTAAATCCTACTCATCCTGAATCCAGGGGTGGAACTTTGGTTGGTTTGTTTGTTTAAAAGAATCATAGAATGGTTTGGGTTGGAAGGGAACTTAAAGACCATCTCATTCCACCCCCTGCCATGGGCAGGGACACCTCCCACTAGCCTAGGTTGCTCCAACCTGGCTTTGGACACTTCCAGGGATGGGGCAGCCACAGCTTCTCTGGGCAACCTTTGCCAGGGCCTCCCCACCCTCCCAGGGAAGGATTTCTCCCTAATATCTGACCTAAATCTCCCCTTTTCCAGTTGGAAAAAAGTCCAGTTGTCTGCTAAGAAATCTTCCTAACACTTTAAATTCCCAACAATTTTCAGAAGAGGAGACAGGAGGTGAAGAAGGGTGGGAAAATGGAGAAGTCAGGACTGTGAGGTTCGTGTGATTCTCTCCCTCTCCTGCAGTGGGAAGGTTTGTACCTGAGATGTGTGATGGATGGGGAGGGAAATGGGCAGTGAACTTTGGGTTCGTTAGGGAACATTCACAGGGCTGTAATTCAGGAGTGGTTTTTGAGTTTTGGTTGCAGACAGATGAAGTTTCATGAGAAAAAGAAAAAAAAAAGCCACGGGAATGATCTGGTTTAATACTTAACTAAAAAGGATGGAAGCCAAGAGCCTGAGAAGCTGCCTGAAGTGTGAGGAGTCCTTCCTGGGCTCTCATCACCTCACCAGCTTTTGTAGTGCCACAAAGTGACATTTCCAAGGTGCCTGACTTTGATCAGAACCAGCCCAATTGTTGTCTCAGACAAAGGAGTTAAAAAGCCCCCAAAAAAGTGCTTGTGCAGAAGCGGGGAGGGATGGAAAGGCTAAAGGCTGCTCTAACCACCAAGTATCAACTTCAGCGCCCACCCACCTCCCACACACGACTAGAAATAACCTTAAATAATTTATTTAAGCGTGTCTGTATTGCAGTTACATATTTAATGACTTAAAGGGACGGTGTCTCACTCAGGAACACATCTGAATTTCCCAGAATTTGAAGGGAAGCATCACTCCTGCACCTGGTTTTCTGAGGATTTCGGGATGTCTCACAGTGGATTAAACTCCAGGTTGCTGTCTCAGCTTGTCACTACCCTTATTAACAGGGAGAAAACCACGGCAGCTAAACTTAGAACGTGGTAATTCAGTGAGAGAACAAGGTAATTCTCCTGTCCCGCTCGCTGAATATTAGAAGGAAAAAATACATCTCATCTTCCTCCTGCTCCTATTGTTTGTTGCCTCAGGCATTGTCTTTTTGTAGATAATAATATAGTCGAGGACTTGAGGGCAAAAAGTTAGGTAGGAATGTTAATGTTGGGGACATAATTTAGAAAGGGAGAATAAAAGGAAGCACACAGAGTAAAACTTCATGTTGGAATTATCTGAGGGCATTGGAGATGAAAGCATCAGTCAGGTTATAATTATGGTGAATAGTTCACATCTCTGGAATTGTCTGTCCTTTTCTGTAAAGACCTTTGCCTTGACAATGGTCACATTTGGCCAAGCTACTTCCAGGAAATTCTAATTTTCATGTGTTTAGCATACTGGTACATTTGTAGAATTAATTTGGTTTTATCAGCAGAGGAATAGTCCTGAATGTGAGAGGGTTTTTTTAACAGGCTCCATTCATTTTGACCTTGCAAATGGGCAGGAGAGCTGATAAAACCAAGTTGTGGAGTTCTTGCTTTTTCCCCCCACACTCTGTTGACTGATTTGGAAGAGAGAAAAAGAGCTGAAAGACCCACCAAGCTTGTTTGGTCATTTCTGGGCTGACAGCTTGGTAGGGACAGCACATCCCAGAGAAGGGAGAGGACTTCAATTTATACTTCAGACATCATTTCCCCATCCTCCTGGAAGAGCTCAGTGCCCTTCCAACCCAAACCATTCCGTGTTTCTATGACTGTGGGGAATTAATTTGGTTTTATCAGCAGAGGAATATTCCTGAATGTGGAGTTTTTTTGTTTATTTGGTTTTTTTTAATGGGCTCCAGTCATTTTGACCTTGCAAATGGGCAGGAGGGCTGATAAAACCAAGGTGTGGAGTTCTTGCTTTTTTTCCCCCACACTGTGTTGACTGATTTGGAAGTCATTTATTTCCCCATCCCCCTGAAAGATCTCGGTGCCTTTCCATCCCAAACCATTCCATGTTTCTATGACTATGGAGAAAGCATTGCCTTGGCTTTGGGCTGGGATATCTTGAGAATATCCCCATGGGAATATAATCCCCTTCAGCCTTGAGGTCTGGACGTGGAGTGGGACATTTGGGGAGAGTCCTGCCTTAGGAGGGTTCCCTTCTTGTAGCTGAGTAGGAAATATCAGAGAACCACCTCCTGTGCTGCCAGTGGGGTGAGGTGAAGGGCACTGCTGGTTTGGAATCCATCTGAGCCCCCAGAGAGCCCCCAGCATGTGGCACAAGCCCTCTGTTAGCACGGGGAAAGCCCTGATCTCTAAAGCACTATTTTCCCCTGTATAAAAACACAGTACAGAAAAGCTAATTACAGCTCCAAGGCTGACAATTATCAAACACAAACCCCCCAAACCAACCCGAGAGTTCCTCATTTTCAAGGAGTTCCAGAAATGCTCTTTTAATGGCACAACACCTGAACTGGGTGGCAGCTTTCTTCTGCCTGGAACAAAGCAGAAAGCAGGGAGGCAGTGAAGCCCTGGCAGCTGCCTGAATCTCAGCATCCTGCTTTAATTTCCCTTTCAGGGTGGCAGATGGCAGCTTTGCAGGGGTGTTAAAATCTGCTCAGAACTAATAGGAGGCTGTTTCTTCGAATGCTCCATCTCTTTCCACAGGAACAAACCATCCATTTTCACTATAACACGGCACAGCCCAACAGTCAAGAGACTGTAATGTGACTGGGGGTGAAAAAAATTAAAAAAAAAATCACACCACCCACGTCCCTTAAAACCTCTCTCAAACAAACAGCATAACCAGGGTTGTTTACTACACTTTCTCATGTATTCTGTCAGTCTAAGAGCTGAACCCCGTGTGCTGCTCACAGCCAGGCTGCCCAGGCTTGCTAAAATATGCAGGCTGAGAGATGCTCTGACTTCCTCCAGGCCCAGAGCTGCTGTTTGTTCAGAGGATGAGACACAATCCCTGCCCTGGAGTACTCACAGCCTAAACAGAGGATGGAATAAACACTATCTCATCCCTGGGACCTCCCAGACCGCAGGTCAGATGTGTTGAGTAGGTCTCAGCCCCTGTTTTATTAAAGCTTTCCACTCCCAAAGCAGAGTGGTTTCTGCACTGTTATTTTGGATTTTCCCCTTTCATGTAAGTTTAGCACCTATCACAGAGGGTCCAGCTGCCCAAAAAGAGGGTTTTTCTGGAGGTAAATCCATAATAGCTCAAGCTGTTACATGGAACTGAAAGCAAAGCTTGAACCAGCACTCTCAGGGACGGGCTTGGGGGGCAACTGCTGTGCCTGGAAAGCTGCTTTTACACAGGACACCCCGTTCCTCACACTCCAGGTGCCCCCTGACACCCTCATCCTGCACTACTGTAAAATGCTCTGTGGGTTTTGCATAAAACACCTGTATTATGCCAGTGCAATCATTCTTAACAACAGGCAGAGGGGCTCGATACGGCAAATATTGAGAATTACACCCCCAAAGACGTGCAGGATGTGTGACTGGGGGCTGGGGGGGAGGGCAGTGGTTATAAACTGCCCAGTATTTGGTCACTCACGTGACTGTCACCTCTGCCCCAGAGCTGCACAGTGACCTGGGTCTGTGAGCAGCTTTTTCCACCCCGTCAGCAGCTGAACCTCCCGTCATCCCCAACCCCTGCTCGGGGCAGAGCCACCAGAGAGCACAGCAAAGCTGCTCCAACCCTGCTGAGCTCCAGGGGCCACGTTTGGGTGAGACTGTTTAAAAGAATCATGGAATGGTTTGGGTTGGAAGGGAACTTAAAGATCCTCTCATTCCACCCCCTGCCATGGGCAGGGACACCTCCCACTAGCCCAGGTTGCTCCAATCTGGCCTTGGACCCTTCCAGGGAAGAATCCTCCCTAATATCTGACCTAAATTTCCCCTTTTCCAGTTGGAAAAAAGTCCAATTGTCTGCTAAGAAATCTTCCTAAAAATTTTAATTCCCAACAATTTTTAGAAGAGGAGACAGGAGGCAAAGAAGGGTGGGAAAATGGAGAAGCCAGGGCTGTGAGGTTTATGTGATTCTCTCCCTCCCCTGTGGTGGTGAGGTTGTACCTGAGATGTGTGATGGATGGGGAGGGAAATGGGCACTGAAATTTGGGTTCATTTGGGTTCATTAAGGAACATTCACAGGGCTATAAATTCAGAGCCACCAGACAGCACAGCAAAGCAGCTCCCAACGCTGCTGAGCCTCCAGTGGCCCACGTTTAGGTGAGGCTCTGCCTGCCCAGGGCTGCAGGGAAAGGTTTCAGTTCCAATCCCAGCCCCTGGTGAGTGTTTGGGTGCAGAATGAAGGTTCATTCCCACCACCCTGCAGATCTCAGCCTCCGCTGTCTGAGTGCTCCTGCCCAAACTCATCTGGGTGGAGTCCTGATCTCTGTAGCCCTGCAGTTGTCCCTGAACTTTTTGGCCCCTCCTCCTCTTTTTCTTGGTCAGGGAAAATCCTCCTGCAGTTGAAGTGATGTGCTCTGAGGAAAGAGGGGCAGAAGGTGGCCTGAAGTCACTGGTGGTCACAGCAGGACCTCGTGGCTCCCCCATGCCAGGGACCAGCCACAGCTTTGAGAAAAGCTCCCTTATCCAGTGTCACCACGAAGGAATTAAACAAAAGAGGCACCAACTGGAAGCAAGGGGCTCTCCCACCCACGGAGCAGATACAGTGACACCTTCTGCTGCTCCCAACAGACAGCCCAGATGTTCATGACTCTCAGTCACTTCTAAAACGTGACCTCCCCACCGAGGCCGAAGGAAATGGGATGGCAGGGATCCCAGAGATTGCACAGCTTGGCTCCTGTTCAGGTTTTGGGCTACACTAACTGCAGGGCTGACTCTGAGCTCCTTCCAGCTCCTGGGCTGTGCAGATGTGAGCCCACATGGGGCTACTTTCTTCGGGATCAAGGGGCACACTTTGCTTCCAACTATTCCTGTATTGTTTCCCCTCCACCTCCAATTAACTATCATCCATCCAATAATAAGCTCAGCTCAGAATCAAAGGTGCCAGGCACTGGGATTTGCTTATATCCCACTTTTCTGTGCTTCTGGAAACTGGTTTGTAGTTGTGCTCATCCCAGAGCTGGCTCAGAGCAGGCACATGACTGCTGTGCCTGACAATGGCTCGCTCCTGTTCCTGCTGACTAATTTCTGGGGTGTTCCACCTCAGCTGAGCTCAGACTCATCAACAGTGAAGTGTCACACAGCCCTGGATGCAGAAGGGAGAGCAGGGGAATACCACACAAGCACATCAGATTCTCACACTGAAATGTAAAGCTCATTTTTTTATCTGAAAGGCAGAAGAGAGATTTCCCACTTCTACTGAGTGCCTCTGGCTTCCCATTAAAAGGGAATGAAGCTAAATAATACCCACCAGCCTCTGTCTGTCTGGACCCTCGTGTTGTAGACTTAGTTCTCTCCTTTTCCTTCAAGAATCAGTAAATTGGACTCTTCTAAACTGTACTGGCTATGGTTTGATTGCAGGTCAGAGCTGGGCTCCCACTGATTTTATGTGTCTTTGCAGCATTGTCTTTGAAATCTTTAACATGCTCGTGTCCTCAACATGCACTTGATGGGGTCACAGCAAACAGGTGAACTGGGAATCTGTTAAAACCCAGGGAGAGCCAGGATTAAAATCTGTCTGACCCATCACTTGCTATGCTGCCAAATTAATAACTGAGTTCTGCCCAAGGCATTTAGAAGAGCTAAGGGCACGTCTGTGCTTTTCCCCAGGTTTCTCCATTTAAAAAATATAAAAGCAGGACCCCCATGAGTGGCTGAGGAATAGAGGGCTCAGGGATCTTTGGGGAGAGAGGGAAGGAAGATGTTTGACTTTTTTTTTTTTAACCAGTAAAACTTAGTCCTCTCTGTTGAATCATTTGCTAAACTCAGGTTTGGATGCTTCTAGACATGTTTTAAAATATCACCTAAAGGAGCCTTGGGCATCCTCTGGAGTTGGTTTAGATGGGTATTCAGACAACCTAAAACCTGAGCTTAGAGGAGTCAACAGCTTTTGTGCTTAAAAACATGAGCAAACACACTGGAGTTCTTTTAAGAACGATGCTCTGAGTGGTGGAAGTTACCGGCACAAAGTCTTGTGGTTGAAGTATAAATGCATCAAGAAAAGGGAAATCCAATTAGGATTGGCTTAATGGTGGCTTTCAAGCATTTTGGGCCAAATGCAAAGTTTGGCTCAGGAAATCTCCTGAGCACAGATTAAGAAGAAAAGAACTCCTTAGTGGTGTATTCAGCTAAATGTAATAAATAATAAATCTCCTCTAACGGGCCAGGCAGGTCCTGTATGTTCATGTGTGCACATTAGAGGAAGGACAAGCTGTTATTCTTTATGGGCTGGCTGGCTGATTGCTGACATCTGTGGCACTGCAGCAGGGCAGGACTGGTGGCTGCTGAGAGTGGCAGAGCCCCACTGGCACCGGGGGACTTGGGCTGCTCGTTTGTCACCGCGGTCAGAGCAGAGCCCGTTCATCTCCCAAAACCACCAGCTCACATCCTGCGTGTGCTCAGCCAGGCAGTGCTGGGAGCCTTGGAGGTGAACCCACACCAGAGGCCCTGCAAGACAGCACAGACACACTCTCCATCTCCACAAAGCTCTTTTAAAGCCCTGCTCTATGTCTGGTTTGGTGATCCAGGCCACAGCTTGCAAGGCGAGGGTGAAACAGCAACAGAATAAACTGTGCAAAGGTTAAGATTTAATTCACCAGGCATCAAGTTCCTACAGAGTGTGGCCAGGCAGGCAAACCTCATCAGGACAAATATGTTGTAGGACAGGTTTTTAGTGCCAGCCCTTGCACATTCTTTGTGTCTGAACCGTTTCACCCCCCAGACCCTCCACAGCAGCTCCTGGGTGGTTGGGATGTGGGTTTAGTTTTAATAGGTGATGTTTGTCATCAGTCTTCAGGTTCTTTTCCAAACCAACAAGCTCTCCTGGCTTCTGCTGCTAAATCTGATGGTTTGCTTTGCATTGTAGAGAGGGGGGAAAAAAAAATAAAGAAGAAAGCAGACCTGCCTCATTTCAACTGTCCATCCCCTGAATACTTCAGTGTATGTATTGTAGGAACATATGCTTGTGTACATGCATATAAATGTGTGCATATGCCTGCCTATATAGAGTAAATAGGTTTATCTGTGTATTTTTACAGCCCTAAGGAATGTCAGGGATTTTCAGCTGTATTTGAATGGATTCCCAATTCCCTCAAGATGTTTTGGGCGAGCTGGATAGTTGCAGAAGGGCTGTAGAGATGGAAAAAGTCCTTTTCCTTTCCCTTCCCAGATTCAGAAACACACAGGAGACAAACTGCAGGGAGCAAAGCCCAGTACCAGTGTTTGGGTGAACCTCCACCATCTCCTAGATCCTCTCTGCTTGTGTCATGGCTTGTAAAGGTTATGGAGACACGTCAAAGAAGTGCTCCAGGGCCTGCACTGGCCTGGGCAAGAAACCACAAGACTGTGACTTATAAAAAGTCAGAGCAGCTTTAAAACTTGCCCAGTTCAGGGGGTAGAATTATTATTTCTCTCCTTTGAGTGCGTCATCAAGAGGAGGGGAGAGGAAGACATAAAAATCCCGTATTTCAACATTTTTTTTCACCTAAAGTGGGCCTGCAAAAATCACCTGTCACCAGAGCGTGTTTCTGTAACCAGACCTACACCCAGAAATAGCCACTGTTGGCAGATTTACAGCTCCACATTTCTGACCTCTGTTTCCTGCCCAGAGCAAGAACAGTTGTGTCTGACACGCTCCTGGGAGAGGGAAGGGATGCAGTGGGAGCCAGGGATGGTGTCTCTGGGATGTGTTCAGTGCTGCTCTGCTGGGAGCTGTCACATCATGGACAATACCAGTGGAGACCCTGAGAAGGGAAAAAATATGCTCCAGAGCTGCTGGTGGAGCACGGCTGGGAAGGGCTGGGGAGGAAAGGTTGTGTTTAGTGCTGAGCAACCTCAGTGGGGAGGGATGTGCTCTGCAGCTGGGTGGGAGCTCATCATGGCCATGCCCTGCTCCATAGCTGCTCTTCTTGTTTCCCCCAACACCACCCACAGAGGCAACCCTCTGCAAAGGTGTCCCCTGGCACGGTGGGTGACACTGGCAGCGAGCTGGGTGCTCAGAAACCTCCTAAAACTGAAACCCACCAGTTACTTTCTGCCAACTCTGACCAGTGTGGGTGAAGCACAGCACTCTGGGGCCTGGAGGGTTGGGTTTCCTACAGCCCTCTGCTGTCTGGAACCATTCTGAACACATGCAAAGTGGGGAAATGACTGCCCTGTGCTCAGCTGGCACAGGGAGGCAGAGAGCAAAATATTCCCCTACCTCAGTCAGAGAGCAAAATATTCCCCTACCTCAGTCCATCCCAAATCACTGACACGGGGTGTAAACAAGTGTTTAGGGCTTTCTTAAATCAGAACCTTAAAAGTCTTTGTGTGTTTTAACAGATCCCATTCAGCCACCAGCATGTAAGATTAATTTTCTCCAATTATTGCAAATATTTCTCTTCTCAGCCTGGTCTCCTGACCAGCTGAAGCCATTCCAACCTCCCTGGCCAGGCTTATCACCCTTCCTGCCTGGAGTGGCTTTGGAGTTGGCTTGGATATCACCAGCACACGAGTGAGGCAGGAAAATCAATGCTTACAAAGGCTGCTGAATCCAAGGGAATGATTCCTCTTCAAGCCAGCGTGCTCTGAATGAGGCTGGACAAAGGAAAGCTTTGATAGCCATTGATTTCTGAGGCAAAGGAGCTGCGTCTTTTGCTGGGCTTGAAAATGAGTTGCTTAAAAGTAAAGGCAAAAAAATCCATGCTGGCTCGGGGAAGGTGATTGGGGCTGTGCAGAGGTTGTGATGATGAGAGGCAGGCAGGCTCCAGGCTCTAATGAAGAGAATTGAGAGGGGCTGTGCTGGAGATGCAGAAGTGCTCTACTGTGAGAAACGAGCTGATAATGAGAATGAAGAACTTCCTTTGATTATTGCTTCTCATTTCCTATAATGCAATCTGCATCTTTAAAGAAGGCTCTTGTGTTAGATGTTAGATCCCCTTGCCTCCTCTGCCTGGTTAGAAGACCTTAAGCTGCAGTGTTGAAAAAGAAAGGTTAACCTGAATCAGGTAGAATATAAGCCTGTTTTTCTTCTGAATTATGTGCAGTGTAACAGCACAGGTATGAGTGGAGCCATTTTCAGATATGCAGCAAAATCTGGCAGGCAGGAAAGTGCAGGGCTTGGCTGTGGTAGCAGCCAAGACAGTGCTGAGAGAATCGAACAGGAGGTGATGGAATTGTGTGTCTAGATGGCTGAATTCTACTAAAAATCCAGCCCCAAATCACCACTGAAAATAACTCCTGAATTCACAGGCTATGTCAGGCATCTCCCTTCAGGTTCTATATTCACATTGGACTGGTGGTTTGGAGAAATGTCTCAGTTTGCCACGAGCAGGTGCAGATTTTGGATGTTTCCCTCTCAGCTGTGCAAGGGAAACATCCCTTGGATGACAAGGGAGGAGCTGTGCACCTCTCAGAGACGGTGCTGAGCTGCATCTGGGGCTGGAGGTGTGAGCACTCACACATGCCTGCTTTTACATGGCTAAACCCCCAAAACTGACAGCCAGGTTTGAAAACAGCAGCTGAATCCTTCTGTACTTGCAGTTTCCCTCTCTGTGATAACACTTCTCACCCTGCTGATGGCCAGGGAAGCTGCTGGAGACCTCTCTGCCTTCCTCACGCCACAGTGGGAGGCAGAACAGTCACAGCTGTCACAGGGCAATGCCTGTCCTTGAAATCCTCTTCCAAGTAGGAGCTGAGGGACGTGGGCAGCGGGCACAGCAACGAGCAGAGCCAGAGGGTGCAATTGCATGTTTGAGAACAAACAGGATGCACAGACAGGAGAGCAAAACCCTTCTTGATGAACACCCAAGAGGAAATGAAATTAGAGACACTAATCCAGATAACCAAATCGAGCAGCTCTAATGTGGGGTGGCAGTTAGGCAATGGCAAGAACAACAGCACAGGGCCATCAGCAGACTCCACCCTGCACCACAGCACTGAAAAACAAAATTGTTTCGAGGCTGTGCATTCACCTGAGTAATCTCAGCTTAAACCAAAGGAACCACTCATGTGTTTGAACTTGAGCAGCACGTTTGAATCCCTTGCCAAGCTGGCACTGAGACCCATCCTGGTTTCCTCCTCGGAGCTGGGAGAGCCTGTGGAAACCTGTGTGGTTCCTCAGAGTGCCCTGTTCAAAGGACCACATTGCCTCTGCTTAACGTGCTGCTGCAGAGCTCAGTCCTGCCTTAAACCTTCAAAAGCCACAGGGATGTTGTACCTTAAATACTCTTTTCAGGAGTGGAACCAACTCCCAAGCCTTGCTGGGATGCTGCTGACACTCCCTGCTTGTTTTCCCACCAATAACAATAACAAGAAAGCCACGGCTTTCAGGAATTTTCATTCCAACCAAAAACTCATCTCTGCTTTGACTCATACCTCGAAGCAAAGGGACAATTATCTAATCACAACATTCAATCCCATTTGCATAATCTCATCTAAATTGTTCAACTGCTTCAGATACTTTTGTGATTAGAAAGACGCTCCACAAATAAACTGCCTGCGTGTTCCTGACACTCAGAACAGGGGTTGCAAGTAAGGGGAAGATAAAGCAGCATGGAAAAAGGATTCCTTCCTTAGCAGCACTCACACCCATCTTAAGAAACCACAAAATTTCATGTCTGTTACTGAAATGAAAGTCCCATCAAAGGCCCTGGAAGACTCGGGGATATTCTGCAGCAAAACTGAAATAATATTTAGTAGGTGGAAGGTTGAGCTCGATGCCTGGAACAGGAGCTAAGTGCCACCTAAGAGCACATTTTTGGCTTATTTATGGCCTGATGGCAAATCTAAATTACTGAGCTCCAAACCCAGTGCTGCAAGAGACTGTCTTGGTGTCCTCAGGCAAATACCTTAAAGTGCTTTCATGCTCATTAGGAGCTGCTTCACTTGCAGACACACTGAGCATCAGCTGGCCAAGGTTCTCCAAAGTGGCTGCTGACTTTGGGTCATTTTGGACTTCCAAAAAGGGCTTGGTTTCCACCCACTGCAAGGCCCTCGGGTTTCACAGTTTCTTTCAGTGAACAAACCCCAAACCCAGCAATACAACTTTCTCCCATGTTATATTTTTGAGAACACGGTTAAGATTTTCACATATTTAGATATTACTGGCTCTTAGTAAGAATTGTGAAGGAGAGGAGAGGAGAGGAAGAACTTAAGAAGTTGCTTTTGGCCTTTATACCATCTTGGATAGCTGAATATTTGGAGGGGGGATTTTGGCTTTTGGTGATCCAAGGGGGAATCGTGCCCTTTTTGTGGTCTGTACACAACTCCTGTGCTCCATCATTGTCATAGCTTGCACCTTTAATGTATTTATCCTCCAAAATATCTGTAAGACAGGGAGTTACTGTGCTCTTGGAGCCAAGGCACCTTGCCCTGGGAGCTGTTTGTGGCTCAAGGAACCTACTTCTGCTAATCTGGCCTCAGGCTCTTTGGGAATGACACATCCTAAAGGACTTATTCACTTTTTCCCTCCTGTTGTCCAATTTTCTCTGGGCAGCCTTGGCTTTACCCTTTCAAAGTCGACTTTGCAGCAGATGGGCCTATTTGAAGACCAAAAGCAAGCACAGAAATCAGCAGCTGGTCACCAGAGATTCCCAGGAGGAGATGGAAGGGATCCCAGCAGGCTGCCCAGCACTCTGGCTCAGGCTGACTCACACAAGGAGCCTGGCAAGACACATTTCCTGGGCACTAAGACACAGCCAAGGCTAAAATCACAGGGTGATGCACCAGCAGAAGCTCCTCTGTGTGGGATGCACTTCCAGAGGAGCTAAAGGCTGTGCCAGTGACTGCTGGCAAATGTTGGGAGGGATATGGGAATCCAACAGAACTCCAGGCACTGTGCTGTGCACTTCTGACCTGCCATTCTCCCCCTTGGAATTCCCAAGGGCTGAAGCTGCTTTGATCTCAAGGAGGATCAGCAGCTCTGGGGCAGGAAGTGGAGGAAGCTGGGAAGATAAATTGACCCCCAAAGTCAGGGTCTTCCTAGGGAGTTAAGTCCTCTCTCTGAGATAACATCTATGAGCTTTTTTGGGAAGCTGGATGATGAAATGCAGTGTCCTTATAAAGGCTGATCTTCCCATGCAAGTAGAAAATATTACCTCAGGGAG